>NW_020447196.1:935416-1060325 GCF_003343035.1 Apteryx rowi | reverse complement strand
GTGCTGCCGCCGGCAGCGCGTCGCCCGCGCGCAGCGCCCAGGCAGGAGCGGGCGAGCCCTCTGCCGGCCCGCGGCCCCGGCATCCCGGCTGCCCGCCTTTGTGCGGGAGGCAGGCGCTGGCGGCGCGGGCTGAGGGCGGCAGAGCCCTGCTTCCTCTTCCCGTCCCCCCGTGCCCTGCTCGCGGCACCGGGCCCGCGCGGCTCCCGCCCTGCCCGGCCGCCGGCCTCGCTCCACGGTGCCGCCTGCGGCGCCGGCGCCGCGGAGAGCCCATCACGCGCTATTGTGCGGCTGCTGGCTGACAAGAGTGACAGCTACAATGGAGCTATTACTTTACAAGAAGTTAATAAAAAGGCGCACTTAGCCTGCTGCCTGCCCTGGCTCCTCTGCCTCTGGTTAGCCATCACATCGGGTTAGCTTGCGAGGGGAGACGGCACCTAGGGAAAGGGCCGGAGGCGAAGGCAAGCGGGGGTCGCGGGGAAGGGGCGGCTGTAACGCCGGGCGGGGGGAGCCCCGGCCAGCGGAGCCGCCCGCGCCCCCCGCCCGCCCGGCCAGCTGCGGGCTGCGGAGCTGTACACGGGTGTGCAACGGMGAGAGCCGCTGCGGCCCCGCCGCGGAAGCGGCTGTGCCGAGAGGCTGCGCGTGAAATTACCGCGAGGCGTGTAAATCCAGATAAGATTTTTTCAAATCTCGCCTAAGCAGCAGGGGCTGAAGCGTCTCGGCGTGTTTCACGCGCGGTGCCTTTTCCCTAGGCTCGCCGGTGGGCGAGGCGGGGAGCTTTCGCTCGGGACCCCGAAGTGGGGCAGCGAGGGGCTGCTTCGGGGCTGGTGCGGGGCGGGTGGCAAGGCGCCCGCCCGCCGCAGCGCCCGCCACCGCGGCTTCCCGCCTGCCTTCCGCGGCCGCGCAGCGCGGTGGCAGCCTCAGCCTCCGGCACCTCCCTGCGCTCAATCCTGCCCCGCTCCCGGAGTTCAGGCACTTTATGGAAGCCGCTCGATAGAGCCGATAAATCTAGCGAACTGCCCGTGAAGAAGGAGGTGGATAAGCGCACGGCCGGAGCAGCGGGGCCGCTCGGCTCGCCGCAGGCTGGTTTCCTTGCGGTATTGCGCCGGTGGTTTGAATTAGTCTTCCTGCGGTGCTCAAAGGTCGGCATATCCTGGTAGAAAAGGTCATTCTCTTGCCTCAGATTATCGTTAAATGTTTCAGTCTCTTCGGGTCGGCGTGACCGGCAGCTCGGGCGAGTTCCGCGCGGAGCGGGCGGCGGCGGCGCGGCCGCTGCGGGAGCTGGGGGAGAGGGCCGCCGCTTGCCCGGGCCTTGCAGGGCCGGTTCCGTGCCGTGAGAAGAGGAGTGTGAAGCTCCGTGCTCTGGCAGAATCCCCAATTACATAATTATATTATTCCGCTTACTCGAGCTGTCCTTTCAATTTCAAACAGGGATGATGCAGTCCAAGGGGGTCCGCGAGTTTTTCAATGAATTGTTTAGTAGCTGCTGCATTCCAGCAGTGGCTAAAGCGATTTCTCTATGTTCACCCCTCAAACGTATGCTTTTTAAAGTGGTATGCTAAATGTTACACTATACAGTGAAAATTCCTGTATTAAAAAGTCTTCCTTCAGTGGATCTGCTTTGTATTTTTTTCTGACTTTACTAACAAAAATGTGTTTACTATAGTAATTCTAGAAAATATCTAACAGACTAATAATTTATACTGTATTTGTGCATCATCCACAGGTTTTTTTATTCTCTCTGCAGTACCTAAGTACAAAATCAAAATCCAATTATGCTCTTGTACAGATTGTTAGGAGACAGGGTTTTTTTTTTTTTGGAATGCACAGTGTAGCCAAAGGCAGAATTTGGCTCAGATACTTTATCGCTTATGATGAAGACATAAGAAATGAGGAAACTAGCCTGATTCTTAGATCTCAAATTCAGTTTGCATTCAAGAAAATGATTTGTTGTCAATTGTCTCACAACAAAGAAAGATGAGAAAAAAATAGTACTCTCTCTTGTGTTTGATGCAAGTTGGTAGTAATTGCAGACAACCAAAGCTGCTACAGTTAATTACATCGAAACATTGAACTTCCAGTTTGGTATTGGAAGGATGGACAGAGCGGTTCCACCCTTGGGAATGTGCAGTACGTTTTCCACCCTGTCCGTTTGCCAGGGTCATGTCAAACTGTCAGTGTGCGAGATGTGGGTGGTAGCATCAACTTACGGATTTGGGCCATATTCTGCTATCACTTACTGCTGCTTCCGGAGAGGTTTCTTATGTGGCCATTCCTGTTGCTTTGTCTTGAGAGTTCTTGTGACAGGTGATGCTTTAAAATATTTTTTCATAACCTAGTGATAGGTCTGAAGAAACTTTCACTTCCCATGTTCTGAGCCTGGAGAATGCTACTTTCTGCGGAAGAAACGCTATGCCGTTAGCTCAAGCTGGTATTGCACTTGAGTTAATTAAACTTGAGCGTGGGAGTTAACAAAGGTTGAAGACAAGTTTTGGACAGCTAGTTGTGTGTGGTTCTGCTGCTCCACTGGGCTGTCATGCTTATTTCTGAATGTGAGTAGGTCACTGAAATCAATAGGACCGCTCATTTTGGTACTGTTAAATACCTGCATTAATGCTTAATGAATGAGTCAGTTGAACAGCTGGAACAGTTGCTCTGCTGCACTAGAAGGCTTGCTTGCCTTTGTAAGAACTGATTTTGCCTCTTTCCAACAGTTCTTCCTTAAAACTTTTTTCAGTTTTGCTGTTCTCCTGGAAGTTTTAATTTTATTACTGAAAGCATTTGCTAATCCTGAGAAGCAGATTGTACATCACAGCAGCCTTAGACCAGCAGTCAGTTTTTGACTACATGTGAGATTATTTGCTTATTATTTTCAAAAATCTAGGTGCCAGTAATGAGTAATTATGAAAAGAGGTTAGGACTAATGTGTAAATGTTCTGTTACCTGGGTTTGTCAACAGGATTAGGAGCATTGGATAAATCTTAATGATATACAGTTTCTAATTATAAAATGATGGAAAATGCAAGTGCCTCTCCGTGTGGTAATATAATGTGGAAGCCTACAGAAATACGTATAATTGACTTTGTTATTTACTACTGAGTTAAGAAGAACACTGCCAGCTTTTTAATAGTCATGAAGAATACTGATAGTCTTCAGAAAGCTTACTGTGGACTTCAGTATTTGCTAGGCAATATGATTAGACCTGTGGATTAGACAGAGAATGTATCTAGAAACTTATTTGGCTTAGGTCATGAAATTCAGGAATTTCAAAACAAGGTTAGTATGTATTTTACAAGTTTAATGGAGCGTATCATAGACAGGATCACACTGTTCACTGAAGACAAGGAATTCACTATAAAATAGTGCTGCGTGGTTGATATTTTCAAAGGGACACCTGAGGCTGATATTACTACAGCCTCACCAAAAACAGCCTGTTGCCATGATGAAAAGGATAGAGAATAATGGATAATATAGGGCTTCTGGACCAGTACAGCAATATTTCAGATTTAAGATGTCTACAGCTGTTGATTTCTTGACATCTTTTTAAGTCTTTGATCAGAAAATTTACTCATCCCTATTGAATGTTTGAGTGACAGATATTTTGGTGAAATGAATAGTGCTAGTACAATTTATTTGCAGTGTTTAAGATTATTTTAAGCGTAATCTTATTTTCTGGATTTTTAAAATAATTCTTTTGCTATTAAAACCTTTAAAGCTGGCATGGTTAATCCTTTTACATTGTTTTAACAAAGTTGAGCTCTGATGAGTACAGACAAATGTAGTAGAAATGTATGGATGGACTTCTCCTGGTCTATTTAAGTGCCATTCATTTAAATGTAGAATAAAAGTCCTGAACTGACTTGGTGCATTTATAGTGATTAGTCTGCAATTAATTGTAGTAAATCTTTGTAGCTGCCTGTGAAGAAAAATGGCCTCACCATAGCAGGGATATCATACTACATAGAGTGTGTCTACTGATCCAGAGCAAGAAAGTTCTTCTGTTGGGGGTAGGATTATAGTGCATTAATGATAAATCTGTGAGGATGATTCAGTCTTAAATTTTCACATGGAAAATGAGAACAAAGCAAGCTGATATTTCAACAGCCATCTGTCTGCTGGCATGTCAACAGTATCTTTATATAGGTGAGATTTCACACGAAAGCAGCCTTCCAATAGCATTTCTCACCAGGGCTGCATTATGGTGATGTGTTTTGAAAATTTATGTAGCTAGAATTATTTCTCACTTCACAGTTACTGTGTAGAGCACCTGGAACTACACTTTCTAATTGATGTTGCTTTCTTAAACTCACTGGTAGAAGGGTGACAATCTTAACGAAACATATTTTTGATGCCTATGCTATAGTCTGACATTAAACCTTTGACAAGAGATTTAACAATATTCAATGCCTTAAACTATTCAAAAATAGTGTGCATATATTGCTGTAAGCCAAGTTATACGAGTAGTTAGATCCTGTGGTAAACTTTATTGTAAGCAAGCTATTGCAGCTCTAATAACATATTGTGTACAAAGTGATTCAATGATGCATTACCAAACACACCAAACACCTTAAAACAAAACATACTGAATTGTTTTGTTAACTTGACGACAGCTTAAATGTCAGCATGAGCATATTTCATTGCTAACTGTTTTTCCAAAAAACATAAGGAGGCTAATCTATGTTCATTTTACTGTGATAGAGGAGTGCTACAGATGATTTTGCAGCCATAGTGGCATTATGCAGTTAGCCTTATTCTCCAACCATCTGAAAAAAACAGAAGACACATTACATTGTGCTTCCTCTTAACTATGAAGGCCCTTATTACTTTTGCTGCCTGGAGAGAATTCTATTAATGGGCTTAAAAAGTACAATAGCATTTAGGGTTTATCTAAAAATCAACCTTTTCATGCCAGGAAGGCAAAGGAAAGGGAAATAATAAAGGTGTGTGTTAAGGAAATACGATATCCTGAATAGTAGCAGTAAATGTAATACGAAAGTCTCCCTTCTTGGAATATGATCAGTTCATATTTGAAATATCTAGTATAAACTTCATAACTTAGTAGTCTGTTTAACAGGATTTTTCTGATTCTTGTCTTGGTGCTGCTATATGAATGGGTCACTGTTAAGCATTGCTATGGTAACAAATTATTTGAACTGTGATTCAGAGTGGACATAGTCATTTCAGCTTTCTATCTGCTCCCCTTTCCTGTTGCTGTATTGACACGCAAATGCTGTGTTAGAAACTAATGGGCAATTCAGCAGGTTACAGGACAAATTCCAGCCCCGAGGAGATAGCGGCAATCTATGCAGTGGGTAAGACCAACAGGTTGTAGTCTGGTGAGAAAGCATGCTCTAGTTTAGTAAACAGTATTTATTAGGAATGCAAGTTGACAGATTTAAAAGCACAATAAATCATGTAAACTCATATCACTAAGGATATAGGAAAAGCTATTAAATAAAAGCATGATCATTTATAGAGAGTGTTCCAGGATCCAAATTACGTTGTAGCAATTGCAACATTATCACCCTCTTAAATACAGAGGGTTAAACTTCTCTTTGTATGTAATTATCACAGTCGTCTGGTGAAATTCAGGTATAGTAGCCTACAGAGATTATGTATGCTGCTTATTCTGAAAGTCCTATTATGTTCTGCATTTAATCTTTGTATATCTCATCCGTTAGTAATGAATTTTAGGGAGTCTATCCTAATTCTCCTACTCCAAATTTTTTTCTTTTAAATTCTGAAAAAAAGAAAACAACCCCCCACACCTTTCTTAGAAGTAAATAGAAAAAAATTATACTTTCATTGATAATGACTTTAGGCCTTTCTAAAATAAATGCGGTTACAGTTTAATTATAAAAGCAGTTTGTATAATGCTGATGCATTTTTATGAATTTAATTTTTTAATGAATCTTCTCTCTAGACTAATACACATTAATACTACATTTATCCCATGATGAGTTATTGAGCTAGCATTAATGCTGCAGGTTTGTTTTAGTTCTCAGGTTCCTAAATTCTTTAACTACTGCACATATAGATTTAAATAAAGAAAAACAGAGAGTACGTTAGAGCACCATTTAGTACAACCAGAATAATTACTGGATAAAGTCTCCTCTGAGAAATTGCTCAAGCTTAATATTCAGAATGCAGTTTACGTTGCAAGAACGTATAAATGACAAGACCAATTCAAATGGTACAAAGTGTTCTGCTCGCTGAAATGCTAAACTTTATTTACACRGCTTCCTTTCCATCAAATAGTACTGAAGAATGGGTGGTATGTAAACAGTGGAGGACATGCAATATGATCCCTTTACTACGAAAAATAAATTTACAGTTTCTGTTAAATAAAGACCTAATGCTAATATATACAGTTTGTTTACTGAAAGGCCTTGTGAGACATTCAGGTCTGATTTTAATACTTTCCAAATAAATACGAAGTAATGCAACATTTACAAATAGCATACCAGCACTATTCTCATAGTAATCATTCTACAGATCAGAATTCAGTATTTCAATTAAGCAAATGAGCAGCAGCTTCTTCATAAATATTAAGGCATGTCACATAGCATCAAAATGGAACCGATGAGCTTCCTGTCGCTTCTCTCTGTCATCTGCTTTCTGAAAAATAAAAAACAAACACTTTATGGGATCTAAAGCACTACTGTTACAGAAATGAGCTGTCAAATGTCAGAGAATGGCTGATTTTTTCCAAGTCACTCATTTGAAAAAAGGTAAAAATTGTAGTAAAAGCCTCAATAATTACCTTTTAAATGATGGCAGTTTGTAATAGCAATAAAGTACTCAAAATTGGCTTCTGCTGCTAATGCTCAGCTCTTTTAGTATTAATGATCCATTATTTTCTATTATTCTAATAATGCTTTTTTAAAGCAATATTGCAGAAACAAAGAATGTTTCCTAGTGTGCAATTATTTAGTCTGCATTACAAATATGAGATGAAATGACTCTGGATTAACCATAAATGTTCTTATCTATATTACAATTAAAATATTTTCTTTTTTTAAATTTCCGTTAAATCCAAATTTAGACAAAGATAAAATTGTTCAACCAACAATTAGCAGCACCAAGTAAGGCTAAAAATGGAGTGTTCCATGTTTTTGTTTGTATTAAAGAAATGTGAGGCAGTATATAATTTCCCTGTTTATTTATTCAGAACACACACTGATCTGCTCAAAGAGTAGTTTGGCTGGTACTTGGAAAAAAGAAGCATATTTAAATTGTACCTATGTTTCATGTAGTGTGTAAAATGTCATCCTCTCCCATGTGCCTCTTGTACTTTAAAGCAGTAACAGAGTATGGAAGCACTTATTTTCAAACACATCATGAACTTTTCTAGGACCCAGCGTTTGCCTTATGACAGATAATCCAAGTACAAACCCTAGCATGAGAGAACTTAGCAAAAAAGATTTAAATGCTATTTCAGCTTGCTTACACCGAACAATTTTTTTGATGAATGAGTAAAATGAAGAAAAGCCTTTACAGTATGCTGTTGTATCTGAGTTGATAAATACGAATGACAGTTTTGGTAGAAATCAGTGCATGTGTTCTGCCATGGAAGTTTGTCATCTGCTCTGGCTCAATACCAAAGATTTCCTCATCATACGACATTTTCGTATGACAGATATTCCATTGGGTTCATTGTATGGATTTTACTGCATTTTGTGGCAGCAGCAGAGCTGTCAGTGCAGTTCAAGATGTATCAGCCTGACTTTTTGGCAGGGACTTTATCAACATCAGTAGTATTTTTAATGCCAAAAATGGGGCAGGAAGAAGGGAGCGGCATACTCTTTCCTCCACTGAACTGCTTGTCATGTTCCACAAAATTTTGTAGAATCACCTAGCGGCGGTTTTTATTGTTTCTTATATGCTTCCTGAAAAAAATTACAACTTCGAATTTGACAGCAACTGATCCCTCAAAACTTCCATAGAAGTATTATTGTCAAAGCATAGCGTTCATATGACACAAAGCAGAGCAAAAAGAATCAGAATTCAGGAACGCTAAGGGCCTGGTTAATGTAGCGGACTCCGTTTTTGAGAAATGAATAATGGTGTGAATTCTTCCTCAATTCGTCTTTCATTGGTCRTACCAAAACTAAAAACCAGTAACTGAGATTGGAGAGCCAGTCTTTTTTTTTTAATGGATTCAAAATCTCCAAGGAATATGACAGAGCAACATACTACCCTTAAATACTACAGTTATTATTTAAACAATAAAGTAGTTGGCTGGCAGATGACTGCGTAAGAACAACTGTAGACAAAGGGCTTCTCCTACTACTTATCATCTGACGAGGACAAAGTACATGATTTATTTTAACTGGTGAATAAAACACTGCAGCTTACAGACAGATAAATCCTCTGGGGGAAAAGCAGAGATTGTAACTGCCAGTACATTTCCCCTTTCTTTTGCTATTGGTACTCTAGAGATCTGTAAAGGAAAACAGGATTTAGGCAGAGCAATATTTTGATGAGAGGGCTACTGAAACGGGCAATAAACCAAGCATAAGCTTAGAAACAAGGAACTTCTGAGTTTAACTCCAGTCATGCCAGTGATGTGCAATACAGCCTTGGTCAAGATTGTTTTTTGTTCTGTTCCTCAACCATCTCTTCTGTAAACTGGGAAGGTAAAAACCAACAGGAAGGCACTGAAAAATTATAAGAATTAACAAATGTTTATACAGTACTTTGAAAATATATGTAATTTGTCCAAACATTTATGCCAAATTTGAACAGGATGCAGCTGTCAGAAGTCAGTTTACAACATAACCAATACCACTTCATTCATACGTACTTAATGGGTCTTCAAATGGCTCAGAAAGCACTCACTCTGGGCTGAGTGCTTCTTTACATTAAAATATATGAATTATTGTATGAGGAATTGTTTTAAATATTGACATTAATCTCCATTTCTCCAGCTGGAACTGTCTGGAGTTAATCCTTCTCCAACTCAAAGTCCAAATATTTTTTCTGATACTCTTGTTGCATAAGATGGGTTGGAGGCGGCAGTAAACCCAGCCAGTGCATCCTGCTAGCTACCACGTAACAACGCTTTCCTGGGCCAGCAGGACCTCTAAAGGGCAGTCACCATGCACTTTGCATTTCCTTCTTTTGCCTGTTTAATTCCCAACTTTACTGTTATTTGGAGAAATTATTTAACATTTTGAAAAGTGGGGAATGACAGACAAGTAATATTTTAATATGAAGCATGTGCAAAACCTATCTGAATGTTTAACAAGGTCATTTTATTTCCACACATACAAAATAACAAACAGTTCTACCATGTCAAAATGTGCAGTAATTTTATTTGACAGCTAAGATTATGGTTTGGGTATGTAGTTGCATTTATTGGCATTCTTGCCACTTGGAAATGATTGCGAACTGAGCATAGTTAGGAAAAATAGCAACGCATTTCTTTTGTGACATGAAAGGCCCCTTTCAAAATGCTTCTTCAAATCAATGAATATCTTTACACTGCATGTATAATTCAGACACACAGAGCAAAGCAGCCAATATGTGCACAATTGACTCCCTATACGGTCATGAATGCTAATGTCACTGCAATCAGCAAAGACAGAGGCAGAAAAAGAGATGTTTTTCCTTATTTTTAGACTATCAGGAGAACTCAAGATAAATAAGTTGAGTTTATGTTGCACTTTCCGAATATAGTACTCCTTAAAACTCTACAAAATAGAAAGCTTAGATATGAACCAAAAATTCACATTTAATTGGGAATAACGGCTTAGTGGCAAACACTTGTCCCATTAATAGCTGTTATTAGCCGTTGATCCTTAGCTGTTGATTCCCCCCCGCACCCTTTTTTTTGTTAGGTATCTTAGTGTTTAAATAAAAACATGCTAATTTTTAAGCTTGCAATAAATATTGAATTAATAATAATCATCTTCTGGGAATTAATGCAGTCTGATGTGTCAGAAATTATACAGGAGAAAACTACTCAAAATAACAATGTACAAGACTATGTAAAATATTAGGAAATGTTAAATAGTATAGAAAACCAGAAAAAATCCAGTTAATTAAACTTACCTTTTCTTGCCAGTGTAATATGCCAATTATTGCCAGGATAAAAACGCAGACACCAATTAAGGCTATTGCTGTTAGCAGCACAATGTTACTTGGGGTCAGATACAGTTTGGCACTCCAGCTATACAGAAGAGCAAAATCCAAGGAAACATTAATACTCTTCATTAGGAAGCAGTAAATAGTTTTAATTTATAAAAACAAAAAGAACCTGCTAACACAAGATGGGCTATGACAGTCCACAGAAACTAGTGACTGTAATTGGAGACTGGAGCTTAATGGTGTTTACTTAGAAATACATGGCTTAATATAATTATTTTCAGGTAAGGCCATGTCTAAATTTAGTTTCCGTTGAACTACCYGGGAGAGCTATGGCTGTCCTCAGGGACTGACTTTTTCTCATTAGATTTATCCTTTTTTCCCCTGGTGGAACAAAATAAAATGCATAAGAGAAACTTCTACAAAACTGYCTGGGGCTTGGGGAGATGGAGAAGCAGGGTGAAATAACGCAGTACGATGGGTTATTTATTTCCTCCACAGAAGGAGCTCACCTTGGACAGGCTCACGGGGAGCAGCTGGTTTCTGCCAGGCTGAAGTTCACCCAGGCACAACTGAAGTTGTAGGCAATGGAACTAGTTGCCTATGGCAGGAGAAAGCTGGAGGACAGCAAAGTCACAGGGCTGCTTCTGGCAGCCTTCCTGGAGCACGACGCTCAGCATCTCCCTTGCYGGACTCCAGACTGCCTCCAGGGAAGGCTGGCGGCAGGAGGCTCCGTGCTGAGGCAGCAGCGAGGCCTCGCAGAGGACTGCTCAGCCCTGCCTTGCTGCCCAACCAAGTCGCATCTCTGAGCACCCCTGGACAAGGAGCCCTCAAAGCTCCCTGGGCGCTGAGCACCTAGCAGGCAAGACGTCTGTCCTCCAAGCACTCCATTTTATAATTTAACCAGGCGGCATGTGATGTGTCTGCATCGTACTACACTCCACACCGCCAGAGTTTGTAACTAGCCAAGGAAATCTGTGCAACCTCGTACATCAAGTAGCCAACAAGAGAGGGCTGGGAGGGAATCAGCTGTTCTGTACTGCATCTCCCTGTCCATCGCGGAGAACAGACTCTGCACCCAGCAGGCAAAGGGTGAAGGACACAGGACCCAAGAAAGCAGGGGTGCTTATGTGCAGTGTGTAATCTGCAGCTGGGCTCCGGCCAGCACCATAGTTACGGCAGATACGTTTCTGAAGGGAGAGGCACTCTTTCTCATCACCGTCTCCTACAAGAATTATTTAATTGAGGGAGGGGGGAAACAGGAGGAAAAAAAAAATCTCCATTTCCTACTCACAGCCCACAGCATTTTGCCAGCTCTTTCAAACATGGTATTCCACTAGCAAATTTTTTCTTTATCTACAAATTTTAATTTCTCTTAGACTGTAAAGAGGCTTGGTGTTGAAGCTAAACTAGCTGTTTGTACATAAATGCTGTATTGAACACACTATAGTTTCAGTAATGATTTCTTATTAAGTGTTAGCCTCCATTCTTTTTCTTCCTTTTTGGGTCAAAAGACTTGATCCTTGTAATCAATGGGATGATACAGGTTTCTACTGAAAACAACAGAACTTACAGTACTCAATCTTCTGGAAAGAGGCTGAACATTTCACAGAAGTAAAGTGTAGAATTTGATCTGTTTTAATAGTATATCTATCTCAGGAAACAACACCTCTATGTTAAAAGAAATTATAAGGAATTTGAGAAATGTTTATTGTGAAATCTGATTTCTTTTGGGGGAATCTATCCTCCACTATTCTACAGTGTCCATAAACTTCCTCAGTGGAAAAGCAAAAATAGTTTAAGGATAAAAAGATCAAGAAAAATTTCTGTATAACACATACCTCTAAATACCTCAAGACTGTGACTTTAAATTTTCTTCATCTGGCAGATCTCATTCCTGTGGTTGTTAATTAGCAACTTAAGTGGCACATCACTTCTCAGTTCTTATTTGTTCTAGAGTAAAATTAACTGCCGAAACTGATGCTGAAATCATTTCTGCATGATAAATGCAACTGACCTCACTAGTAGATCAAGCGGCAAAAAGCAGCTGGAATATGTGACTAATGTTTTCTCTAATAGCAAAAAAAGAAACATGCTGACTTTCAGGGATGGACGTTTTAATTACAAAATGAATTCAGTGTTGAAGCTCTTGCGTGGGTAACCCTTTCACCTTTACTTAAAGAAAAACATTCATACCTGTGGCAACAGATACTATGCTTGGAAGGGCTGAATTGAAGCTTTTTTTTTTTTAAATGAAACTAGACACAAATTGCATGTTTGGTGTAACAAAAATGCCTACTTCAACCATTACTGTGCTTGCCATTTATCAGAAAGAAGACTGGTAAATCTAGCAAATATATTTTTATTTACAGGATTGGAGCTGCTAATAGATTTTGAATGGTTATGGGAACTATATAAGAGCCTATATAAATACTTCAAAAGTATCCTGCCTATTCACTGAAGCAACTCCATCTACAGAATTGACCCTCCTCTTGGTTGTTTTTAAATTTACTTTCCCTACACATGTATTTTTTTAAACCTATACATGATGCCTAAACTCTGCATTAATAATGTAATTTTGTGACATGCACTTCAAAATGATGAAATTACCTTCGAGGAACATTATGAGGATATGGAATGACTATAAGCTGAGAGTTCGGTATGATAGCTGTCCATTCCTGTTTTCTTATGGACTGAAAGGAAAACAAAGGCTGTGTCAATTCCTTACAAGTCAACATACTTTAAAGCAAAGTATCTGAAATCCTCTGTTGAAACATAGAACAGGAGAAACAAAAAAGCTAAAATTACCCTCTCCTCTTTTTTTTTTTTAAATAAGTGATTATTCCCTTACATTTATAGGTACCTCTTATCCTGAAAGCTCCAAAGCACTTTTAAAAACAAATAAAAGTAAAAATCAAAACAAGTATTGCTGACATGAAATATAGCATCTACTTAAAAAGTACAAAGCAGCAACATTACAGGGAAGGAAGAAAAGAACTGATTCTACAAAGGAATTTTATGCAGGCAAAGCAATTATCCAAATCAAAATTTGACTACAACACTAATGTGAATACCCCTCTTTTTAAAGTAGTACCATGAAACCTTTAAAGATTGCAAATGGTCAGGACCCTACTTCTGCGTTTTGCCTGACGCTTGGATAATCATGGTGATCTCCCCTGCCCACCATATTGATCATGGTTTTATCACTGTGTGAATTTACAGGCCAGCCAGACCAACTCCAGGGAAATCTTACAGCTGACACCATAATAACTGGACTGTCAAATCTCATACACGTTTACCCTATAAACAAGCACTATATACCTGTGCTAACATTTATAGATAACTTCAGTGATCTTTTGGTCTTGTTGTTCACTTCAGAGCTTGCATTCCACCCAAAAGTGGGCACACCGGGTTTTTTTGTGTTTGGTTGTATTTTTTGTTTGTTTTGTTTTGGCAAACTTTTCTGTACTCAAACTTACTACTTTGAGATTCTTCTGAAAAAAAGTGTCCTTAACAGTATGTCTATCCCAACTTTATTAGGAAAGGTAACAACATAAGTAATAGCTTAACAATGTTAAATCTCAACAAACCTTTTCTCCCGAAGGACGAGGAATGCCAACATACAAATGGTCGAGGAAATTAGCGCTGCGTCCCAAGCCTAGCACGTTGTACGGCAACTGGAGAGCAAAATGTGCTGACTGGCTAAGCTGCCCAGCTGAAATTAAATTAGAAAAGAAGCTTCAGCAAGTAATTTGAAAAAGGCTTTCTATACAAACAGACATTTCAGGGTCAAAAATAAAAATGTTCAGGAAATTTTAACTACACCATATGATTATTTAATTCTTAATGGTAAATCCCACATTGCCAAACTACTTGTGCGCACTCAACTTGGAGAATAGCTTAAATGCTTTAGATTTCTGGATAAGATAATTCTTCTGAGCGCTATTTCTATGTTAAACTGAAACTCTGCTGTTTGTTACAAGTTGAGAAGAAATGAGCTATCCACACTAATTTTGATTTGGCCAGCGCTGAGTCTCTTGTTCCATTGATTTACAAACTCAGATTCAATGTGAAGGCTCACTTTTATTCTTATCTGTAGTAATCAGTAACTACTGGCTATTCATGTGTCAAAAAATTAGGTAAATAAATGCTCATGAGCAAATTCTGAAATAATAAATTGATTTAATGGCAACAGGATTACAGCAGTTGCAAGTTAGGTCCTAGTGAGAGCATATAATTATAAAGAACTGAAGGAGAGACTGTAGGGGCAAAAATAACATTTTCTTTTGTTACTTAAAAGGGCAGTAAGGAAACAAGATAAAAGTGTTCTTAGCTATCTACAGATTCACTAACATCCTAGGTCTGATGTGGCTGATTATTCCATTTAAGTAAAAATCTTGTAATCTTTTCATTTCCTGCAAACTGATTCAGATCCTATGGGGATTCTTTGTTCATTTCCTAAAAAGCCTCTTAGTGATCTGGCTCCAGAGAAGGAACGATAGCATCACCTCATAAGCACCTCAGTGAATTCAGCCCTTCACCAGACTAACAGAAATAAGTTCAAGGGATCCTTGACAACAAAATTGGGTTTACATGATCAATCGAAACAGTTTTTCACAAAGATATGAAGTCAGGATTTTTTGAGTGCAAGATTTTTGCACAGCTTTGACAGCTGATGCACAATTTCAGGCATAACCTAAGTTAAGCAACAAAACATAACAGAATGTGAATTGTAGAACAGGAATTCAAATGTTGTAATGCTACTGTAGAAAGCCATAGACAGAATTATGTGCATGAGAAGTCTGCCCAAAGAGATGGGAGTGATTTAATACAGTACCTTAAATCGGACACATACAGAAGAGAGGCACAGGGAGAGAGCGGGAGTGTTTTGAATCCTGATTCTAAACAAAGATACCACCTTTAGCTCAGAGAGACACCGAGGTACACATCACTGGAAGCCGAGGGAGTGTATGCCAGCAACTATCACTCTATACTATCTTTGTTCTCTTGCAGGCATTTGCCAGACTCAGATCAGTCTAAATGGACTTCAGATGGCACCTTACATGCCTTTTCCTCTACTCTTATTTAGAACTGAACATTCATCATATTAGATAGAGATCAGCTGAAGTCACAACCAAAAGATGTGTACTTACAAGCTCTCATTTGGACATCTCAGGAGAAAACACATTTTCAATTGTCATATAGGCAAAATAATTGCTTGTTGCAACTCCAGTGGTTTCAATAGGTATTTATATGGGAGTATTATATTATAATGTAATGCATAAACTATCAAGGAGATCAGTCTTTTTAGCTGATCAATTTATAGCGTGGTGTGCTAGACACTGGTACTCCAAGAGGATGCTTCCCTACAGTTTAGCAGAGGAAGATCCATTTCTGTGCTGTTAAAAACCAAACTAAACCAACCAAAGAATAACATCAAGTTTATCACGTTACTTTTGGGAAACATTAAAGAGATTTAAATAAGCTAAGACATTTTGCATTTCCTGAGATTATATTTACAGCCAACTCCTTTCTGCCTTTCCATACTTGAGTTTCTTCCAAGGCTGGAATTCTGAAACGCAGAACTGGATGATGATAATTTTGTACTGCTATACAGTGATGATTACTTCATGGTTCTGCTTCCCTGAATTATGCCCCTGTGCACCTCCCGCTCCCGCCCCAGCCCTGGTTATTAGGAAGAAGCTTCCCATATGCTGTCAGGCTCCTCTGTTATCACAATAAGAGACCGTCCTGCTGGATGTGCAGCAGCAGCTGCCTATATGAATACTGGTTTCAAGACTTACAATAGGGTCGAAGGAGGAGATGAAAAAAGAGCACCCTGTTGTTGGTCTCCAGCTCTCTACCTCACATTGTCGGGTACACTGAGGGCGGCCTAAGGAGAAGCATCCCGTCATCAGGGTGCTCCAGGAGAACCTGCTGTCACAAAGTTACGTGCACCGTTGCTGCTGGGGAACAAGCACCGATTATTACTAGCCTACTAGGACTTAATGCAAACTTAACACTAACGATTCTAAGAATTTTAAGAATGCTAACCAGTATAACAGGTAACATTCTCCAGTGGAATCTAATTTTCAAGTTGATAATAGAAAATATGGCATCATTACAGGCAACGTACAATATGTACAAAAGGGCAGTAAGTAGCTACTCTGATGCATTTACAAGGTTTTCTATGGTGGTCATATACATACATTTTATTTGTGGTTGTTCCCTTTTTCCATTTTAAGGGAGAAGAGGGATTTCTTTCAGTTCATCTGCAAACTCCACTGCAGTTTACCGTACTTCCTATTTGAGAACTATATTGTTGTAGCAACTAAACATGATATCTGCATTCAGTGATACAACTTCACACAAGGCAAACTGCAGATAACATGCATCACAGAAAATTATATGGAACATCACAGAAAATTATACAGGAACCTGAGAATGAAAAGTGTCTTTGCATTTCAATATGCCATTAGCCTAGATGGCTGTGTTGCCTAAAATTTAAGTTTTAACAGGTTAGATGAAAAGTTCAGGCATAAAGTGCTGTTTTCAAACAGGCCTCAACCTCATGGGGTAAATATTCTGTGTTACAGTAGTTTTACAGCTGTGATTATGCTGTTTAAAAAGGAAGATAAATCTGAATTAATTTCACTTAGATGAGATGTGAAACATCAATCTGATTAGAGTTAACTTTTTAATCAAGCTAAAATACTATTTATAAAAAAACCCCCAATAACTGTCACTAAAAATTAGGCATACTGTAGATTTAGTTTTACCCCCTGCAAAACCATGTAATGAGCAAGATGACATGGAAACATTTAAATAGGACTTGCACTTCCAGTCCTCTGCTGTGACACTAAGAACACTGCATACGTTGTTCGGGGAATTCCTAGATTATGGAATCCATGTCAGAAAGCATTAACTGAGAAGCTTTTCTCTTTGAGAATAGGGATTTTTCCAATAAGCTAAGGTGATGGTATAGCACTTTTGAATCTGTCCTTGCTTTGTCACAGACTTCCTGCATGATCTTGGCTAAATTCCTTAATCTCTGTGTCACAATTTTCAATTCTAAAATGGGAATAGCTATCTCATAGGCATCTGATTAGAGTAAGCACATAATATTTTAAGGCACTGACAAGACAAGACAAGACTTTACCAGGGCAAAGGAAGTAATAAGGAACAAAGATAAGTTTACTAAACTTGACTCAGAAACAAAAACAAAAAAACAAGGTATGTATTAATTGATCATGCTATAACATAATAGAGGATTTAGTTTAAAAACTGTTTCACTAAAGCTGAATTCTGAAAGACTGAGTGCTGGTGTAATGCATTTCCCACTGAAAAGCATTTAGAATGACTTTTGAGTGAGATATTTAGGATTATGAGGAGACTGTAATTGAGATCTTCCTTTTTTCTTTCCTCATACAAATGAAATGATACACCATTTCAACAACTAAATTAAAGGAAATAAAAGAAAATGTCATACACTGTGTGCAGTCAGCCTTAAAGAGATTAGAGAGTCAGATACTGTAGCCAGAATTCTTAAAAGCACTGAATAATTTCATGGCTACTAACACTAGCTCTTATGCCTACTAAGATAAGGATAATGAAATCTTATGCTTCAGAATGTAAATGGATCATTTGCAAAGGTTAAAAAGGAACGTTTTCTTCTACATAGCAGGCAGAAAATGCATAAATACATTTTGATTTTTTATTTGCCTTTAAAATTGAGAGAGATTAGCTAAACAGGAATGGGGATGACTGCATGGAGAAGGTTCTAGTTTACCTTAAAGCTGACTGACTACAAATATGAGAGGTCTTTGAGACTGTATTTTATACTTTGTTCCACTTACATATACCATATAAATTCTGCAAGAGTTTGATGGTTACTTACATGTTCTACTTAGAATTGCAAACAATTAATTTAAAACGACAAGTGTGCATCTGAGAAAGAGATGTAGAAACTTTCAACAAAGATTAAAAACAAAAAAACTACTGTTAAAAGTTTATTCTGTTATATTTGAAGTTCTGCCACTGATAATTCATTTACTTATGAAAATATTTCAAATTTAATTTAAATAGCACCCTAGAAATTTGCTTAGTTGTAAAACTATTGTAAATACGTTTCCACTTTTTCCAAGAATATAAGAAAATATCATTCAATCTTCAAGCAGGAAGGCAGGACTTGATACTTATACTAAGATTGTTCATTAAACTTTTGGAAGTCTGAGTAAGCAACACTGAGAAAATGCCTTTTGCTTCACATGTATTTCAGTA
Organism: Apteryx rowi; assembly: GCF_003343035.1. Taxonomy (NCBI): domain Eukaryota; kingdom Metazoa; phylum Chordata; class Aves; order Apterygiformes; family Apterygidae; genus Apteryx; species Apteryx rowi. Next base: position 1,041,959 of record NW_020447196.1, on the reverse strand, counting down.
TCTTTACCATATTGCCATGATTTTGTTTTAGCTTCAGCACTATTATTTTTAACAAGTAAAAGACAAAGTATTAAAAAAACAAACAAACCAAACCTCTCCTGTTCATGCTGTATCTTATTATTTTTAGRCTACTTAAAAGATTATTCAACACTGAAATCTAAATTTTCATATTGCGAATGCAATATGCCTTTCTCCTGTGTGTGTCCTTATTAAAAAAATATTATTTGTAAGCACCCAAATATCATGAGCCATGAACTTACCGTAAAGTGTTAGTATTTATATTTTTGTTTTAAACCATGTCAATTAAGTTACTGCTTCAAAAAGCTTGGACAGAGTAAAAAAAAACCCAACACTAAGACATGGTTTCAATGGTTTCAGCCTGCCAGAGACCAAATTTTAAAGAAAAAGCTAATGATGTTGAGCAGCTCAACCTTAGAAAATTTTGCATGGTCTGATATTCAGAAATCATTCTGAACATAATTTTATCTATCTATCTATCTCCTTATTTTTGAAGTCTGCATACAAAATTTGAAGCAATCCATATCATTAACCTTTTGAAAGTCTTGTCTGAAAAACAGAATGATGTGTCCTCTGTGACACATGCAGTACTTGCTCTTTTAGTATATCTAAATTAAGACATTTCCCTTCTGTTTCCATTATACTGATGTATACTTACTAAAAGCCTAAGAGTAACCAACTATGCCCTGGGTTAAATTGCAATATCCTAAAACAGATTATTTCAGGGTGAGTACACCTAAGCAGCATAAGTGCTTAAATGAAACCGATTTAACTTCATGAAAGAAAGGTGACTGCATTTACATTTAGTAGCAATGTTTTTTATTGTTTCTTTAAACAGAACTGATACTGTGTGATATTGGATTTCTGAACCAGTCTAGTTGAACCTACATAAATATATTCACAATACTGATATTGTTCAGTTGTAGTTTAAATAAACTTATTTTATGGAATAACAGAGCAAAATGCGTGAAAACACTATACGTATTTGAAGGACTATAAGAAACTCTGATTTCAAACCTGTCGTCTCCTTAAGCATCACTCTTCTAATTTTTTATTAAGTTTTTCTCAACAAAATATCGTTTTCTTTTAAGTAGTCTGTTAAAGCCATTGAGATTAACTTAAAATACAGTAATAACATCTAGACTTTCGAAATTCCCCAAATATTCATACATCAGGGACTGAATAAGACCCAAATGTATTTTCATAAATGAAAGTGTCATAACCATCTAAGATTATTTCTTCTGGATGCTATATTTTCCCATAATTGCAAAATGATGCATTTATCATAAGCTGTGATATAGTTAACCAAAATAGTAACTGAAGATATTTGTGAACTATGACTCAACCTGTCAAAAAAAAAAAAAAAATCTAACAAAGAGTTAGAAAATAGAACAAAGAGTTGCTTTGTTTTAGACATATATTCTTTTTACCTGTTGACAATGTAGATGACTTTTCTGGTAAAAATACAAGTCATGACATAAAACAGAGTCTCTGAGTTGTAGCCTGTAGTCCCAGACCTGCACCTAAACTTTCTTGTACTATTATCTACCTTTATATTTAGGTCAACACAAGAATGCCTGCTTTCTTGGGAGATTGCACCTTGAAAAACTGAAGGTTTTTCCAAAAACCAACATGCAGTAGTTGCACAAACTGCTCCATAGCTGTGAACAACAAGCATGTGGCTGGAAGAAGACAAAGCCAGTTCAAGAGCTGTGCAAAATTTCACAGTGAACATACCTCACTTAAGCTGCATAGGTTGAAATACTACAATGATATTTACTGCTCTAAAGCCACTGCTGCATTGCACAGCGAAGCGTTTCTCCATCTTTTGAAGCTGGCAGCTCCTTAGTTTAATTGAAAATATGCCAGAATGACTTACTGCAGAAGAAAGGGAAATATTAGCRATAATAATGAGATACCCACCAAATTTGCATGAAAAATTTACAAAGCAGCTTTCAGAAAAAAAATCCAAACTTGAAAGCTTATAGACAGTTGGGGAATTTGATTTTCTTGGCTTTAGTTGAAAGCTTTACTTCAGTTCCCTTATCGCTGCCTTTGGAGCTGTAGCCCACTGGTGGGTGAAAAAAATACCGGAGAAAGAGCTCTCTTTGTAGTTAAAATTATGCAGCGGCAACTTCAGCTTTATAAGGACGTGTTGCTTCTCCCTCTTCCGACTTAGCTGTTTGCCTTTTTTCATTAGTCCACACAGTAGGAGATTCTGGATGGATGCAGTACACAACTTCACCTCACAACTTCATCTGCAATTCCTTTTTCTGGAGTTCCAGAAATAATTGGAAAAAGTGGGCTGAATATACATATTTGCAACACAGATGATAGCTAATATTTGCAGTACTGCTAACACTCTTGTGATACTTTTCTTCTAAAAGCTGAAACTCCCAAACTGATATAGTTAGATGAGAATATATGTTTTTATTAAGAATAACTTTACACTCACAATTGCAGAAGTAAAACTAGAAAGTCCAACCACTTAAACAATAAAAAGATCATATTGCTAATATTCCAACCACTTGCATAGGGGAAAAATGTCTAATTTATAATCCCTGAATATTTAAAGATTGGGAATATTGCCTGCAACATTAGAAGTTCAAGTGAAGTTTTCTAAGCAAAGAAGGAGTTATATAGAAAAACATACTAGCAGAGTGTGCCCACTTATAGCAACCAAAAAATCCCTCCTAGCAGAATTCAGCTATTCAATTATTAAATGATTCCAGCTTCTTCTATGAACACGATCTTCCTTCTGCCTGGCGCAAGTCTGCATATTGAATCCTGCAGTGTCAAGTGACCACCAAAATGAAGCTTTACTTTGCTGCTGTCTGGTACACACCACAATGTTTCCGTTTCAAGTCATTACTAAAATAGCTGCTAGACATTTGTGTTCGCCTCACAAACCAATTTTATTAAACAGCATGAGAACTCAATGCAAAAACAAAGAAGAGTAAGAAAATTTCTGTGATCTAGAAGAGCACAGCTTAACAGCATGTGAAGGCTCATTCTGCCATGGAAGGTTTAAAACAAAGCAAAGCAAAACCAGCAAAACAAGAGCTCTGAAATGAGGACTGCAAAACTATCTTACAAATAATCCTGAGCTGGGACTGAAGGCAGCATTTTTTAAAAAGAGAAACGACCTATTGGTAAGGACTTGAAGTGGCTTTTCATATCCTTTGCTATTTGTCAAATTGGATCTGGGCTTCAATAAGGCAGCGATCGCTGCTAATGAGTCCCATGTACATGAATCAATGAAGTGCTTCCTGTGCAAAATAGGACTTAAARTTTATCTCTGCAATAATCCATGAAGTCAGATTAATGGGAAGTCTCTCCTAGAATTCAGGATGGCTATTTCCAAGAGGGTGTATCAGAGGCGGCACAGTACATGGGCAAAGAGGTCCTTGGAAATAAAGTTTTGGTGTGTATATCTGGTATTATTCTCTATTTTGTAATGGTGGATAGTGAACGGACCAATGAATATGCCCTTGAGGAACAACACATTTAGAAGTTGGTAACTTTAAAATAATAAATCATAGAATCAGGGCATATAAAAAAGAAAAGCTAGTAGGTTTGGATACAGTTTGTCAACTCTACAGGATGTACTGCGTAACAAACTAAATCTATGTTTGGACTTCAGTCATACAGCTGACTAAACACATCATAGCTTGATCCATATGAACTGAACCCATTCATATGATAATACTACACCTAGGTATGGAAATTGATCTTTCGCTAAAGCAGAATTATTTATTGGCCTGTTGTCCCTGGCCCACAGAATTAATATTTTTGGTAGACACGTGCTTCAATTATGACCCTATTTATTTCAAACTCTAATTGTAAAGCCAAACACAAGCCCATCAGCAGATTTTAACTTTGAGAGAGAAAACTAAAATGTCTGTAACAGAGGCTGAAATACAGAAGATGTTCTCCCATTTTAAGAAGAAGTGAAAACATTAAACAATATAATCTGAAGCTCTAGCTGGGAGGATTTTTGCCTCGACTGCCCGGCTAGTCGACACACTTGTGTCGGCCAGTACTGCTGAGGTTACGGCAGCTCATAGCTGCCACTCTCATCCTGCAGGGTAAAGGTGCACACAGACAGACTTCAGGGCTAGGAACCCTACAAAGAGAAAGCGGAAGAGGGAGAAAGCAAGCAGGAAAACAGAAAGTAAAGAGGGTAAAAAGATCGAGATGGCTAAAGGTAGCCTGATGTTCATGATATGAAATCTCCAGAGCAGCATCCAGCCCTTGACTTGTTCAACCCTTGACTAGACAATGTTCCAATAAGAAATTTAACATTCCTCTCTTGTGCTGGTGCTGTAATATGAAACAGTTCTTGGGCAGTTTCTGAAAATATTCTAAAAATTAACAGCTGCTCTGTATTAAATTTCAAGTAACTGATCTTATTTGCGTTCCTCTGGAACCACAAGGATGTTAATTATGAGAAAATCAGTTTGTGTTATTGGTAATAAAATAAATGAAGCCAAACATATCAAGTAGGTAATCATCTTTTCAAGAAAGCACAAAGACAATCATTATTGGGATTTCCACTACAGCTTGCAAAAATGACATGCCTACATTTTACTCAAGCTCTGAACTATTACATAGAGCAGTATAGATGTAATCTACAGTAATTCGAGCCTTACCTAACTTGTGTAAGTCATTAAGCAAAATTATATTTAATAACAAAGATTAGGGATATTTCATTACCACAGATGATTTTTTAGGATGCAGACATTCATTAAAAAAACCTTGCATTTGGTTAGCTTTACTAAATTCATCTCATCTATTCCTCTGCCCCCCCAAACAAATTCAATTTACTCTATGCTCAACTTCAGTATTATGTTGTAATTTATGCTGTCGCATTGTTGCTTACAGTTCCAGCATTCAGCTCAAAAACACCATGTTAGAATAATATATCAGAAATTACTTAGTAGCTAATAAAAACATGGAAGTGCAGATGTAGAGCTGAAAATCTAGGATAACACTCATACTTTAATGTGGAGTCTCCTTAAAAGTAACAAGTTCAAAAGAAGAAATGGGGAATGGAGAAGGCAGAAAGTGGGGAACAGATCAGAAAGCCCGAATGAAATTTGAATTTGCCTACTTTTCCCAGATTTACCCCAGAACCTGATCTGATCTCAAGCATAAAATGTCTTCAATATAGAAAGAACTGTTGCAACTGAATTCCTCTCAGAGAGAGGAGGTCTGCAGAGATATAACCACAGATGTAAGACCGACCCACGTTTTTCAATTCTAATGCTCATTTTGGCAATTGCTATTCCTTGTGGCTAATTTAACAATATTTCTTGTTGTAAGATTACAAGTGAATTGAGCAACGTAAGAATAAAAGCACCATATATGTCCTAATTGTTATTCTGCTATCTTTTAACAACATAGTGAAATGTTAACAGTAGAAAGAATAATTCCAGCAATGTTTAAAAAAACCCTTTCAATTATGTAAATTCCCCGTAGTTAAGACTCGGCAGCTCAAAGAACCTTACAACGAAGTAGCTAAGGACAGACGCGTGGGCACTATTATTTTACTCTTTGCCCGAGTACTGCATACACGAAAGATACCATAGTCACAGAACTGAAACCCTCCGGAACAAGGAGCAGCGGGAATAGCGTGGTGGATGGTTCTTTAAGTACCATGTGATTCACTTTAGCCCAGGGATGGAAGGATACCTTCAGTTAACTGCATGATTTGGTTTCTGTGGTCCAGTTAATAATTTTTCCAATGCTAAGATCAGTGGTAAAGATGACAAATAGCATCAGTTAACTTGAAAGTGTGATGAGAATTGTTTTCATTAGGGGAAGAAAAAAACCAAACCAGTGCTGTTCCTCATGTTATTCTTTGGGAGATTATATAAAAAAAAAGTAATTAGAAACTATCAATCAATCAGATTTTTTTTATATATATTTTTATATATATTTATGTATATAGATATCTCTTTGGATATAATTGTTCCTTGATATTAAATAAGGAATGCAAATAAGTTATTGAAAATCAGTTTGAAAAGGTATATTGAGGCCATGCTTTTAAAAGCTTGATGTAGTAAAGGTATTTTGTAGGTTTATATGTGGCCCAAAAATGCAAGAGCATGGATTTTAAAAAAAGCATGATTTTACCAACTCATATCAATCATTTAATTTTGGTGCTAAAGACCACAAGCCCTATAAAGGCAGGGCTGGTGAACGTCAGGCTTGCCTGCAGCTAGCAGAACGGCGTGTGCGGTGAGCCGTACGATCGAAACAGAGCTCAGCTTAGGGAAATTCTAAACAAGCCCCGCTGCTAGGACTACGTTTCTGAAGAGATACGGACACAGCTGTTGCGGGCAGAAATACAACGTGTTGTGCTTGGAGTTTTGTTTCTACAGTCAGCTTGTTTCAAAGCTTGACTTGATAAGTAACATGTAGGTTAACTTCTCTTGTTTTTCCAWTTTTTTTTCCTTTTTTTTTAAAATTAAGAATTAATCTAAAACATTTTAGCATTTTCAAAACACTTAATGGAAGATCTAATTACTAGACAAATAGTTAATTAAAAAAAATCTTGAATACTACAAAAGCCCTAAACGTCACTTAAAATAATTTAAAAACATTCTGTGTTCCAGTTTGGTACTGTCAGCCAGGATATATATATAAACATGTTGCTTGAGGTGTTTCTTGATTGTTACATCAGAATCATATTCCTTTTGACCATGTCTTTCAAGATAATAACCTGTAGGTCAGTAATTCTAGTTAGGAAAGCATTTACTGAATTTTACAAGTAGGACTTGTACAAGAAGAAAATGTAGTTATAAACTTAATATAATAGCTTGAGAAAATATGACTTTGAAAAGTTCTTGGCTGAATTATACAGACTCAAAAAAATCTATTAACATATTGTATTTGAGAAACTGATCAAAGAGCGTATTAGAAAATTCCCTGTAGCAATACTGCTAGGGTCACAAATGCACTTGGAATTCATTACTGTTATTTCATAATGCCAAAGCTGAGAAGGAAATTCATCATGACTGGCTCCGTTAGGTTTTTGTTATTGTAAGTACGGCAGCAGTGAGGATGAATGTTACTACAACAGTATTAAATCATGCTAGATAACTGTTTCTCAGAGTAAAAACTGCAATCCTAAAAGTACCTTCCTCCCCCCTCCCCAAAAGACTCCTCCCCAAAAGATAAATGTTTTAAAGAAAAATATACTTGTTCTTGTTCCTGGAAGAGGGAAATGAAAGACAACAATATTAAGAAGATGATACATAAAATTAATAGGTACAAATATTAAGCTTGTTTTATTCCCCACACATACAGGGAATTTGTGAGCAATGTGTATTCTTCCATGACAGAGGAGTCAGTAGAGGCAAGAACATCTTTATTTTACCAGCTTAGGAGTAAAAGCCAAAGGGTCAAGTATACACAAAACAAACTCATCTAAGTTTGCAATCCCCTAGTCCCACAAGATAGGGTTTAGAATCAGTTTATAGTGCTGTGAATTAACCTTTTAATAGATGTTCTGAGCCTGAGGCCTTCCAAATCCAGTAGAAACATATAATTATTCTGCCATCTTCTCATTAAAACCATGTCAATTTATAAAATCAAGTTTATTTACAGAAGTGACATATAATAAATCATCCAGGTAGGTCAAGTTTCAGTCCGCTACAGTTATAGTTTATGGTATGCTAAATATAAAATGTTTTTATAATTAATTATATAGGTTCTAGCAGCTGTTAGACATGATTTTATAAATGTTTAGGATGAGCTCACTTAAAATATCAGATTTCTAAGTTTGAGATTGTTAACTACAAATAAGTAGTAGTGAAAAACTGCCCTGACTAGATAAACAACATATCCAAATGAGTATAATTAGATCTAAGGAACTGTTATGTTGTAGTATATTTGATTTATAGCAGTTTTATAGCACTCTCCTAAAGGAGCATGGTCAGTTTGATGGTTTTACTAATGTTTTTCTTTACTCAGGAAATAAACTTTTTTGTTACTTAGGCAGTTAGAGTTATTTACCAGTACTCCTCATTCTCTGATAATAAAGTTGTGTGTAGGTATCTATTCCCAGTCACATGGCTAAAGGAATTATGAATCTGTGCTTTCACGAGGTTAACTCTATTTGCATTGGTGTGCCAAATTTTAGGCAGGCCTGCATTAATTCCCCGTGAGCCTGAAGAAGTAAATAGATTACACTGTTTTAAACGTGTTGATTTCCTCATTTAGCTGTATGCTCACCGAACAAGTACACTGGACTAGCTTTTAGTGGCAGGCTGGAAAGAAATTTTGTAATCCAGAGATGATACTATTTTCAAGGAACTTGGATAGTAGCTCTGGAGAAGATGGCTTATCAAGAGGTCCACACCCCGAGCAGACAGCCCTGAGGAGCACAGCCGGTGCAGTCATCAAGATGTAGCTTAGTTAACAGCAGGAGGGAGAGAGAAGTAAACTACAGTCTGTCTTTTTTATTGCAGAAATTTGTAAAAGAAAAGAGTTTTTATACTCTTTACTGAGATACTAAGTGCTTTCCAAATTGTTTACACTTTTGTCGTTGTGAATAACAACATTCATATGTCTTTTTAAAAAGGAATGAGTACAATAAAACTGCTTGTATTTAACGGTATATGTCTTAACAGTATCTGTCAGAAACTCAACTCTAAAGCCAATACACAACATGGAAGCTAAACCAGGATTAAAACTAAGACACCCAGACATCAAGAAGAACAGAAGAGAAAAGATAAGTCACTCCAGTGTGGAATAAAGACAGATGGACAACACGATATGAATCTGTAGAAACCTGAGGCAAAATGCCTTAAGAAACAAGATGTAAGCTGTGAAACTAAAGAAGTCCGGGTTCTCRTGGATAGGAATCCTGCACCTCTCTGCGAGCAGCCCAGCTTCCTTTACGGCACCTGCAACACCCTTCGCCTCATCTTCCAGCCGCCCTCAGCCCCTCCGCAGCACCCCAGGCTTTCCTCCCGGCCCCTCACTGCCACGGGGGAAGGACGCGGCAGGTACGGCTCGCGCCGCGCTGCCCGCGGGCTGGCCCTATGGGCAGCCGGAGGACAAAACACCCCAAATAACTGTTCCTCTCCAAGTAAAGTCTTTTTCTCAGGGAATTCTGTCTGGAGTCATGGACCATCTGTCTCTGGAGTGAGTTCTGCCTTTTACCCAACTGCTGGTATTTACAGAATTGGTAGAGTCTTATTGGAGACATTTTAGGCTTCAGTTAAAATTGGCTTAAGTAGACCACTGAATTCAGTTGTAACTAGGGACTACAAATACCCCAAAAAGCAGCACACTGAAGGAAGTTTCATGTCCATAAGAAACCAGGCTTTCTGTGGGCACGGAGAGAGATCCTCTATAAGCTTTTACCAGTATTTTCTGCTATGGTGAACAAGATAAGCTATACTGCGACTTGGCTCCGACAAACTCACAAGCCTTCATCGTGATAACCGACAATAATGAGAGAGGCAAGTTGCCAGCCAGGCAGTGCTGGCCCCGCAAGCGCAGGGCTCTGCTACGCTGCACGGCCAGACTAACACAAAACTAGAATTTCTGAACTCATCATGCGGCCCTAAATGTTTCTGACCGAGTACGCACGCTCGTCTTAAATTCAGCTCAGGAAGAAAACCCTTGAGAGCAATGAAGTTGAGGGCAAAACTGGCAGGACCGCTAATTTTTTAAAATGAATTCCTACAACAATTTGAAAAAATACTCCACATTTTCATATTAGCATGAATTATTAGTTTGGTTAAAAATGTAAGCTAAAACTTTCAAGCTTATTTGCCTAAAGTTAGGCACCTAAACCCATATTTAAACATGTATGAATACAGAAGTACATATCAGGATATGTTTTTTGAAGTTATCTGGTACATATTTCTGGACATCTTTATTTTTCCTTTATCTTTTCTGAGGTTGGATAAACAGTTCTGAGCACACCATTCAAGGTGAGAGCATATCACTGATTTAGAACTTAACACATCAGCATGTTTTCCCCTAACTTAATACTATTGTTTTAAATAAATGCTATAATTAGCATTATATACGGTATATAATTAGCATTAAATTGCTCTAATACAGCTATTAAGTCTGTAAAAAGGTATACAGTTTTCCCAGTGAACTATGCCAGGGCTCTTTTTTTTTTTTCTTTTTATAGTGAGTTTAATTTGGACCTAGAAGTAAGACTTACATGATAGATGCAGAAAACTGCCATATTGTGAAGGAGGAGGAAAGGGGGCAACTTAACAATGTGCATACTCTGAATGTATTTCGGCTTGGGAGTTTGGGAATTTTGGCTAAGTGACAGGGGGTCCATTATGAGAGCATGGTAATAAGATTAATAGTCATAACAAGTTACACCAATAGACCATTTAGTTCAATAATCTGTGTCTTCTAGGAGCCAACAGTAGATACAGAGGAAGGGAGCATCAAAATCAGAGTCTTATTCCAGCACTAGGCACTGTCTGGACTGTGGCCTAATGGATTATTCTTTTTTGAATCCACCTACTTAGTTTTTGGACTCATGTAAACTACGGCATCCACAATATTTTGTGCAATTAAATTTCTTGTTAAGCTACAGGCTGCAAGAAGAACTGCTTCCTTCCAGTGGTTTTGACCCTGTCACCCCTGATTTTATTTGATACCTTGTAGTTGTTGTATTATGAGAAAGGACATACATCCACTCCCTCTATCTTCTTCATGCTACTTATGATTTTACAGACTTCAGTATTACTGAAGTTCAGTAAGCTTGCTAGATGAAATGAATAACTCCAGAAAAAGACATCCTTGCATGCATGATAAGTGAGCTATCATAATTAGCACGTTTAGTGACTGCTATTTTGATCCTTTTTCATGTAGCTACAAGATTCCAGTTAGATATTTCAAGCCTACTATTGTTTCTTCATACATAATTGCTACGGAACTTGTAGAAAAAGTCCATTGCTAGAAGCTCATGTGGTTTCATGAGCTGATGACACTGTACCCAATGATTTTTTAGACTGGGTGAGATATAGCAACTGTTTAAAAACACTTTGCATGGAACAGAAGAAAGGAAGAAAGAATACAGTTGCAATATTTATAATAAATATGCAATCTGGAAAATAAGAATGGGAAGTTGCTTTTTTTTCCCCCCCTTGTAATCTGGAAACACTGTTCAAAGCAACCAGTCCCATTTTACTCTGTAGATTTCTTTCCATCTCTCTCTAAGCTGCCGAGAAGTATTTAAAGACCATGCCATGTGTATTCTTACTATGAAGTTATCTTACCTGACCCATTTTTCAGGTATCCATTTGCGTCTACAGTTGTGTACATGATATAAGGACCAGGCTGATTAACACCAAAAGGCTACAAGGAAAAAAAAAGAAAAAAATTGGCAAAATTTTATATTTATTTCTTCGATTTTACAAACAGACAGAGCTATACTAATAAAACAGTAAACCAAAGAGAAACTTTCATAGATTAATAATTTCCTAAGTATATGGATAATTCTGAAATCGAAATTATTTTGGTTGTAGCATTACGCAAAAATTAATTTTCATAATAAGGCTAATCTGTTGGCTAAGTTATGTTACTTAGTTCTTTTCTGAATACTCTTTAATACACCAATAAAAAGCTCTCTAAAACAGAGCTGCTTTCAGGACAGGAAATAATAAAAAAAAGAATACAACCCCCCCCCCCAAACCAAAAACCCATGCTCCTAACACCTAAATACTTTAAAATGTCAGCATTAGCTTGAGGAAAAAACACAGGCAAAATACACACAGTGTATTTTTCCCAACACTTAATGTTATTTTTGGAAGGAGAAAACAAAGACTATGAAGAGCCCCAAGGCTCACTTGCTCTCTCTCTATCTCCAAAAAAAAAAAAACAAAAAAACCAACAAAAAAAACCAACACACAACAGACAGATGTTCAACTCTTAAAAAAGGTGTATTTAAGATATTAGGGGAACCGATCTAAACCAATCTAAAGTGTCTTTAAAAGTGATTTCAAGTTTATTTCAAGGCCATACCACAACAGCGGGTTTGCAATTCAGAGTCGAACCAAACTTTCTGGCCCTGTCCTTCACGCGTCCAGAGCTCTCATGCCTTTAGCATCCTGCTCTCCTGCAGCGCTCTGGCAGAGCCCGTCGCACCTGGGTAGCGGATCCGCTGATTCAGTTTTGACGGATAAAGGGAAATTTACTTTCTTTTTGTCAGGCATGAAATTAATTGTTACTCAGGAAGAAAGCGACACTTTTCAGTCCCACTGCAAAGGTTTAAGGTTTCCTAAGGAGTTATAAGAAAAAACTAAAAATTCAAAGAAGCTGTAACTGCCTGTTTTAAAAAAGTAGAAATCATTCAGTATTTGCTGAGACTGTACTGTTTTTATGGCCTTTTTGAATCTGAAAATACATACAAAAATTCAAACCTGTGTTACCATTATTTAGCACTGTTTTATTTAATGAAAGTGATTGAATAAAGAACTTCTTGTCAAATGGCAATATCTATTCTAAATAATTTCTTTTGAGGGAGAAAACATGTTTAACCAAAGTACGATTATGGGCRGGGGGGGGAATCAAAGGGAGTTGTGGATTACTGAGCAATGAACCATAACAAATTTACGTAAGGAAGATTGAGGGAAGGAAACAACAACAAACCCCCCACAAGTATCTCGTATGGTGGGAGGGGAAGGGAAGCAGTTAGAAGAAAAGATTTTCAAGAAAGTTTTATTTTTCCATGTTGATATGAGGGCATCCAATCCAGAAAAAGATCTTTCACATCAGTTGCAGAAATGACACTAAAAAGAAGAGATGATGACACATTTCACACTATACTTCAGAAAAATGGTAATTTGTAAACCATAGAAGTGATGATGAGATGCAAGATCAAAGCCGGGAACATAATAATGGCCAGAATGGAAGGTAAGGAGACAGCAAAGACGATGTTAATGCAGATCCGTGAAAGATGAATAAATGAGGTGAAATTTTGGATTTTTTTTTTTTTTGCCAACTGGCTGTATTCTGACAAACATACATCCTGACACTTTCTGACAGTCTCACTTACAGAGAAGGCAGTAATATTTCAATGATTTTGATAATGAAGTGCTCACCAGCATCTGTTGTGAAGGTTTACTTTTTTTCCTTTGAAACCTTCTCTTTAGTTTTCCAGTTAAGCTAATAATATCATCAAACCTGCTTATAATATCAAAAATGAAACCTTATGTCTTAAAATAGGCTTGAAGAAAAAGTTGGTCCCATTTGAAACAGTTTTTGCATTTCCAAATCAAAATGAAATTTCATACGGTAGCAGAGCTGAAGTGCAATTACTAGTTTTGATTTCTCTAAATTCTTCTTTTAGGCCAACTTTTACTGTGAACAGAGTAAGTTGTTAACTGATGGCTTGGTGGGTGGGCCGAGGGATCTGGAGATAATTCCAATAACCACATTTATATGTGGTTAATCTGCAGAATCATCAGAATTAAGTCCCTCTCCCTTTCCCTTCCTGCACCCACCTCCTGTGCATTGCTGTGTGCTCTGGGCCGCCCAGAAGCGGTGACCCGGCAGCCTGTGGCTGAATCCGCCACACTGGTTTGGCCTGGCCTTTGCGACGGCCCAGAGCAGACGTGGCCGGCTGGGCAGTGGGCGCTCTGGTGGGTTTACACAGGTCCTTCTAGTAGCTGGTGCATCGCGGCCCCTGTGATGCTAGGTACAAGATGTTGCTGCGGGATCAGTCCATTGGTTTCATCTCTGAGCAGGCAGCTAGAAGACGATTGGGGCTTCAGACTGCGCCGAACGGGGCCGTGCCTGGTTTGGGCGACACGTTCCTCCAGGAGGAGCTGTCTCAGTTACATGGACAGCTCTCAGTATAATTGGGCCCCAGCCTGCTTTGAAGCTAAATAGCAATGTGAAGTTATAGTTATACTTACTGTTATTTTCCGAGGGCAGTCATTAGAACAGAGGCCACTGAGAACTGTGGAAAAACAAAAATTTAGTTTACAGTGTTTACATTAACAAGCCATTTTTCAAGTACTACCTCTGAAATCTATTCAAGTTTATTAAGTGTCACGTAGCCATTAAAATACATACAAAAATTACTGCTATATGACTTATGTTAATGTATAAAAGAATTCCTAATGTCTTTGAAGTATACTGTTTTGTTGAAAACAATCAGCTACTCGCTGTTTTATCACACCTATTTGGTTAACCAGCTTCAAAAGGGGAGATTTGCCAGTTAAAAAAATCCAAATGAAAACATATGTTAGAAATAGTGCACCACACTTTATTCATTATCCTTCATTTCTATCAATGAATAAATACTTGGTAGAGATTCAACTTCACTGTTTTAATTGGTAAAAAGGTTAGTAATGGCTTTTTCTTATATATAAGTTATAGTTCTAAAAGTTGATTTAAAGCAATTTTTAAAAGTTGTAATAAACTGTGAAAAAATCCCATTATCTATTTATTCTACAAATTCTAAAGTATTATAAGCAGATGTGTATAATGGTGCTTAACACATACTGCCTATAACAGTTGTTTAATTACATGTTTTAAAACTTAGTTTGAAAAACCAGTTACATTACAGAAATCTGTTAAATGCTTATTTGTAATCAGCTAAATGAGGGACAATGAAAACCATCTATTCCATAACCCAGAACACCCTGTCACATTAAATGTTAAAATTAAAACATCAGTACTAAAATGCCTAAAAAAGGGGGGGGGGGGCAAAAAATACTAACGTGTCATTCTGATGCAATGTCTTACAACACTCAGACATCGAATGCCAACCGTCGGGTTGAGCAGCAGCCCCAGTGAAAGCCACAAGCAGGGAAAAAACCCCAACTTGGGAAAGCAGGCTTTATAGAGCAACAGTGACAAATGGACATCACCGCGGCACGAGGTGCCAGCGCTGCGGCCGAGGGCTGAGTGCCGGGCCAGGCCGCGGCAGCTCACCCGGCAGCTGCTAAAGCCACTGCTGCAAAGGCTCTTGTAAGAGTCCACGGAGGTTCAGGTACCCAGCGGTGCACGGAGGATGTTGGCAGGGCAATATTCTCAGCAGAGGTCGCTCCCTACTCGAGTCACAGGTAGCACTCTTCCAGTGAAGGAACGTTGCTAACGTTTTCTGTGCAAATCTTAATAATCGCCATGATTCCCTGTTCTCATTTTTGTTTACAATTTAAAAATGTTGAGACTTCCAAATACAGAAAAATCTACTATTTTTATAAAGTCCAAAAAAGGATCAAAAATATCTGGACAGGTAAGATAAAGGGGTGACAAAGCACAATTTGAAGACTATGTTGGTATCTACAGATAGAATTTTTGAGCTACAAACTATATTTTATACATTAGACAGGTGTACATGCCACTGGACATAGACTCTTCCCATTTTAATGCAGAACCGCACACTGCAATTTACTGCTCCATTTCAGTACTGGAACAAATATTCTGATCAAGTACATTTGACATTAGTTGTAATGAGCAAAACTGCTCTCATTGTCCATATGCCAAATAAATGGCAATGCATTTAATGACACACCAACTGGCAGAAAGCATTTTTTGTTAGAAATGCTCTCCCCCTTATTACAGTAAAAAATGTTTTTAGACCACTCATTAATTCCCATTTTCTGGGGCTTCTATATATGTAAAAATACTCAAACCCTGAAAGGGTGCCAAAAAAAAGTTTGCTCTGATTTTTAAGTTATATGTATACTGAGTGAATGAAAAAACATGTTGCAAATTGCTCCTTTCCCTATCAATATATCACACAATTATCACTCTAATACAGCTTTGTAAAGTATAGGTTTTTTTCTAGAAGGTTTTCAGCATGCTCATGTGAATTACACTACCCAAATACAATAACAGAATTATTTAAAAGGAGGCTTCCATCAGCATGACACACTATTACAGTCTATTAAGGTAAGAATAAAGCCCTGACTAAGGAGAAAGTAATAAATGCACCAGCCCCCAGTAGCAGCTGCAGTTCTGTTACAACGTGCACAGTATCAGTGTAAGAAGGATTACGTGCATATAACTAACATGAAAGCAAATACAATTTTTCCAAGGTGAACATCCAGTTGTTCTTGTTTATTTTTTTCCTCATGAGCTCACTTAGAGTTATTACCTCTCAAACTCAAGGAAGATAGACAGGCAAAGAGCTCTCAAGTTCAATACCTTTGCAGTCTGTCAGAACACGGTAGGGCAAGTTCAAGGCCTAATTACTCTCAATCACAAATATCGAAATCTAACTCTAGCYTTGTAAACCAAGGCTCTAATTGATTCCCACACCCGTGCCATATTAATTGCCATTACAAGCTTTTATGGTAAGATGTGTTTTGTGCCATGCGGTGTTTTAGGGCTGCAAACAACAAACTGACTCACACATGGAAACAAACTGGCTCTGGGAACAGATCATGGAGAATAAGCAAAATACGCAGCACGCAAAAGGGCACTGAAATGAAACCAGCCTGTTTTGCACTAGATGACATTTCCAGATGATTAGGACAAGAATCACAGTAAGTGGGCTTGAGATGACAGACGTATTGGGAACTGACAGAAGTCTCTGCCAGAAAGAAAATACTGCAACCACTCACGGTGCAGATGAAAGCAAGTGCACTTGGCTGTTGTTTCTTGCCTCTCTTTCTGAAAATAGGCAAGAGAAAAAGGCAGCCATTGTGGACAAACAAAACATTTTCATTCAAGTCCATATTGCTGAAATTTCTTCTGGTTTCTTTTGGTATAATCATAGCGTGTGTGTAAGCATGATTATATTTTTCTCTGATTAGCGATTAATGAGCTAATCTTCCTCCAAACCCAAATATTATCAAACATGAAAAATCAAAAATGTAAAAGTTGAAAGACAGGTACACATAGATATAATAGCATTTTTATATTGACAACATTATCTGCATTTATCTCCTCACATAATATGTTGTACAGAAGATTCACAGAATCATATCAGGGTTTGAAGGGACCTCAAGAGATCATCTAGTTCAACCCTTTCTCTCAAAAATAATTACAAATACTACATCATTTCTTAACCTATTTGTAAGAATTTCTAACATTGGTAACTCTGCAGCTTCCCCAGAAAATTTACGTTAGTACTTCATAATCCATCATTTAAGATATTATTCTTACTATTTACCCTGTGTAATTTAACTTTGTTACTTTCTTTCCTATCCTGCACGGACATGCAAAACACGTCCTCCATCTTTGCAGAAACTCATCGTGTCCTGAGGACTTGGATCTTCCTTACATTTCTCTTTTAGGCTGAATAACTCAGTTCCATTGCTCTTTCCTTGTAGCTCACATTTTTAGACACTTGATAATTCTCATTTTTCCTTCAGAAGCCAGCTGAGAGATGAGTTTTTGAGACCTAACATCTGTCTTTGGAGTTTTGCTAGGATGCTGACGGGGGGAAGGAAAGCTCCAGCATGAAAGGAAAGATTTAAATTGCCTCTAGTTGACAGTGAAAGACTCCACGCCTTCTTGTAAAGTCAAAAACACCCAGAGACAATGAACACTTATTTAAAAAGACCTGGTGGTCAAAACTGACATTAAAAACAGCTAGAATATTGAAAATAGTTGGCAGAATTACTTTGAATTTAAGTAAGTACACTAAAATAAAACTCCAGAAAAAGCTTTGAAAACAAAAATGACTTTGAAAACAGACATGTTGCATAATGTTGCAGACTTCTGCAATCCCTAATGTTTTCCTTGCTATGTTTTTTCTTTTCTAGCATTATCATACACAGAATATTATGGTGTTATCATGCATAGAAAGTCAAATATTCACATTCCTCTCAAAGTCCTATTTTGACTTGATTTTATGGTGATCACTTACCAATAACTTTAACAAAATAGGCATCTGCTTCAAAGTTATTTTTTAATGTATGTATAGTGAAGTCTTTATTGAAGCCTTTGCTTAATACAATGATATCCAAGATGCCCTGAGGGAGAGAAAGAGGAAAAAAAATTAGAATGCAGGTTTACTCTAAATAACATCTAAATCCAGCAAACAAATTCTCCTAGATTAAAGAAAATAGCGTGTGTGGCAAAGCTCGCACCTCTACTACTAATCCGACTACCTTTCAAGGGATAGTAATCTATGGCCATTTCCGACAGAGCGCTCCACCCGCGGCTAAACGGGACAACGCACCAGGTCCAATTCCTTGCTGAAGAGGGCAGCTCAGGAGGGGCGAACGAAGGTGGCCACGCTTTGCTTCCCACGCGGGACGTGCTGCTGCCGGCTGCCACCTCCCAGGAAGCCTCTCGTGCACGACCAGGAATCCCCCAGGTGCCGGCACCACCTGCCCCGCGCGCTGCGGCCGGCGCTGCTGCAAGGTGGCCGCGCACCGCTGCTCCTGCACTGGCAGCAGCCCCCRGCCACAGCAAGAGAGAGGCTGCTTACTGCAGGAAAAAGCTGAACTTACATCTTCGTATATGTCAAAGAAGGTTGCTACCACCGCGTCCTTGATTTGATTTAGATCCGAGAGCTCCCAATAAACTTTAAACATACGACGTACACTCTTGCAGCTCACGTTATTGCATGGGACATTTTCTAGTAAAAATGCTTGCTGATTGCTGTAAAACATACATGTAAAACAACAGATAACATTATTCCCTTTAAGAGGTCTAAGTAATAGGCATTACAAAAATATTGTAATAAATAATTTGAGCCTACTGAAGTTAAGTATCATATAAACAAAGCTAGCAGCCACCAGATACTTTAAATCCATGAGCACTTACATTAACTTTGCAGGCAGAATTACAGCCAGTATGTAACGCTTGATTTAAACCAATGAATACGCTAAATAAATGGGTCCAAATCAGCAGGAATCATTTCATTAACCATCTACTCAAAAGACACAACATATTCTTACTTTATTCTGGGACAAGTGCATTTATCTGCCATTTTCTTAATCCCTCCATGGTGCCTCAGCTTAAATACTACCTAAAAAGTGACAGTGCATTTTCATTATTTTATGACAATCTCTCCCCACATAATCTCCATTAATAAATTCTCTTACACGATTTTTTTCTTGCACAAATTTAAGGTTAAACCAAATCTTGATCAGTATGTTTTTCCACTGTTTCAAAGCAAAAAAATATCTACCACTGCAGCAAAAATAAGACACGACAAACCAAATTACATGTTTGCCGACGTATAACAAACAGAGACAGGGAGAAAGGCTCTGCTACTGAAACAAGAAACCAACCGAGCACCAGCTCTAACGTAGCAAAAATCCCCCTTCTAAAGAAGGTAATTAATAGGCGCCTGCGGGTCAGTGGGAGACCCAGACGAGTGGCACAGGATGCAGCTGCACAGCTTGAGGGCTCCTCGCATCACACATCGTCCCTGAAACCGTACAATCTCCCCTCTCACCAGAACCCTGAAAACCTTCCGGACTTCACCGATGGGGAGTCGGACGCCTTGGCAGGTCTCCGCTGCTGAGCTGGGAGCGCGCTCGGACTCACGGCTGCCGCGGCGAGGACGGCCCGCGTCTGCCCTCGCTTCCCGGGCCGGCCGGGGAGCCCGCGCGCGCAGCCCCGCTCCTGGCGCTGCCGAAGYGCGTCGGGACCAGCGGCAACCATCAGCGCCCTTCTGCATCACGACCTTGAACACACCGGCCTTGCGCAGGGTAACAACAAGCTGTTTTTCCGTATCTTTACGGCCTCTGAGGCTTCCAGGATGGAGTMCCCCCGCCGCCACCACCACACACGCACTGAAGTGACTCCAGCATTTCTCTTGAGGAAAGCTTCTGGGTTTAGGTCTATGTTTCTGTGGTATATCTCAGATAATTTGCTGCTAATAAGAACTGTATCCCACGCTATTCATACTTCTGCTGCATCCATCTGAGAAAGAGTTGGAGAAGGGCACAACACTACCCGAGAAAACCCCCCTTTCTGACGCTCCAGTAAATCAGTTTGCCTTTCCACTGCCGAGGCGATAGTGGAGAAATAAGGTAGGAGTTTGCTCTGTGTAAAACGCGTCAAAAGTAAAAAGGGATGTTTTGACACTTCCTTCAAAACCTTATAATCACACTTCTTGAGCTTCTGTGCAAAATATACAAATGAGGCCTTTATTTTCCTCCTATGTTCTATATTTGATTGAAAGTTTTATAACGACCCACTTTTACTGTTTCACTGTTAGAAGCAGCAATATATTGAATTAATGTCCAGCCAAAAGCAAATTAAGCAATCTACAATATTTAAGACATTTTATTATCAAAATCTGAGAACATATAACCATAACTCAAAATTATTAAATGTTCCCATTCAATTTATGTATTTTATGTATTATACTAGTATCATTAAACAACTACGAGGTAAGGTGACAATTTGAGCTAAGCACATTGTTTCAATTTCTCTTCTTCATCATGTCATACACCACTTGCATTTTTTTTTAAACTTGGAGGAAATTTTAGACAGATGCTTTCTTTAATTTCATTTTTTTTAATAGCTAGAAAAGACTACATGCTAATTATTTACAAAACACTTGATTTTCAAGTTCACATTATACTGTACATAAAAATTACAATTCAAGTCTAAACTATAAGCCTTATGGATGGTTAGACACAAGAAGATTATTTACTACAGTAATTTTTTAATTTCCTTTCCTTGGTAGCGTGCATTTATTGACTTTCAAAACATCACAGAATGGACAAACAATAGCATAACATCAACTGCATCATGAGAAAAGAGGGAGATACTAATAAAAGTGGTAAACACCACTTTTCTTCACCCTTCTGCATCAACAAAAGAAACACAAGACAGGCAACAAGAAAAAAAAACACAAAACAAACCCAACACTAAGCCCTAAATAGATGCTGAAGACTGAGAAGCGTACAATAGGAGAGCTATCTGGTAGAGGGAAGGGGGGAAAAATAAAATAAAATAAAATAAAATAAAATAAAATAAAATAAAATAAAATAAATTGACGGAGGTAGCGTCTGCTGTGACAGAGCAGCAGAGTTCTGCAGAACCCCTAACGAGAACAGGGCTGGAAGTCTGCTAGCGTGCACCATCTGCTTGGAAAAGTCATTTCACCGGGAAACTTCATTTCATACTAATACTGATTGGTATCCAGAGAGTCCTTTCTGAAACAGCAATACAAACTTGCCTGTAAAATTAACAGCTCAAAAGTTGTGCTATAAATGTTAACCATACCTACAAACACATACACATAGGTTTAACTTCACCACCGTGAAAAGTCATATAAAGTTTAAAAGCTGCTTAAGAGTCAGTGTTATTCCTTACAATAACAAAATCAAGAATTTGCAGGGTAGCAAACATAAAAATAATGAATTCCTAAAGTGAAAGAAAACTATTACTATTGGTGAGAAATATGAGCTGAAACAAGGTTTAAGCTTGAACTGCAATATTAAGCTCTTTTTAGAGAAGAGTTTCGAAGTGGAACTTACACAAATGCAGCACYGGGCGGGAAGCACGTAGCTTTGTTCTTCCAGCTCACATGCTGGCTGCATTAGCTTTATAATTTAAAGCGGAGCCTTTTCTCCTCCCAGTTCCAGAAGTAATTCCCTGGCATGTATTTTATTGATGGCTTTGAATTATTTTAAATTCTGTACAGCACTCAATTCCTTTCATTTCCTCTAAAAGCATCTTTGGAAAGCACAATTAGGAGCATCAGGATCTTATTAGGCATGKGGCTTTGAAACAAGTGCTGTAGCCTGAGAGGATAACGCAGGTGTGTCCCCCACCATCGTCCTGTTCCCCCTTTTAAAAATGAACAGTATTTATAGTAAGAAACTAACTTACAACCTTGTCTTCAACTCTCTAGTTATTCATATGCAATTCTTCATTTTCTCACATTCCTGGCCTAATCTTGCTAGCTTATTCAAAATTTTGAAAGATATATCCTGATGTTAGCATGTGAATTGGTTAATTTGCTAATTTGTTAGCATTAGTCAGCTAACACTGTTGAAATATCAGTTGTTTCTGCTGAAAACATGTTTCTACTACTACATTTACTCATGTGCAAAGATTTCCTCCTTCTCTTTGACTCAAAATGAGTAAACATGACTTTTTTCCTCATGTATTCAGACCATTATTTGTTGATATACAAGATAATTTATACATATTCATAACCATGTCCTTATCTGCAACACTCGGAAATAATTTCTGAATAATTAAATAGCTTAAAAAAAAAAAAAAGGCACTCACACCGCAACTTCTAAATAGAGGGAAAAAGTGCTAATTTGGGGGRTGGGGATCGGTCTTCAGGTTTACCCCCAAAATACATGCACATAAAATACAAGGTACTTGTAGCCTTCCAGACATACCTGTATATAAGCAGCTTTAGTGTTTTAAAATGCCACCTTGTTTTTAAGGTGAGCTACGTTCAAGTTGCACTGAAAACTGCAGCTATCCTGACTGGCTGTCTGGGCGCAAAAACTTAGTCTTTCCATGTGCGCAGTCAAGCGATTCCCACTTGACTTGATACAAAATAAAAACCAAACCAAACACTGGAATAAAATATTAGTAAAAGATTTCAGACTTTGCTTACATGAACAAGGAAAACTAATGGAAAACAGACACCGAAGACATCTGGAGGTGCAGAGCAAGCCTTGGCAGCTTTGGGGCATTGCATGCCTCTGGCCACCGCTGCGGGGGCTCCGCGAGAGGTGTCCCCCCGGCGGGCACCCCTCGGCGGGGGGGAGCGCCTCGCTCCGGGGCAGGCTGCGGCGCCGCGGCCCGGAGCCTCGCTGCTGCAGAAGGAGAAGCTATCCGCCCTTGGCCTCGTTGGCCCTTCGCTTCCTTCAGGGAAAACACTCCAGAGGTTTGGATTTGGCCTACAAGCTGCCAGTTGAGTCCTTACATTATTTATGGCTTTAACTCACATGTGTCACCAGAATCAGAATATCCACCTCCATGTTTTATTTCTGCTTCATCCTACAATTACCAACAGCAAGTCTGTGACCTTCCTATGATTTTGAACGACGTTGTGAAGGTTCACACCATCCAAACAAATCTACCTGTAACAATGAAAATCTACACAGATAGCCTTAAAAACGGCAAAACCGTGTCCCTGGAAGGTTCTCGGAAAACGCATGAAGACAGGCTACATTACARTGATAACAGATTAAATCAATGTTCACGTGTTACACAAATGTGTGGCAGTCGATATAAAACAATTTAGCTGAAATAGCGAGAAGAGGCTGAGCGATGCAAGTCCACGAGGCAAAAGAACTCGGGACGCAGAGCAGCACGTCACCCGCAACGTGCCACGCATGGCACTATCAGTATTGCAGTACTCGCACCGATCCGCACACAGTGGCACTCATCTGCGTGCCATCTGCACGACTTTATCCCAAGGAACTTCTTAGTAACGCTCAAGAAAGTGTAGAGTTATTTCCTGGCCTGGAACCTTCTGACCGTAGGCTGTATGTGCAGCAAAGCTAAACTTATAAGGCTGCATTGCTACAAGCAAAGCTTAAAGCCAAAGAAACAGTGAAGATATATTTACCTGAGTTTTATTTTAACATACTGCTTTGTGATTAGAATTAAATATTTACTGCTTAATTTCATACATCTTATATTCTGTCAGTTTTCTGTCATTTAATTTACAGTGACTGCTGGAACAGCTAAATGACTAGTATCTCGCTGCAGACATTCAGGATCATTGAATTGGCCTCTGTCTTTTAGATTTGCTCAATCAGAGGTTGCTTCTCAGTCCTAAAATTTTAAAGAAGCCCTTTATCCAACCTGCCTTATGACAAATCACGAGTAACAATGACTTAGGAAGAAATAATTCTGCCAAATAAAAATAATTTCAAGTGGAGCTGTGCAAAGGATTAAAACATATATATTATTTTAAAACTAAGTGTGAATACCATGAAAACTGGTATTTTCTCAAAGTATATTATACTCCAAGTTTTTCATTCTGTTGCTCATATTCAGTTCTTGTTGAGCTCCAACTTTCAGTCTTTACTGTCGCTTGTCACCAGTGTCAGAAAGGTACTATATTTCAAAGTATACTGTTACTTTATTTGACTAGTCTAAGCATTCGTTCTGAACAAAAACCTCACTGAAAACATACTTCCTTAGATTACGTTTGCAATACCAGATGGCAATTACTGGCATCTAATCTGGAAAAGAAGTGGTTAAGCAAAACTTATTTCATCCGAACAGGTGGCAAAAAGATAGGCAAAAAGTGTATAGACTCATATGCAGTACTTACACTTTTCAATGTTACCACCGTCTACTTAAAACCAAAGTGCGAAAAATGAATACATTTAGATAAGATAGTAAGCAGAGATGAACCAAAAACTAACTACTGATAAAATTCCTTTAGCTATTATTATTCTACATACTTACAAAATTTCTAATTCAGTCATAACTAGAGGGAAGAAAAATTCATATACTTATGTAGCCAGAAGAAAAATCTGTGGACTGGCATTCTAATATGCAGGTTTTGACTTAAGTCAGAAGTTAAAAGAATTCATAATAGGTAGATACACATGTAGGAATACACTGAGAATTTAGTGTCTTCACTTATTAGTATTTATAGTCTGGATTCAAACCCACCACACTTGCAAGTACAAGTGAGATTCCTTTTGTGGTTGTTGTTGTTAATAAGGAATTCATCCATGCTCTCAGTATATTTCAAGCTTTTAATCAAAATTAACAGGACATGGCAGGAGATTAAACAGTCTGGTATTAATGCAGTTATAAGAATATATTATATAAGAATATAATTCATCATTTCTCTAACTTATTCACCTGAAAGGACAGTAGACCAAAGTCATTCTTAAAATAATCTACTTCAGTGTCTTGTAGGGAGTTTTAAAAACTTGATCTGAGAACATTTCCAACATTATGTTAAAAGCATATAATTGATTTTAATTGTATTCTTCCATTATCATAGATCAGTATATTTTCAGATGAATAAAATGCTTTCTGCCTCCTTTAAGTTAGAGATAGCAATTAGAAGCTAGACTTCCTAGCCTTTAGCACAGATTGAGGCCAAGAGTGCACAAAAATGCTTTTGTCATCTAATCACAGTAATCAATCACTGAAATTAGATCTATAGATGTAGTATGAAAAGCTTCAGAGAAGGAAATAAATAGCTTGATCCAGAAGTGCTTAAAATCAGTTAAATAAGGTTTTCATTTTTATTTGCTCTAATCTAAGAAGGGCTTTTAATTTAATTTCCACACTGTTTTAATTCTCTGGACTCTATGACCCAGTTACAGATTTTAAAGAGAAGTATTTGCTTAAGTCTCTCAGAAACAATGATTTAATATTACTGTGAAAGTGACATTTGAAAGTAGGTGCTAAAAATGTGATTTTCATTCCCATCCAAAAGTACTAGGAGTCTGTTTACATTACTTTTCTACAAATAATACTAGAAAAATACAGCGTTAACATGCAATGTATTTCTTAACTCTTAGTTTAGATCCTCTTTTCCCCCCTGCCCCCCTAGACTTCTTCAGCTCTCTGAATTCCCCTTTTACAGCCTGTCAAATCATATGGCAGCACTTTCAGGCCTTATGACTGGCTACGTATAACTTTGAAATCAAGCTTCCAAATAAGTTTAAAACACATCCAATTGAACAAACAATTTCAGAAGTAAGGAGAATTAAAACACATGTATCACAGTAATTCATTGCAACAAGAGGTAGGTAACTTTCTAGGCTTTTTTAGGAGTAAGTATTTATAAACCATATAAAGCCTTTAGATATTATTACATTGTCATAATTATATACCAACCAGAGGAGAGAGGCCCCTAATAATTTTGAAGGATAAAATCACTTAAAAAAAAAAAATCTGAAGTCCATACACCTATGTGTATGGACTTCATAAATAAAGTCCTAAAGTGTCCTAGCCATCAGGATACAGACATAGAAGACAGCCTACAGTAGAGCTGAAAACACAGGATTTGTGGGCTTAAGTACAAACAAAGAGAACAATTTTGTAATTTAGATGTTATAGTATTTCAGTGGAAAAGGAAAGACCTTGGTTCTAGTCTGCTCTCCAGACTATTTACAGTCTTTATTCAAGGCCTGCTGAACAGAAGATGCAAACAAACTTCCAGCAGAGAAAAGAGGCTACCAAGTACAAAAGCCTGACATTTAAGGCCTGAGTGCTCCAGCTTCACCTATGCAAGTTCTGGGCAGCAGCAGCATCTCCTCCTTCTCCTCCGCTGTATTTGAATAAAAGCGGCTGCTGGGCTAGTTCTGCGAAAGCTCAGAGGTGCAGTGGCAGAGCTCAGCTGCTCACCGCCTTGCCTCTGAATCACAACATCGCGTAGGCAGAATGCAAACATGTAGCTCTCCAAACTGGGTCATTTTTTGGGGTATGTATCAGTATCTAAAGAATTCCTTAACCCCAGAATGTCCATGARTGACTCAGGTGTTGGCAACCACTAGAGGATCTGGATTGATTTCTTGGATGTAAGCATCTAAATTCTGTCTATATACTGTTTTAAGCACCAAAGTGAGCTCTTCAGTTCTTATCCTCACTGAGTATTAATTCCAACCATGAACTTGCACCCAAGTTCATTTGAAATACCACAGAGATGGCAGATAGCAGACACTAAATCAACCGGTATAAAAGACTTGACTTATTTTGCCCTGTAGGACACTGTGCAATTGTTCATTATTGATCCCAGTAAGAAAGGCACTCAGACTCCATAAGGTATTGATTAAAATACCTTTTATTGGAGATAACATAAGAAGGAAAAAGGGAATAGCACAGATAATCTCATGTCCCTTCAGATGTTGGGAACCCCGAGTTGCACAGCATCAGACTGACCTCTAGTCCAGCCTCGGCATGGTGTGCAGATCCTACCCGTTCTGCAGGTCACCAGCATTATGGTCTTTAGAGCTCTTAAAGGATTTTCTTAGAAGTAAACCAATTCTATTCATCATTTTTACTGCCAAGCAAAAGTTCACATGAGAACATGCAGCTTCAGTTCAAGAAAAAGACAAGGTGGCGTAATAACCAGGGCAACGTAGGAGCTGCCTTACGGGCTTCTCCTTTATGATTAGCAGGCTAAGTTCATCCTGTGGCCAAGCAGTATGTGCAGAACAGCACAGCACAGGCCTGCGCCTAATCCAGTCACCTGTTACGTGATGTATAATACACCTTGATGTATAATAGTATACATGCCCTCCCCTGCCTAACACCAGGCTGGGGCAAGACAAAGTGCAGGGAAGACAAACCATGAAGAAAAGGAGGAGAAAAATTACACTATGAAATGTTTATTTCCCTTCTAAGTTGTTGAACACTATGGCATCTATTCCAGTGACAGCATGCGTAATTCCTGGCTGCGACCTAGATAACAGATTTTGAGTAGGTCAGTGATTGTAGAGATGCAGTGAGATTAAGACAGCAAATTTAATAAGCTAAAGTTGGAAGAACTGTCTTCAGACATAGTCACCATAGGCTTTACTGCAGGTGCTCCCTAAAAGAGAATCTCCTCCCCTGTATCTTGCAAAAATACAAACTCTTTGCCATTGACACAAACATCCCTTTTTAATATATGCTAGAAGTCACAAAGACAAAAAGGCCAAATTGATTTCCAGAAACATCCATGAGCACAACCTAATTTTACTGTCTCAGCTACAGTAAATCATGAACGATTATGAACCACTTAATACCAGGTGAATCTCAGCTACTGGATGTGAACTGGACATCCATTCCTGTGAAAGTCACAGAACAAACTGGCTGAGTTATGTTTTGAGCACTTAAGCATACGTGACATCAGATAACCATTTCTAAAACTCAAGATTTCATCTTTGAATGGCCGATTGCTTCACCTTCCATAGAAGGAAGTAACTGGCAAGACTGCTCAAAAACTTTCAGAAATTCCAGCTCATCAAGACCAAAACGTAGCAGCGCTGACAGGTGCTGCCATTTTCTTCTGATGACAAGAAAGCAGATGAAATATCTAGATGAATGAATAAAAAGGAGAAAACAAAGAAAGGTAATGAAAAGTCCACAAAGTATCTTCACTAGACACCTTGAAACCAAGATGAAATCAGGAAAAGAACAAACATATGGGGTATTCACACAGCAAGGAACCCAAGAAATGTACAGTCACCAGAAAAAGAAATGGATTTCATCAAGGTACAGTTCAATAGTGCAGTATAAATAGAACTGAGTTGGAGGCACTCAAAAGAAAGAAAAAAAACCCTATTTCATAGGCAAGAAAAAAGTTGGATAAAAACAGAAAACTGAACAATTGCAAATAAAAAAAAAAGAAGGAAAAGTATTGAAAACAAAAAAGGAAAATAAAGCTGAAAAGAGAAGAAACCAATAGTTGTGACATGGACAATATACAGAATAAAACATTTTAAACTTCTACACCTAAAGTGAAGTAATGGCAAGGAGAGCCTTTGAACACAGTATATGCATACCTGTGGTAAACTTTACATGCACCAAAAAAAAATGAATTCACTACTCAGTGCTAACTAAAAAAAACTGAGTAGCTGGTAAAGCATGTGTCACAGCATCTCATGAGTAGGAGAAAATACCATATTATAGAAATGCAAGGTAAGGAAAAAATCGTAGGTATTCACAAATAACCTGTGTGCATTCCTGAAGTTTTTCTTATATTGTCCCATGCAGAACTGTTATCCCAGTTTAAAGCTAATATTTTTTCAGGAGRAAAGTTTATTCAATTACAGTTGGACAATATAAAATCACTGGTTGGTTGGGAAAGGGAGAATCAGCTCCTGTGGTCAAGAAGAGAAGCCCAAAATGGTACTTCATACTCCTCTAGGCAATTCTCCACCAGGAATCACAGTCTGAGCCTATATAATTATGCATTCTGAATATACCATTTAAATGCATAGCTTTTTAAAAGAAAAACATTTAGCAGGGATCAAAGACCTTGTTCACTTGACAAAGATGAGCAAGATACTCTAAAATTAGTAATTTGTATGACTGATGCTTGAATATCCATTTGATAGTCTTTATTTATAGATTTATATATACTCTACCTTCCAGATGTGTTCTTTAGTATAGCAAGAGCATCTGGGTAGCCATCCATATTGTAATCTCCAATGTGAAGTGTAATCGGAAATGAATCTGCTGTTGAAGATCTGTCATTTTCATATGGTACAAAGCCCCAGAGTGTGTCTTTATTTCTGAAGTCTTGCAAGACTGGAATCCACTGTAAAAGAAAACAAAAAGAACAGCTAGGTAAGGAAATTAATTTATCAAAAGTATCCAACTCTATTTAAAACAGCTGACTATTCTATGCTGCATCAGGATTCCTAATCATTTACAAACTTCCGAAGAGGACGTAACTTTAAAAAATAAGGATTATTTCCTAATTATGTCATCAAATGAAAAATCTCATTTGCAGTCTTTCCTATGCAGTAAGTTTTTCCAGAACAGAACGAATAGATAGGGTTATAAGAATAAAGCACTTGTGTTCTGGAGTATGTTCAGTGTATGGTTATTCCAGAACAGCTTCACTGAAATTCACATTGCCTGGAGTCTGTATTAATTTTTAAGTGTAGGCAAACCCGAACTATCAGGCCTTGAGCTCCTGAGTCCCTTTGCTTTTCTTGGAATTGCAAGCAACAGGAGGCATTAAAGGCCTGGAGGAGAAGTTGTGATGCACCCTCATTAAACCTGTGGACAACACCAGAGTGGGGGGTGCAATCAGTATGCTTGGGGACAGGACCGCCATTCAGACAGGACCTAGAAAGGCAAAAATAGGCAAACAGAAACCTCATAAAATTCAGCAATGACAAATGCAAAGTCTCGCGCTTGGGAGTAAACCTCTGCAATGGTACAGCCTGGAGACTGACCAGCTGGGGAGCAGCTCTACTAAGAAGGATCTGGGGGGTCCTGCCGGCCAGTAGGCTAAACCTGAGTCAGTGTGCGCCCTGGCAGCAATGAAAGCTAGCAGCGCACTGCACTGTATCTGCTGGCAATGCTCCTGCTCATTGAGGCAAGTGATTATTCCTCTTTATTCTGCTCGTTAGTCTGCATCTGGATACCTTGTCCAGTTTTGGGTCCCACAATACAAGAAAGATGTCAATAAGCCCAAGTGAGTCCAGCGGAGGGTCCCTGAGATGGTCAGGCTGTTGCTTATGAACTACAAGGAGAGGCTGAGGGATACAGAAGAGGAGAGAACAGAAGGCTTGGGTGGGACCTAATAGCAGCCTTCTACTACCCTAAGGAAGTAACCGAGAAGACAGAGCCAGGGTCTCTACTCAGACAGGTATAATGCACGGCAGAAGAACAAGGGACCATGGTCACAGATTGGAACAAGGAATGTTCCAACTGTATAAAGGGAAAAAAAATCGCTATGAGGGTAATTAAGCACTGGGAGAGGGGCCCAGAGAGATTGCAGAATACCTATCCTTGAAGGTTTTCAAAATCCTTAACAACAAAACCCCAAACAACATGGTCTGAATTCAGTGTTGACTTTGCTTAAAGCGGGAAATTGGACCTCCTGAGATCCTTTTCAACTTGAATGATTCTATGATTTATGGATATTTAGAAGTTCAAGAGCTTCAGCCTCTACCCTCCAAATCCCCACCCAGCAGCACAAGATACTGAACTGCTAGATAAGAAGTGAATATTCCAGTATTAATTTGAAAGTATAAARGAAGTGCAGAGTGTAATTTCTCCAGGACAAGAAATAAAATGTATCTGCACTTACTTTCCACAGAGTGCTGCAGAGGTGCTAAATAGGAATTTATCTTAATTAAAATCAAACTAATTTCACAAGTTGGTATGAAGCTGAAGTATCAGGGTTAACATTTCAATGCTACAGACAAATTCAGTGGCATTTTTAAAGCCAGAGGTAATTTTATCTATCAACTAGCAGACAATGCCTTCAAAAGGACTGACGGGTGCCGTCCTAAAGGATTGCTATCACCAACCTCAACAGCACTTAACACCGTCTTAAATGTCTCTCATCCAAGCCTTAATTTAGCTATTTCAGGAATGAGAATAAGATCCTTGCACAAAGCAGGTAACACAGCTCCTGATTATAAATTACACTGCATTTCACTCGCAGCCCAGTAAAACCTCTTCCCTAGAATACAGGGTTACTCTTTACATCTCTCCAGAAGTTCAAAAGGACTATGAAGCTGACTATCAAAGAGAGAGTTTTTTGTTGTGGGAGTGCTTGACAGCATCATTTCTTGATGTGGAGAGACCCTCACTTAACACAATCCAGTAATCAACAACATTCCTGCCAGGGGGCAATTGTGTGTGACACTTYGACTGGTCCCTTGAGATTGCATACAACCACGTACCTGTTACAGCAGCCTGCAGAATTATTGAAAATGCACACTAAGGTCAACCCTGTCTGGATATCACAGACAGCTTAGAAGTCTGGAGCAGCTCTGCCAGGCACTGCATGGCCTGCATGCCTGCTTGTATAAATTACAACACTTGAGCCGCTAAGATGATCTACAACACTAATGATGATTATCTAATGCCTGAAAATCCAAAGCTGAAATTAAACATACTTCATCATTTTATTTTTCAACATCTTAATGCCTACTGTTAGCTGCCAAAGGCTTGAAAAAAATCTAAGGAAAAAAATGGGAAGTAAGAAATAGGTTCTTGATCTGACAGAAATTTTTCAAAGGGATAGATTTCCTAGCAATTATTTGTCAGTCAGAAGACAAACACTCTTATTGCAAAATACTGTAATTCTGAAAAACACTGGATTCAGAACCATGAAGTTTTTACTTTACATAGTATCCTTCACACAAAGAGTCATTGCAATAATATCCAATTATATCCATCATATATTTTCTAAATGTTCCCATATATGGTAACATAGTTTTAAAGAAACTAAATTTAAAATGAATTTTTAGGAGTAAATCCAAATTTTCATGCCGTTTTTACTCTACRCAAAGAATGATTCATAAAACCAATCTTGCAACTGAGAGGTCTGCAGTGAAATGCAGACATACAAACAATAGGGAGCAAAATGGAACCATTGCCTGTTGCTCCTAAGCATCATCCCGGTGCACTCTACAAAGCAAAATTTATGTCGTACTGAACCAGTTGTGGGACTTCATATAAAGACAGTTACAGAACATTTCAAAACAGCACTCTTCTCTTATCTGTGACCAGAACACACTCTGGTATCATCTATAATTTACTCCGACAGTTTAAGTTCACAAAGTAATCCATGTTTTCAGGGAAACTTACTCTGTTTATTTCTATTATAAATAGTGGTATTATGCAATGTAGAGCATGCAAGATTAATTGTTCATGTGCCTCAGGACATATATTTCAGTACAGAAGGCAAAAAATGAAAATATCTTTGTCAATATTACAAATCTGCTATTTCTTTTGTATTTGATAACCCAGACAATTACTTTAAGCTTCATGTTTGCTGCTACTATTTTAATAGGAAAAGGACAAAAATGTTTTTTGTTTTCTTTTACTGTAAGATACAAATAGGTGGATATAATGAGGACACACAAAACTATTTGGGGTCTTCTGATCATATGATTTCTGTTACCTAGTTCAGATGAAAAAGACTGTAAAATGGAACGAGTATACCTAAAAGAAGTTTGAATGAACACACACAATTCAGAGAAATCTCCCAAAATTACTTCTTCACTTCCTCTGTTAATTTCCATTACATAGCATCAGTAATATCATTAAATATTTATTCCTACAAATATTTTTACTTATTTTTTACTTTAAAGATTTTGTAGGCTAAAATAACAAGAATATTTTTCTTGGAGAGTTTGCAGTTTCATTCTCAACACTTCAAGCATCTTCCCCAGCAGGCAGCAGAGCGGGTGCCCTTGCACCTTGTGACAGCGCAGCATCTTTTTAATTTTGCCAAAGATTTCAGGTACTCGAAAAAATTTTAAAACCAGTTGCACTAGCCCCACTTACCTCAACCGAGGCTCATTTCTCTCAGGGTCCACACCCTTACCCCCTCAGGAAAGGCGGCTCCCCTGCTCTACGGCCTGTTAGCAGGTCTTTGAATCAAAACTCAGGGACTAACACACCTCCGGAGCTTTGAACTATGGCCCGAAACCCAGGAAGCGCGACGACCGCGCCAGGCAGCTGCCCGCTCTCCGGCGCCTAACGGAGGCGGGGAGCAGGCTGGGAGCCAGACGGCATTTGGAAGCGGGTGGCCTGCTCTTGCCCAACACCCTTTCTGGCAATGCCGGGGTGTCCAGTCCTTCCTAACACAAGCACTAGCACATCCTAAAGACAGACGACCGTCAAGAGTGGCCTGAAAACTGGCCACAGCCACAGGAGGCCTTAGCCCTGCGCGACCTCTCTCTACTGCACACGCACGTCACAGCTGAGCTGCACGTGAAGAATAAATGCAGTCGTTTCAGGATGTGTTAAGTTGTCAGGGCATACGAAGGTCACCTGAATTCCATATATAGTTGAGTAGCTACCATCTCATAAAAATAAGCCTAGTAGATTACATTACACCATATGATGGATGCTCAAAGCCCAAAAGAAGAGGGCTCCCAATATTGCTTTAACAACAAAGAAAAGAGTAACCAAAGGAAGAAAAATCATATTTTTTTGATGCTGGAATATGGCTAACAGTCACATATCTGTTCTGAGAAAGACTAACAACCCAGAGATGATGAGAGGATCTTGCAGAATATGGGACTTATGAAAATTACAGCAACAGCAATTTCCCCCCCGCTCCCTTTTTAAGATGTTATAGAGGCATTAGGAAAACCTGCTTGCAGTGACCAACTACAGCAGCTCATCAGTGCTGCCAGATACATCGCTAGCCTAGCGAACGATGCCCCAGAGACCCGCGGTTTGCTGTAGGACGCGCTGCCCGGTTCTGCGCGTCTAGACTTCCTAGACCTGCAAGAGGAATACAGCGGAACTGCAGCCTTCCTGCTGTCAAGGCAGGCTGTAAGGACTGTCAAGCACACGCAGAAACTCTCAGATGAAGAGACCAAAGTGATGCTGTTTACCTCAGGAAGCAAATGGAAGAAAAACCATACTTAATATTAGAAAGAATTAAAAGAAGATTAGCCATCTCTAAGAATATCACAATATCCAGAGTTGCTACAGTAAACGTTACCAGGGACTTTAAAACAAGACTTGGGGAGAACTCAAGATCAGAATCTAGATGAAATCTAAACCAGCTGGCAGATTAGTTCATAGCTATTGCAGGACACCTCAAATTTCCTTAAATTCACCTAACACTAGCCACAACCAGAAACAGCATATGGGATTCTATTTCAGGTCTGATGGCAGTTCTTCTGTTGCTATGGAAACATTCACTTTTTTTTAAAGTTTTAGTAGGACTGTATCTCCTTAAATCACTCACATGTTCTTCTTTGGCCTTTACTTTGGCCTCATCATCCAAAGAAAGAAAACAGCTGAGACTAATTTCTAATACCTATAAAAATTAAATCATTAAATAAATCAAAACCTATGCTGAAAGAAGTTAATCCTTGAAATAATTCTCTTAGATCTGCTTGGCTTTCAAGTAACCAGCCAACTGTGCCAAAGATATCATAAAAAGTAAATATACTGCAGACTGACAGACATCAAACAAAACGAGATCCCATCAGAACAACAAATCCAAAGCTTGCCAACATATATCCATAACTGACATCCCCCCGAAGCCTCTCCTCCGAGCAATTGTTCAGAACTACAAATTCTATACATGCACATGCCCAGTCGTTAGGCATTTCATGCCCATGCACCATACACCATCATGCAACTGCGTTAACTGTTGTTCATTTGGTTTCACCCGCCAAAAAAAATACCTCTACACCAAAAACTGAACAGAGATAATGGATATATAACATCAACAACTTTTTCTGTATTGGACTTCCAATCTCTCAATTTCCTGCACATTTTGTCTAAATATCTAGCTGTTCCACAAGGGATACCATCGCCTGGCTGAAACACACTGCGCCCACAATTGCTCATTATTTCTTCCTTCAAATTGTTAAACTGATTAAATGAACACAGAAACTGGTTGCAGCCTGTTTTCACATGAAGTTTATCATCTCTCATGAAGATTAACTTGTTTAATCAAAACTCAGAAGTTAGGTAATTTGATTTCACAGACGATCAAATTAAATGAAATAAAAACACAGCACTTTCAAATGAATATGGGCAGTGAGGACTCTGAATCTCCTGAAGGAAGGTTCTTTCTCTCTGAAGGAAATGTACAACATGCAGAAGAAACTGCAGAGACACGAATGAAGAAATTGCTATTTTCCACTATCTCAGAATGGAAAAGATAAATGCTTTACAAGAAACAACTCCATCTCTTTTAGACCAGTCTAAGAGTAGAAGAGAAGAACGTGCTAGATATAATCCTTGAAAAAGGTAAGGCCAGAATAAGTGAATGCAATTTGATATTGTCATTTTTAATTTGCTTTGAAAATGACTTTTAAAAAGTCATTCTAAAAATATGCAGGGAAAATTGTTTTAAAGTTTCTAGGTGACTCAATACTTTTAAATATGTTCTTCTAGCAGAATGAGAATCTTTTAGATTGTGCACTTTTAAAAATAAGATGCTAACATTGGCCAGCTGATTTTTAATTCATTAAATGTCATTATCTTGGAAATTATTATAAAATTAAAATTACACAGTGAAGTTGCTAAGTAGATGAACTAAATATAGTAATGAGAATATCAAAAGTGGTATGTTAAAAATCTAATGAGCTAGTAATTCAATAGTTAACCTCTATCAACACATGACATAATGAAGGAACAGAAAAACTGTCTACATACAATGGCACTTCAAAACAGGTTAAAATAAAAGACTTGTCTTTGGCAACACAGTGATATCTGCCAATTGACCCACACCATCCTCTACTGTTACCACATTGCTTCTTCTAGAAGCATGTCATGAACAACAGACAGTGTAGCTTGTCTTTAGCCCAATGCCAATCACCCACTACTCTTAAATAACAGCTTTGTATCTTACAGTGGTCCATGAGGTTCGTGCGTGGTTGATTTTCATAATGAATTTACTTTCACTGAGAACTGATTTGAGTAGAAAAACGCAGATGTCTTTCACTTCATATATTATCAACAGTAAGGAATTAAATTTAGAGCTTTAATAAATGGACAATTGTCTTAAGACGTAAGAGCATTCATGCTAAGTTCTTCCCCATTTACTCAAAAGAGAGATGTAAGCAGCAAATTACAGTGAGATAATGAACAAGAGACACTCAACAAAAGTCATTGTTCCCCCCTTTGACCAGAAAGTAACGTAAATATCATAAATTAAGCATTTATTTACTTTACATAAAGTCCATGACATATAAACCAAACCCTATCATAACACTGTGTATCCAGCAATACTATAATACATTCCTTGTGAACAAGGAATAGAGGCAATCAATGTGAAAATCAACATGCCCAGGAAAATACGTATTTATAAAAATAGAGGCTGAAAGAGACATATCACCAGATCTAGTGTTACTTACTCTTTCTTCCACTGATGGCATATTCCACCCTACTCATATTGCCCTAACTTCCTGGTAACTGTGTGCTTTGCTTTCCACTACAGAGTGATTTTTCTTGCTACTAGAGAAGTATGCTATACCCTGTGCTCTAGAAATCTGACTCTCTAAAACAAAAGATCTTCACCATAAATGTGGTCTGCAGACCCTTATAACAAGCACCTTACCAAAGTATGTACTGTTCCTTGGACATATAATAATTTTACCCATAAATTCTGAAATATAGATCAGATAGAATTCTATTTATGCTGAAATCTCTACTTTTAATTTGTCACTAAAGGAATAACCAATAATGCACAAGAAGATTAGAAAAATGTATGGTATACATTACAGATTTTTGTAAGTATACTACAGTGGGTGCAACTGTCTGTTATACGCAATGGCTTTTTAGATCACCTTTAGCTTTAGGTTTGAATTGCTGAATATGAATTTATTAAAACATTTATTAAAACATCAAACAGCTCTTAGGTTAACTTGTTTTAAAGTGCAACTTCATAATAATGCAGGGCACTATAAATACTTAAATAGATCAGCATATGCTTAAAATACATGAGTATCTACTAGTCTATTTCATAAATTACCACTGTGTCTCTCAAAACAAGTAGAAGTTTCTTCAACAAAAGATGGTAAAGTAGTTTAATTGAAGTCCAATTCTGAAGATACATACTATAAGTTAGTCTTTGTATACCTGGTTGGAAATACAGCCCTATAGTTAAAAACATTTTTTAAACATGAAATGCTTAAAAATGGTATTTGAGCCCAGAAACTTGGTACTTGGAAAACGTATTTAACTAATAACTATCAAAGGTATAGCAAAAACGGGGGGTGAGATGTGTGGGCTAGTCAACCTTGAATTTTTTTTTATTTTTTATTTTTTACTATAAGACAGCTCCCTAATTTAAACTAAGTCAAAAGAAGCTTATTTGTATTCACTAAATCTGTTTCCAGCTCTTCATCACAAACTTATTTTTGATCTAGTGCTAGGACAGCTATGCTGCTTAAAATGCAACATTTTGCATTGCAAGAAAAAGACTTATTGGAAGTGTCCATAGTTTTCTCAAGTATAATTATTGACTGTACAGAATCCTATATATTTAACCTTTTCCACCAAAAACAATTTAGATAGATCTAAAGAAAAACTCTCTTACAGTCTATCATTACAGGTGAGAAAGTTTATTTTTCACCGCCATCCTGAAAAATCATTTTCCTTTCTCATATTGTTTCTGATCCTATGTAAACACGGTATTTTCCTTTACCTTTACAATTCCAAACTCAAAATACCTGATCCATTCCTAGCTTAGATAAGTAGATGGCACTTTTCTGACATTTAGGATCTTCACAGACCGGTAATAAATGTTCACTTTGTCCATCCCCATCTGTCAAAGAGAAAAACAACTGTCAGCTTGATATCTGCAAAATCAGAAATCCTGTTTGCTAAAGACAAATTGTTTTTAAAATGAGAAAAATTAGACCAAGAAAACTAGACCTTTTRAAACTCTTTCACCTTTGTAATCTCTCCTCTAACTTGGGTCATTTGTTTGAAGATCATCTTTGTTAAAGTATTTTCATTTTGACCCATAATATAGACAAAGTTTTAAATTTTATATTTGATAATAAAGTAATATATTTACAAGAACAAGTACTTAGTAATTTGTTCATTCACCATGCTTTCCTGGAAAGCGAATTACTTTTTACATAAATCTACTTCCACAAATCTACCACACAAACTAATTTAATTTTTTTAACTAGTTTTAAACTCCTGTGCTGTCAGCAGGGCATTAAGGACAGTCATGAGTTCACATGTAATACGTTAATCTATATTAAAGGTAACACTGGAAAGTTCAAGAATGAAACAGCTATTCAATCCCAGGCCTATAGAATTAGGCAAATCCGAGTAATTTACAGGTTTTCAAAAATGTTCTTCTAGCACCTTTAATCCATGTATTTCCAAAACCTTTAGTACTGGCATTCATTTTACATGTTTAAACAAGCAACCTCTCCTTGCATCCACAATTCCGTCACACAAGGAACACAGAAGGGAACAGCCATCCATCCATCCATCCATCCACCCACCGCTCATGGTCKGTTCTGGGAGAAATGCCCAGATTCACATTTTGACCCTGCAGCACCGCCGAGCATATCCGAAAGTCAGCTGCTGCTGGAGTCAGCTCCAGCTTCTGCTGGAGATAAGCTACCCCCAGTTCCCTTGCATGGGCTGCGGAGGAAGACCAGGCAAGCACCTGCATGCGGACAGCCAAAGAGAAGCTAGAGCTGCTGCAGCGCTGCAGCCACTAACGCAAGGCCTGGTTACCATGGCAGATACCTCAGACTGCACTTGCTGGAGAGATGCTATGCCCTAGCCCAGGAGAATTTCAGGGAATCTGCTTTTCCAGGTTATGAAACCAAGGCTCAGACTGTAAGACAAAATTCACCCTTTCAAATTGCCCCTCAGTTTACACAGTTCTGAGCAGCTTCATATTAATATTCTGAGCGGATTTTGTAAACTTGCTTGACAGTCTCCTCAGTTGAAATGCAAAAACTACATCTTCCACCACAGTCACTGAATCCCTTATTCATTCCCCAAAATACTACTGACCACAGCCTCAACGTTTTACCATACTTCACCTATACGATAAGAAATGTTTTCTCGGTCTGCCAAACTGTATTTCTACGAAGCTGAACTTCTTTCTAGGCACAGGGCACACATGTCTGTGTCTAATGAAGCTGCCTAGGTCCCAGTTAGCTTCCGCAACTGACGGGAGATCAGTTGTGAGGCTTTCTCACCCCCAGCACACAAGTAACAGTCAGTACTGAGGGAGGGAAGTGTCGGTAAGGAAGCCGGGAAACAGAAAGCAGGGTTAGAAGGAGGGAGGGAGCAACAAATACATCAGACATCCCCAAATGTCTCCAGACTGTCACCTTTACTGACTCCCTACATGCCATCTGCCGCACGAAGCATCTCACCTCACAGGTGAGCCCTTCCCAAATTATCCGAGCAGCTCTGTTATCAAGTATAACCAAGTTCGGATGCTGAGTAGCCTGGGCGGCAGGAACCAGTAAGGAGAAGGGCCGGGAAGTTTCCACCGGCCACAGAAATGAACTAAGCAGCGGGGCAAACCGGCGGCTCAGAATTTAGCACCAACTTTTGAAGCTGTTTGTTTCCTTTCTGCATCATTTGGGCAGAACAATTAAAACAGGTTACTCAGTTTCATTTTTTGCTTACAAGCACTAGAATAAAAGTATTTAGACTGCAGGCTGTTTCTAAACTTAAAATGCGGGAACTGTTTAATTTGCAAATTATAAACTATGGAAATATTGAAGGCATTGCTAGAACAGAATTAGAGTTGCAGAAATGTAGGCGTTCTGTGAAATATAAAATTTAAATTAAGGCATAATCTTCTAATCACATTTCTTCAGAAATTTCAGCCTAAAGTCATTTTAGAAGGTTTTCAATAAATGATGAGGACAAAGAACCTTCAAATATTAACTCTTCTCTTGCTCTTGGTTAGTTATAAAGGGATAACAACAAGGTTGTTCTCATTTTAAATTAAGCTGTAGAGCAGAGGAGAATATAAAATGTTTGATTCTACTTAAATTGCCAACATTCATCTTGGTAAGGAGATAACTCAATTTGTTAGTCTTGGTAATTAATGCTCAGTAACGCTGCATGTATTGACAAGACCAACCTAAGTAGCTTTGAAGAATAATGAAGCCATAGGGCAGGAAAAAGGATGGAACCTTCACATAATTAGACAAGGAGCCACCACGTAAGAACGATTTTACTGTTCTGGTTAAATGGCATACACTGTAAAAGTAAGATTTGATTAAAACATTTATTTCAGTACAATCAAAGAATGAGCAGAAGGTAATATACATTAACATAAATATTTTTGCCCCTGCAACTAAAAATGATATGATACATACTTCATATTAGAAGTGCACAGTTTCCCTGCTTCCTTTGACAAGAATCTACAGGTCAGTTTTAGGTAATTTTTGTCATAGGCTCATGTTTTTAGGTGCATTTTCTCTTCAATTCTGTGTAACATATATTTAAGAATCCAATTGTTAAAAAATAAATTAGTAAGATATAACTGTAACTGTTATGTTATAGCATACTTGTAAGAAAAAAAGTTTATTTGTAAAAATAATATCCCTAAAAGGCCCCCAAGAATCCTGAAGACATAAGGAGTCTGAGGGGCTTTCCTCAAGCTCA
The DNA here is from genome assembly GCF_003343035.1 of Apteryx rowi. Lineage (NCBI taxonomy): Eukaryota > Metazoa > Chordata > Aves > Apterygiformes > Apterygidae > Apteryx > Apteryx rowi. Next base: position 1,001,309 of record NW_020447196.1, on the reverse strand, counting down.
CCTAGATCTCAACTGGTTCCTGCATTCACCCTCCAAAATTTTTTTTAATAGAGTTGTAGATATCCACTTACGAATATTGGAAATTTTTTACATACTGTTCAGCAGAATTTAAAAAGACTACAGAGAAACAAGGTACAGCCCTACTACTGCAATAAGTTAATATAATCTTATTTGTCTTAAGCATAGAAGGCTGACAAAATTTTAAGCTGTTTATACATTACTGTAAATTCCAATTCCTTAAAACAGTTAATACTTCAATTAATATTTTAATAAAATCTATGTTATATGGCTCTACAACAACATGGCTTTACAGTACAACATTTGTATTTTAAAGTGATAAAGGCTATGGGGGCTCCACTAATGGTGACCACATGGTAGCTGATTGAGGATGCTGAGCTGCCCCAAATCACTTGCCTCTGCTCTCTTCCTAAGCGCAAGGCCGACCAGCTGAGGCAGCTCTAGAATGGGCCACTGCGGAACCAGGTCCGTATCAGGGTGGGCATGCGGGAAAAAGTGGAAACACAGGAGCAGGGAAGGGCATGGATAGGGCTGGACCACTGAAATGTTGATTTAGAAGCATTTAACACGTGGAACTGCCGTCCCAATTGAGAGACAGGGAAAACTACCAACTTCAAAGGTGAGTATCAGAAAGCAGAATCTAACTAAAAGCACTTCCTTTAAAACTTCTTTTAGCGGCTCCTAACTAACTGTATAGTTTTCAATGCATTTTATGTTCACTTAAAAAAAAATTGAAGTTAATGCTGCTTTTGATGCTGTACCTGTTCTATACATAAATTACTCTCTGACATTATTACTTACTTGTCATGTTGGATGATTAAAGTACAGCTGTGTGTATTTTATCTATTATGTGCTTAACACATAAAAAGATTATTTTTGAGAATTATGCATTTATTTGCATATCACTCAGAGCTTATATACTGTAAATGAGAATTTGGGCAATTACTGTTGAATCCCACAGTGATGAAGAACAACACAGTAAAAGAAAGCTGGAGCAACTGGAAGCATCTAACGTTCCAACATCTAATATTTACGATATACGTGATAATAAGCACTTCATAAATCTACCCCACTGAAGAACTTCATAATTGCTACATTTGTCATCTAAAAGAAAAGACTGGGTACATTTCTTGTACTGTAGAATAGGCAAAGAAAATGCTAAATGTAAAAGGCAGGAAGTGAAGCACCAACAACGAAAATGCAGTTGCAAATAGGATATCGGTGAAACGAGAATGTGTTTTGAGGTGTAGTACAGTAGTTCAGGACCAACACACAAGTAGTTAAATACTGTATCACAGAAGAGCAGCAATCAAAAGAAGGAAAACCCCAAATTCTTCATCTTTATCATACTATTATCTCTTATTTCTTTTCTGGTTTCTATGCTTTATATCTAATACATGTCTTAAGATGTACAGATCCTTCTTTTACTGTCGAGGTTTTTACTTGATCAGAAGAAAATTTCTGAAGCAAATTAAAGATCATCAAAAATGACAACATATTTTACTAATCAACTATAGCAGTTATCATTTTGACAAAAATAAAAAGGAATAAGGATAAAACTCACTAAGAATATGTGGAATATTTAAATGCCAATCTTACATGTACAAACCTCATAAAAAACCCCAAACAAATAACTCCTCAAAAAATAGCCCTAAGCACAAGGCTAGAGCAGAATCCATTTCATTATTCAGTTTTGATATCATCATTTACACTATCCTGATTTGTAATAACTAGAAACCCAATGTTTCCTGCATTTCTGAAGCCTTTTCAAAGGTACTATGTGAAGCCAACAGACTGACACAGCAGCTTTTCCACATTCGGGGGGAAAAAAAAATTATTGTTAATCTCCTATCTTGAAGTGCCAGTTGCAATACAAACTTTTGGTGCAACCCTTTGTACAGATCTTGAAGACCGCACAACAAAACCCAGCAGTGCTCACGAAAAGGCTCATTCTCACTAACAACTAACTTACTGTGGACCTACAATGCTAACTCTGACTTTCTAGTTTTCCTCTCATCTTCATGCTTGGTTTAGTTTTCAATTTAAATAAATATCCTTTAACTTTTAACTCTAACTTTAAATTTAAATTCCTGCACAAAGAAAGAGGAAGCCAGAAATGAAAAAGAAGTATCACTAGTACATTTACTCCAGCTCAATTTGGCTTCCATAGGTGACAAAACATGGACGTGAAGCTCTGCTGGGCTTACTAATGAATACTACGTCGGTGACAACCATGGGATGAACTCATCAGACCAGCCGAAATAAGCTGTACTAGTTTCAAATTATTTAAAATATATACTTTGCATAACATTGCTTTAATAATGCACTTCAACCTAGGTCTAGCTAAACTTGACATCCATGCGAAAAACTGTTGTACATAAATAGAAATTTCCCTATTTACACAAGAGACTTACTAAGATTTAAACACAAGTACATATTTTCTGGATGATTTTGCAAAACCGTATTAACTGTTTGTTAAAAGTGCAGGTAGTTTGTACGCATTTTTGAATGGTTCTGTGGCTCATACAATTTTACTCTCCGTCTGAATGTCCTCAGGTGAAATGTCTTCATTTTGTCAAACAAACAGCACTGAAATACCATACAAGCATAAATTTGTTATACAGTTTCATCCTAACACAACTAGTGACTAAGGGAATCAGATTTTGGAACCAGTCATGACATCTATTTCTGAAGACCATCTGTTATCCTGACTCAGCTCCTAGGGTCTACTAGTCTATCTTTCTATTATAGTACAGATTTTAAACAATCTCTGTTCAAATTGGTGGAGATCTCAGTTAGCCTTACTTCTAATTTCAATAACATTTTGTAGTACTAGATGTGGTTAAACACACTCCGGACTCAAAATTTTCTTTTTTAATACCTCTCAATTTAGAGCAAGCTCAATGTACAAATAAAAGCTCAACTGTTATGTATCATGTTCCCAACACATGATTCTGGCTTGAATGTGACACTAAAAAATTATATTATTAATTAAAGTTCAAGTTTTATAGGCAGTAGAAAAGGAGGGGAAAAAGAACAGTTTTACATACTCATCAGTTGCAAATTTGTGCTTATGTCAAAATGTGTAGAGATAAAATTAGCAATCTTAGGTAATCTAGAAATCATATGAGAATGATTACCACTGCCTATTCACTGTATTTCAAAGAAAACTCATAGACACAAAGCCTTTCCAACATTTAACCCATGCCTGTATACTGCTACAAATCCAATCCCAAACCAAACCAGAGTAAGCCAGAAGATCCCTGGGAGCAAAACTCACATGGAGGGTCTGTATGAGAAAAGATTACTTGCAGCTGAAGTTTTAAATTTCATTATGAATATTCACACTTGCAAAAAAAGAAGTTCAGACCTTTTCAATCTATTCTAAAAGTAATTTTGAGAGGAGAAAAAAAAGTAAAAAGCTTTTAAATTAGATTAACAACAACATACTTTTATTAAAATGTGTTATACACTCAAAATGCAGTATTAGTGTGCAGTAACGTAAGTCTATACTTTAAAACAAAAGCACAAATAGTAGTTGGTTACTCCAAGAGATTTATTGATCCCTAAGTCCTAGCAGCTCACTAAATTGCACATCTACATGGAGGTGTGTTGCTGTCTCCTAATTCACAGCGGTGACACTGGGGTTTGTGTAGTTTCAGTTCTGACAGCTAACAAATTACTGCAGCAGGTCCGTTAGCTTTTCCCCTTTCTCTTTGAACCAACCGTATGATCCTCCCAGACTGGCACAGACCCTTTGTGATGGGGGGGGGGGGGAAGGAACTCTGTCAATTCTATCACYTACATCTCTCCATAATTTAAGAAAATTTATATATACAGGTTGAATAGACAAATAAGCAGCAGGTCCTAAAATGGAGAAGAGACAAGATACAATCCTCCACTACCAACTGATTTTTTCTTCTTAAGAAAAAAAGAGCGCTAATGAACTATGAAGTTATTTCTCACTTTAAGGGGGAGGGAGAGAACATTCAAGAACTTACATAAGATACTATCTCATTTTTAAGTAGAGCTTGGCTGTTAACATATCTGACAACTTTGCAGTATCTTTCTCATCTCTCATCTTTAAAATGGGTATTCCTACATAACAAATATTACTTAACCTTTGAACTGCAGAAATACTTGCTACCATGCTACACTGGTATAAATTCGGAGGAGACACTTCGCTCTCAAGAACTTTATAAAGGAACAGTTGAAGAAAGAATTCAGCCCCAAATGACAGAGAGCCTTACAGAACCATGTACAGTACTATATTAATTGCACATACCTGTGCAATGGACTTTTCAACCTGGGCTTTGAAAGGAAGTAGAAACCTGTGGAAATCATCTGATCACTCAACTCAAACTGCTTTGTAATACAGTAAGACAGACTTGCAGTTAGGAAGGGCAAAACAGTTTCTGGTATGCATACGTTGAAATTTTTCTACTTCAAACAGCTATTTAACTAAAGCTATTACTGCAATGTAATCTTACTTCCGCTCCTTTAAAGACAAAATTGAATAACCCCCCCTTTTTTTTTGGGGGGGGGGAATAATAGACTGATTATTACCACTTATTCCAGTTGTGTTAAATAAAAAGCATTTTTTCTGGCAGATACAAATAAGCTAACTATGCAGGCTAAGACAGTGAGAAGAGTCTAGCTTGCATAATTCAGAACTTGATGCTACCTAAAAGCAACACATTTTTGACCCCCCGAGGTCCGTCTGCCCTGAGCGCCTGCTGTCCTCTCTTGAGCGTACAGATGCTAACCTAGCCCTGCTCCCTCTCGTTACAGACCCTTCATCAGAGCAATCAGCGCAGGTCCTCACAAAAAGGTGTGTGTGGCGGGGAAATCTTCAAAAGATTTTGATAGATAGAAAAGACAGTACAATCAAAGCCAAGATGTTTTTCTCTGCTGTTGATGATTTAAAGTCCAAGTAAGCATAAAGCATCTCTGTTTAACACGACACATCCTCACGCAGCTTTATATGCTTTTTGTTACACCGTGCATGCAGTTTGCTCACATCCCTCACTCACTACTTTGCACAGTTCTCATCTTCCTTCATCATGAGCCTTTCATTTAAAGTTCTAAAGAACAGTAGTAAATTAAGGAGGCAAAAGCCCTGCCAGAGTAGTGTTCAAAACAGTACCTTCTGGGGCAGGCAAAAAGACAACCAGTACAACTGAGCTTGATATTCAAACAAAATAAGGGCTCATTTGAAAGCTGATTATCTTAAATTTGTCTTCTGAAGTAGTAAAATGATTAGAATTCTTTTGTTACACTCTGCCTTTAGGTGTTCAAGGAGATGGTCATGACAGTGATAATTATCATAAATTACTAAGATAATTATGCATTATAAAAAGAATCAATGTCAGCTGCTTTTAGAAAATGTGAATCACAACTTCAAAAAAACAGATGTAAAGAGCTTTTACGGATGACTCAAAGTTCTATGGACATTTTAAGAAACCCTCACAACACTCTCCTTCACAGCAGATCAATCCTGCTTTTAAGTCTGTCTATACCCTTCCAAAGAATCCATATTAACACCTCCACTGCAAGAAAATCGCTTCAGCATAGCTTGCCAGCAAACTGCACAAGCAGGCTTGCAGGCCGCATCTGGGCTTCTATCTTAAACGGAAAGAAGACTTTAGCAAAGAGTATTTACTGGAATCCAAGCAGGAAAAAGAGATGAGATTCAATACAAAAYGAGAAGCCCCCCTGCACACCAAACAAGTGGTGCTGAAATTGCTGTTGTAGTTTAAGCTGAAAAGTTCCAACTATCTCGTATTGTTAAAACAGCAGCCACGAAGCCTGACTGAACAGCTTGGAATTATTAGATAATGTTATACATTTAGAGAGCTTATATGGCATCAAACCTTGCTAATCAAACCTTGCTAATAAACAGGGGGTGCTCTTCTTTTTTCTTCTTTTTCTTGAAAAAAGAAAGCCACTTACACTACTAAATTTTTGGTTAGGGAACTTTTATTACATTAACCATAAACATTATCGACGAAAAATTCAATGCTGAGGAGATTAAACTGTTCAAAAAGTAAAGAATAAGCAAGTGGCATGCATACCACCATCCTGAATTTACTATTGGAAAGAAAGCAGAGGAATCCTTAATGCACAAGCTCCTTTGACAGAAGCCCCTATTAAGTGAGATCAACTCTTTCCAGGAGACATGAACAGTTGTCAGAAACATAAAAAATGTAGCTTGGCAAAATTTGGGAAACTCTCCCCTCCTGCCCCAGAAATGGACACTGTTTTGGAACTACATTTAAAACTAAGTGGACAAAAATATTATATTGTATCCAGGTCATAACAGAGACTGGGAGAGAAAAATTGACAGCATCATTGCTTGTGTTAGAAGCACAGAAAATTACTGAAGAACACTGAGTAAGTCATGTCACCTAAGGCTGTAACTCCAGCCCGTCTCATATCACACAGCAATCTCACGGGTGTCAGGACACGCATGTACAGGGACAACCAAGCTGCTCTAACATATTTTACTCTTGAAAAATCAGACAAATTAACCCCAACTATGCATTTATTATATTATTTATTATTTGCCTTGTGTAGATTCACAGAAAACAACTCTGTGTTCTAGCAAAAAATAACTCTCAGGTTTTCAGTACCACCATCGGTACAATTGTACCCAGGAACAATTTGGTGGGAAGGGGATGGTGGGAGAAGCATGTGGGTGGGAAGAAGCATGTGATTTCCGTGGATGTCATAGCAGGAAGGATGGCTTAAGGATCACGAAATGAGGTATTTTAAATAGCAAAAGAAGCAATATGAAATGATGGTATAAAAGACATCTTACTATATGGCTATATGATAGAAAAGGACAGTCAGGATGGGATGTACAGAAAAAGAATCTGCTGAAAGTGTCAAAGGTGAATTTGAAAGAATTTGAGGCAGCTTTACTCAAAAGTTTCCCAGAAGGACTTTACACAATTGCTTCCACTTACATCTGTCCTATTCTCGGACCTGTACCATAACTGCCAAAATGAATGATTAAGCTATTAGGGGCAGTCGCATGGGGTGGAGTCTGTAGAGCGATCAATAAGCAATAATCTTTTTCTACAAAAGAACTGACAAAAGTGATAGAAATTTAAAAAATATGACTAATATAAAAATGACAGGTATCACTGAACTGTATCCCTGGCTAGCAATTAACCAATAGGACAGATATATCCTTTAAGCACACTTTCTGCAGTGCATCATGGACTCAAATCACAAGTGGCAATTAACTTGGAACGTCTCTATACACTACTGTTTCAGATTAACCGAAGCGTATCTGTCACTAAAACAGCTTTTTCCTTCTCTAAGGTCGCGGAGTTCTTTAATAACATCAAGCTTTTATATTGTTTTATCCAAGCTGATCACAGTGAGAGGAGTTCTCCTCACACGCAGAGGGCTTCAAACACAGAAGTATTGTCTTCCTGCACCTTAAGGTTCTTGAAGAGTCCCTCTGCTGACTATAGGGGCACTCGCGCATTTTCACAATGCAGTGCTCAAAGGACAATTGCTTTGTAAAGAGATTATTTACGGAGATGCATTATTAAAAGCTTGCCTTTCACACATACCTACTACATTTGAGGATATGAGATTCTGAAGAGAAGGAAAAAATTAATGAAAATTCGGATGATAAAAGAAGTTCAGATACAAAACTAAAAGCTACAAAATTGAAACACAACTCTGCAGGCAGAAAAACAGTGGATTTAAGATATTGTCAGCTGCAGAATAATCAAAATTACTTTAAACAAGAATCTTTCACCAAAATGCATTTTGCACAGTACAGTGAATGGCTTTAAAGACAAAGGTTAGGCACTCTCAGGTATCCTGTTCAAACATAACCAACTAGCAATAAGGATCTACCTTTTCTTTCTATGAGAAAAATGACAATTTCTACCATTTGCCATATAAGCAGTTAACATACATGAAAGTAATTCCTTGGTAGGAGGAAGAACAAGGGAGATTATCTTAGAAATATTAGTTGGATAACTGGATTTTAAACATGAGAAAATTTTGAATTCAGGTCTCTAAAAGACTTGAGCAGAATTTAAATAATCCCAGTCCAGGCCGTGTCAAAAAGTAAATAACTTTGCATTGTACAAGCAAACACAGACTTAACAATTAGAGTTGATCACACAGATGGAGACCCAGTAGCAGCTAAGAAAACAAACAACGAGTAAAAATTAAAGAACCAAGGCGGAGTTGGCTAAATGCTACCCTGAGAAAGCGAGAGTCCTGTCATATTTACTTACAAGGACACTATCAACAGTATAAGCTGGTTTAATTTGGACAAACTATTTATCTTTGGTTCTCTTTACATACAAGCTGCAACAAATTTCATAGCCTAAACTAAGCAAAACTAGTGACTGATGAATCAAATATTTCAATTTTTAGATCAGATATGACAGGGGATAATTTATAAATCTCTGCTAAATCAACTGCATAGTTCAGAATCAGTTGTAACACTAATTTTCAGTAAAAATGAATTCTTGCTATGTGGACAGCACAATATTCTATGCTAATTGCTTCTAGGACACTCCCCTAAAGATGTATTTTGTTAATCTTCAATGCAGTAAGAAACATTTTTCTGGTCTGAGTGTCCAAAACACAGTTCACATGCACCTTGCTATTCAAAAATAATTGGTCATATTCAAGCGTGCTCCACTGAAATCCTTAGCTTTCTTTAACGAATACAAAATTTTAAACTATTTCAAATGACAAATTATTAAAACTATCCCTAAATGTAATTAATTATCAGAACTCCATCCAATATCTACGATTTCCTCTAAAGTCAGTACAAGTAGATCTTACAAAAAGCCTCTGCTAGTATACAGACAACAACAACGGAGGATTAATCATTTTTGCTATAGCAACCACAGCTCTGCAATTACCATAGTGACATGAGAAGAATAGAAAAAAGTAATAATGAAAAGCTCCTACCTGTTTGGAGCAATGTGTCAGCCAAATAAGTGCAGAATTCTCTAGTGCATAACTCTGTTCACCTTAATCAATTGAATTGTCATTTATAATAAATATGTCACAAAGCATTTCTGACTTATTTTAAAAAGGGCAATACAACTTTGCCAATTGTTTTCTGTCCTTTGGCCAGGTATAAACCATTGCCATCATTTAACAGATGAGAGGGCTACTTATTTTAGAAGGTATGATTTTGACAAAGCTTAAGGTCAACTACATTTCCATAAATATATCAATATATTTTTTCCATGGAAAATTATGCAAATATATATGTTTATGTATTTATGTGTGTATATATATGTGTATATGGAAATCTTGTAGCACTTAGAGATATATATAGGTATACACACACACACACACACACACACACTTGCATATCTTTTTCATGAAAAAAGTACATCTTTATTATTTGAATAGTTTAGGAACACTTGGTGCTAAGGTTACACTAACAACTGTGATAATTTCTTGTAAATCACCTAACTGTTGTTTTCAGCTCCACTCACCTAAATAATTTCTACCCAATAGCTTTTGTTCAGCCTGCTTGGTTTAAGAAAGGGAAGCTTGCCCCAAATGAGTTACCTCTAGATGTTCTCAGTTCAGGTCTTATTCAAAGCTTCCCCCCTCTTTTCTAATGACAACTAACCATTTACTGCTGGAAAGGGTCCTTCAAACAAAATATTTGAAAGCAGAAAATAACGTCGGGCAAAGTCACCTTTTGAAACAAAACATGTTTTGCTAATGTGTTTGTGTCATCAGTAAATCAGGATCTTGGACTGCAAAAGTGCAACCGTGCACAAACCGAGATGAGTCCGCAGGTGAGGAACGAGGCATTGCAAGCGATACCCCCCCAGCGCACACCTCGGCCCGACGGAGCGGCAGTCGGGCGTGCACAAGGTTAAGTGGCAAGGGGGGGAAGCCCAGAGCAGAGGGAGAGAGGAAATCCTGTCAGATCTTTAGGGGACAGCAAAAGCCATCAGGCACGAGGTACAGAAAACACCAAGAGAGAAAGGGGAGGAAAAGAGAGGCAGGTTTGGTTGCGACTCTGTACCAGGCGTGTTCTGCTCACAGCAGCCGTACCTCTGCGCCAGCAGCGAAGGTGCTTGCTGCGCACAGAGCACTGAGAGCTAGGGCATTTTCTGCCTAGTGCACAATATCCGCTTGGCAAGAGCTACTTAGGTAAAGGGCAGTGCAACTTTTTAACGTATCTCTTTTTACGTTCTCATTGCGCCATTTGATTCTTTTTGCAGTGAAACTTCTTTCAAGCCACATTTTGGAAAGCACTATTACTTTTTAAAATTACAACCTATCTTACCTTAAGATTTCCTTTGACTTATGACAATTATTATTTCATAACTTCTGAAACAAGGAAAACTGAAAAAATAGATGTTCAAGTCTGACAAGCAGAACCTATACAATAAATGTCTATCTTTTGAAGTATCTAAATACATACAGACATAGCACAGTCGGTAAAAGTAATTATTCTGATACTGTGCTAGGAATGTGAGATTTTGCCTCTTTATTGTTAGATTGGTGTAGAATAAAAATCACTAAATGAAAACTAAGAGAACTCAGCTAAGATCCTCCTTTGCATTAAAACTTTTTTCCTCCCATTGATTATTGTATGGGCATTCTTACAGAGAGCTATTTAGGAGGCGGTAGGGCTTCTTTGGGCCAGGGCAGCTAGTATTTGACTTCCTTCAAAAACTGCACTTTACAAAGAACATGCATTTTAAAATTATATCCCTTGATTTCTTGTACATATTATTTTAGCACTTTATTCACTTCAATATTCTCAAAAACTTTGTTGAATGAGAAAATAACCATTGATTCTCTTGATTATTGTAAAACTAGTGCTGGGAAGATGAAGAAAAAACTGATGCACTACTCAATTTCTTACCCACTGTTATAGCAAAAGAAAGACGAATTAGATATTAAAAATCATACAGTACTCAAGTAGTAGGTTTCAAATCAAAGTTACAAACTTTCTTCTGTAATTGTCAGAGTAAACTTTGTTCCTCTACGGAAAATTTATATTTATAGCATTCTTTTTACATGTTTAGGAAAATTAAAATATGGATCAGGAACTTAAGATGGGAAGATGAAGGCAATCGTAAAGCCTGATTCAAAACAAGGCTCAAATTAAAAAAAAAAAAAAGCCCCCAAAGTGCCTCCACTCCACGTTTTCTTTATTAAAGCCAGAAATTTCTTTACATCTATCTTCCTTCATCAAAACGATTCCAGCATGGATGCAGCAGTTCACAACCAATACAAAGCTTCTGTCACATTTGTTCCTTCAGACCTAATTACAGATGCTAATTCTTTCCCTTATCTTCCACATACAGAGATTCAAACCTCTCTACCAATTATCTTCTCTTGCCAAGACGGCAGTCTATAAGCCATCATATCCAATCCTTACTTGAAAGTTCAGGAAGAACAATTTAAAATCTTCTTCCCTCATTTTTCCTGCAATTAAAGACTCTGCTGTAGGAAAGCAAATCTACTCCCAATATGCATGGTTTCAATTAAAGAACTCTACTTCCAGAAACAGAGATATAAGGTAACTGCTCCACTCTTCCCATACAAACCTCCAGTTCTGCAGCTAAACAGATGACAAGCCATATGAGAGAATCGTTTTCCAACATAAAGGACAAGAAACACTGATTCTTAAATATTTATATCTAATATTTGAAATGTGTCTTCTGTGTTTCAAAGCCATCTTTTAAGCACTTTGTAAATTTGAGTCCGTGCATCGAATTTCTTTACCCTTAATTTCTGCATGCTAATTAGAACTGACTAAAGGACATTACTGCATTTAGCCATAAAAAGATCTTAAAAAATAAATTATCCTTGTAAAATTTACCTATGTCCCAAGAAGGCATGATTTCATACCCCCCAAAAGGCTTGCATCTGTTTGTCTTCCCTAATGATTTTGGAAACATCAGCTCACATCAGCCTAGTTTGAAAGAGGCAGAGCTGTTTCAAGAACAGTATTTCTACAGGTTTCATGAAAATCTACATAGTGAGAGATATCTCTAACTATGTGTCCCCTTGAGGGGAAGGTGGGCAGGTAGACCATAACCCACTTTCCAGCCTTCACTGTGGAGCAACTTGACTGATCTGGATTCATCTGTGAAAGATAAAGATGACCGTGAGAAGGTAATTGTTCAGGAAGAGGGAGCAAGACCCTCATGCTGTAAGATTTATGTTGGGTATTCACTCTCACAGATGGAGTGGCTGAGGTCTTTCAGGATATCCCATTTCCAAAAAGCCAGCTGCTGAAAAGCCAGCATTGCCTCCCATTGATGATACCGATGATTCTCGGCCTGTCTATCCTCTTTGCCATACACACTGTCCCCCTGCATTTATTTGTCCCTGCACGCATTCCCTCCCATTATAGTAACTCCTATTAGAAAGACTGCTCCGCTCTCGCCTCGCTCTGAGGCTCCATCTACGYGGCCGCTGATAGCTAGCGGAGCAGGGTACGGAGCGGCCACCGAAGGAACTCGGAAACGAGGGCTAGCGAAGCGGCAGGGGCTGCTGTCGTAGCCTGGGCTGCACCAAAGCGCGGGTACCGCACCGCTGCATCGCTGCGCTGTCGCATGCACCACTGGAAGCTTCCGACTCTCCTCAGAACACCTGAACGCATTTTTTGTTTTGACTTCACACACACACACACACACACACACACACACACAAAAGGAACTGCTTCAAATTTTTATCTTCCTCCTCCATAATTTGAATAATTTGCAGTTGTGCATTACTTAGCCATTACTGTGTAAGCTCTGAGTTTTCCATCAGTGAGATGAACGTATTTCTTTAAAACGTGCTCATAAAAATATTCCTTTAGGAATGCCATTCAATTTATTCACATTTTTCAAAATTTTAACTTTTATTTAGTGTTTGATCAGTTCCAATTTTTCTTTGCAAAGCTATTCCAGGGTTTATTAAAATTCCATTAATTATGATAAATGTTTAGAAATATGTATCATTTGGGCTCATTAGCTACCTAACACAGAGATGAAAAAATCCTACATAAAGATTGCTTGTCACATTGCCATCTTTAAAATAAAATCTGATATATACTTAGTACCTATTAACACACATTATTCAGAACATCAGCTTGGAAAATGGTTACTAAATCCCCAATACATTAAAAAATGTTTTAAATTGCAAAAAAAAGGAAGTGTTCTTTATATTTGTAGCTAGTTTAAACAGTAATTAACCTCCCAACTTTGAAGGATTTTACAAAACATGTTAAATATTTCATGGAAGAATCTAACCATCTTTCAACTTCTACCTTACTTCATTTACTCTAGATCTCTGAACCCATCCATAGCTGCTATAAAGGGGACTAATGCAAGTCACCTGTTCAGCAGAGGTGTTCTTTAGCTAAAGGTCAGCCAACAGCTTTGCTCCAAGTGCTAAGAATATGCTTAAGCGGCAGCATAGAACAACAGAACCAGATACTAATACGGAGTCTGACTCTAATAAATGTCACAGTTTCTTAAAATCCAACTGATGTAACAAGGCTACCATTTGACAGTGTTTGAAGGAAGACTCAGTCTGACAATTAACAAGTGTGATGTATAAATATCATAAATTAGTCATTTAAGAAGTCATCTACTTTCAACGGGATCAGCAGAATCAGCCTTGTAGCACTTTTACTCGGGTGGCAAAATTCTTATTTTAGTACACAGGAAAAAACGGATTTTTTGGACTAGAAAACCACTGTTTCCTTTTGTCCATGAAATGACACACACATTGATCAGCCATAACTGACTGAAAAAGTACATTATAATAGACAAATCTAGGCTGTCACTAACACTCGCTAAAAAAAAAAAAAAGATTTACATATAAATTAAGTTTTTCTTCTGTCCCAAAGCTTTCCAGAATTTTCAATTAAAACCATTAACATTTTACCATGTTGCACGAATCTTTATACAAGTCATTTTAATTCATTTACACTTTGGCCTTATTAATTGGGGCAAATGAAGAATTTATGAACATTGACTCAATATTTTCTGAAAAAATTGATTTAGGAAAACCATTGTACACTAAATGCAGGTTTGTTTGTTTAGGGAAAAAAGGATCATGAAAAAAGAAAGTACTTATATGTCTGACAAAAATAGGTTTGACATTGTACTATGCCTCAAAGCAACTGTAAATGTCCTCAAATGTGGCACTCAAAAACTAGACATATGTGATACAGGATTCACTGGAATAGACAAAGTTGAATTAAGTTGAACTTATTAATAAATTATTCCCAGATATTTCAAGATCTACACTCAAGTAGATCTAATAATAATAAAAAAAAAGGAAGGGAGGGAGAGAGGGGGAGAGAGTGAGAGAGACAGAATAGCTTTATAACTAAATATTTTTTTTCTTTGTTCTTTGATTTAGAATAGCTAACCAAATTAATAAAGAGAAACACTCAGGCTGCAAGTAGTTTAGGAAAATAAAACTCACCAAAATCTGCAAACACGGACTGTCCAACAACCTGCATACCTTCAGGTTTTTCCTTACTTTTTCCAGTTCTAGAGAAGTTCCCATCCTATCAACAGGAAAAAAATGATAGAAAAACTGAACTGTAGACAAAGTGATAAAGTTTGACTTTTGAACTACAGATAATAAGTATCAATAAAAAGGGCTTAAGTAGATAATAAAGAGACATTCCAACTATGGAAAAAATGCACTATTTGAAAATTGGGACTGAACTGTTGGACTCTAATCTTTCATGGAATCCTATGGAAGTCTACTAGTAATCATATTCAGATACAAATATCCACATATTTTGCTCTGTTATTAGGAAGAGATTGGGTTATTTCAGCAGCATAACTTAAATCATAATTAATGATTATGAATACTAACATTTTATATATAATGACATGTAATTTTATATAGGTATCACTACATACATATGTATGTATATATAAATACATACATATACGCACACGTTAAAAACAGATTCTGATTTTACTTTTCCATTTGGAAATAACTTGATTTTACATTAGGTTTGCTTTAGGTCTCGTTCTAATTAAAAGCTAGGCCTGCAAAAGACATAATATTCCAGTATTTCATCAGAAAGATGAACAGGAGTGCAGGATCCTTGTTTATCATAGAAAGGGACCGCAACTGTGAAACAAATCCATTTAAGTTACGTTTCTTAACCAAATAAGATGACTCAAGGCCCACTTTTCTCGTCACTGCAATCAGCTCATATAAAATCCTAAGCACACAAGAATACATTAAAGCCATTATAAGTTATGAAATGAAGAAACAGTCAGCAATCTATTAACTGACTTTTAGCCTGTGTGCTTTGTAAGTCACAAGTAACAACAGAGCGTTCTTGTTTACGCGCCAACTACTGACTTTTTTCATTCTTGCATTTGAATCCTCATACATATGCATGTTGAAGGAAAGTGGGTCATCGGCTACCACTGGTGAGGCAGATCCACAGGTGGCTATAGATGGACATGTCACAGGATGCCAGCAGTCATTAGAGGTATGTTCAGCCTGTTATCCACCAACTTTATCTGTGCTGAACTTGGCAGGAGCCACAGTGGCTCATTTCACAATCTTACCTTTCCCTAACGTTTGAGAGCAGTTCTTCCTCACTCTATATGCTTTTAGTGATTCTACCTAAAAGCACTCAGGTTTTTTTAACCCCCTATCTCTTTTTCTACATTTAGCTTCTAAGGCTAATGCAGTCATCCAAGAACTCGGCTCCCCTTTCCTTGCAGGGCATCTTTGCAATATATTCCTACCAACATCTGCAACATACTCCTGTACTCCTGCCATTCCCCCATTGCAGCATTCTGCTGACGAGAACACATGCTCCCAATTGAGTACAATGATAATCCTGAGATTTTGAATATTTGTTAATGGCAAAGGGACATAAAAATCAGTAGTTTTGAGTTCATTCTTACCTTCTCATATAGAATTCAGCTTTCCCTTTAACTGAAATTCTATGAATAGCCTCCCCAAAGAGCGTGTTTCTCAGGAACAATCAGACTTCAGTCAGACATATGACACTATTTTCTGGATTATCTATAATTACCCATATTGCTTGCTCATGTCATATTCAGTTTGTAGACTTCAGTGCTGTTGAAGATGTGTCTTTGGAAACAGATTTTCCCTGAATGTTTGACTACGTATTTTTTCCTTGGCATATAATTTATAACGGACTTAGTTGGGAGGAGGAAAAAAAAAAAAAAAAAAGGAGAGAGCCTCAACTGTAGTGTCTCGGGCAATATTTACAGACAAGTTTCAAAGAGGCATATAAATGGAAAACACAAAGCTTCAACAGTACACCTCTTGATGCAACACCTCTTTTTCATGCTCAATATGTCTGTTCTAAAATAGCTAATTTTTTAAATGAATTAATAAGCCATATTGCTGCAGAAACATATTTACCACTTTAGAAGAAAATGGTGTATTTGGTTATAAGTTCCAAAAGAATTATCTGACTGCAGGCTTGAGCTCGTAATCTTTATTCGTGCAAATCATCTCCATGCAGTAAAGAAGACTAGGCCCTGTGCTCAATTGACCAGAAGAAAAGGATATCATAAAGGTAAATATTTTAGAAGCATTTTATAGTACATCAGTGAAGGCAATTACTTTGCCTAGCTTTGTAGAGAGATTTAATAGCTTTTAATAGACCAATGGAGGTCTTTTAAGATTGATATGTGTATACCAGAGAATTCTAAAATATATTTAAGAGACGTATTTTTCTGGGCTGAATGATTCCAAAGCATAGGATTCATTCTTTCTAAAGAAAGAATTAATCTATGTATACTAACTGTATTAGGTAGGAATATATTCAGAATGTACAAATTTGGAAAATCCAAAATTTGTAGGAAAATTTAAAAAAAACTACAGGAGAGAGGATAAATGCCTTGTGTAGTTGCTACCACTGAATTGCTCAATAATGAAATTCCTCAAAGTAAAAAATTGTTCATTTTTAAGTCTGTATAAATCCTAAAAATACAGAATTTATGACCAACTGCTTTATTTATTTATTTACTTTATTTATTCTTTTAAATCTCTAGCACAGCTCTCATTACTGTTGGATAAAAAGTTCTATTTGAAGACCACCTGGCAGCTGGGAAACAAAAAAGCTGTTTTTTGTTTTGTTTTTGTTTTGTTTTTTACATTTCCAGCTCAGCAGCTGGCTGATGAATGCCATGCTGACACAGGCAGGACTATATTCCCAGTTCTACACTGATTCATTGTGACATGATGGATAAACTTCCAGGTAAATATAGCCTCAAAAATCCATTTCTCAGCTAATAAGAAACACAACATTAATCATAATCTATTAAAACAAAAAGGCAAACTTTAACATATGCACATGCTAAGATTCTTAACTATAGTCCTTTTGGATAGCAAACTTAGTATAAAGGATGCACTTAGTTTTAAATTAACTTACATTACTATCTGGTATTATCTGGCATAAACAATGAGATTCTTCACTGATCCTGGACATTTCTAAAGGTTAATTAATACAACAGCACAACTGAAAAAAACCCAAAAAACTAAAAATCAAAAAACAACAAAACCCCCCTCATTATTTCTGGTTCCAGATACCATCCAGCCATCTTTGAAGGTGTAGCTGATTGCTACACTCTGGCATGAAACTTTCGAGCAGTTTTCGAGCAGAAACTTTCAGTAAGAAGATGGCTACCTCAATTTTTTTGTTTAGTGTTTTAATAATTTCTTGAGTTGTATTTGGGTAATGTAGAACTCCCAGGAGGTTCCCAACCATAACTACAATAAATAGTCTGAAGGTCAGAAGTGAGATTTTTAAACCTCTGTCCCACAAAATCTTACTCAAGACCTGAAGTCACAGTTCTGAAAAAACTTACTCAAAGAAATCAAGTCTTTGACACACAACAAGAATAAAAATCTGGTCAGTCTTTTCTTCATAAACCATCATGCTAACTAAGTGTCAGTAATCTCTTAAAACATCTGATGACATATCATGAGTTCTGTTAATGTGTTATGAAGGTTGGCTGATTGGTGTGCTTGGTAGTCATGCTAAAAAACCTGCAGAGGAATATACACTGAGTAAATAATCTCCTCCAGTGATATTCTGCAGACTGAATGCAATAGTGCAGTTAGTGTCTCAACATCATTTCCACTCATTCCTAAACCCAGGCATGCCAGATAGCCTCTTATGTTTTTTAAGATATGATGTGTTAACAGAACGGTTACTTCATTTTTCCCCTTACCTTATTTACCCATGTCTCAAACTGAATGTTTTGGGAATCTGATAATGTAGTAAGGAACAAATCTGCAAAGACAAACATAAGAGAAATAAAATATTTAACATTAGATTACATACAAATATTTAACTCACTCTATAACGATACTATATTATATAATTCTTATATAAAATATACATATTGCATATTTCATAACTTAAATTTATATTCCAGTTATGTTTTGGATGCATAAGTATTAAACAAGTAAGATTTTAAAAAATCTATTTTCATCCCTTGTACTCTTCTGTATAAATGCACATACCTTCTGCATTTGTATTGGTTATATATGTCAGCCTCACATGCACTAATACGTGTTGGAATGTTATATAGGCACACTGAAGACATTTCTTAATGGTAAAGATAGAAACAGATCTCGAGCCTAAAAAGTATATGCCATTACATTTTTAGCAAGTTAAAATTAAAAACAGGTAACAAAAACAACAAAACGAAAAACCCCGCCAGGCATCCTTTTTCTAGGTTTTGGATATACAGATTTAAGCAACAGATATACTGTTGACAGGAGGAGAAAAGAAGATGGAGGAATATTTCAAGCTTCCTTTACCACAGAATTCTCTTAACAGCCAAACGGTCCAAAGGAGTGCCTCAGAGGCTTTACCAGACAATGCTGTTTAAAGAGGAGCTTATACTTTTCATTATCCTTTAGGAAAACACCCAAATAAGGAAAAGGGGAGGAAAAGGGTTTATAAAAGGAGTAAAAAAATCCCTGAAGAATAAAGTTTAGTGCGCAGAAAATCTGTAAGAAAATTATCCTTTTAGATTTAAGCACTCATCTGCTTTTTCATTGTCTTCTTCCCCCCAGTTTAAAACATCATTATTTGAGTTAGAACACAATCCTTATTCTGTGGGCAAAAAAAAAAGATTTTTTTAAAACTGAATATTAATGCCTTACCCCGAGGTGGTATGCTGAATAAGCAGGTGGAGTGCCGTACAGGGAATTTCGAGTGACACACGAAGGGGTATTTCTGCTTACAGATTCCTACCCCCACCCCCAAACCTGAAAACTGTACTAATTAGTTTTATTCCCCCAAATACCTGAAATGTATACTAAGAAAGCATAAAGCATACAATCTTCAATATCTGCATAACGGACACTATTTTTATTCTTATTATTTGCATGCACAACTACAATTTAAGATTTTTTTTTTAGAAAGCAATAAAGATGTTTTTTAAAACAAATATACCAAGGATTCACAGCCAGGGGCCATATGGCTACAACGGTAATTTGAACTACAGCACACATGTGAAAAGCCTTAGCATGATAATGTGCTTCATTGGAATTTTTATTAATCCTTCGGCATTTTTTGAGGAAGGAGTCAGAACTCAGGTATATCTCATGTATTCTAAGTATAACATAGATGTACCCTAGAAAACATTTATAAACTTCCAATTTTTAACTTGGCATGTAGAAGGAAGTTTGTGTGGTATTGCTGATAACCACTAGATATAAACCAGAAAATATTAAAAATCTAATACAAGAAAAAAAAAGAAACATGGTAACAATGGAAGCTTTAACTCACTTTGTTGCAAACTGAAATGCCACTAAATCTTTGAAAAGAGTTTTTCAGGTTCAAATAAGAATTTCAAGTAGGCTCTAGTATATCCATGTTGTAGTTAGTACTGGAATTTGCAATTTGTTACGGGCTAAGGCGTATACAGGTCATGTCACAACAGGCGCTTTAAGCATTATATGCAACTACGCAGCAAATGACTAGTATTTGATTGGTAAATCTTGTAAGCCGCCTGACCTTTCCTAAGCTTTAGCAGACATTTTGGTTGGCACTGGACCTGTTTCCCCCCGCTTCCCTGGCTCAGTTTCGCGCAGTGCAGCCGTGACCTCCCGCCTTTAACTGCTAAACCCACCTCCCTGCCCGGCCCCCGGTGCAAGGCGCCATCTCGGGGAGCACTGACCTGCCATTCCCACCCGTAATACTATGCTTATACATGTCTGATGACCCTATCCCAGAATTAGACGAAATGGAATAGCTGCCAACACAAGACACAACCCACCTAGGGCTCTGATGCTGGAAATCCAGCTCTAGCCAGTTGGTTGTTACTAGGGCAAAGAAATGCATCAAGTTTTACACACCACAGTTATGCTTCTAGGGCAGAAAAATCCAAATACAAAAGAAAGTTGCGAGTGAGTTATGTTGAGGATGTTATGAAGTCCATAGCTCTACAAGTCACTTACTTAAGTTTAAAACTATGTTCTTTAAAAATAAAAATACCAGAAACATAGCAGCATCATCCCCAACAGTGATTTAGCATGCAGTGGAATTCCATTTAATGATCATTCTTAATTTTAAAACCTTTTCTAATGGAGCATGCTGTAACTTCGCAGTTAAAAAAAAAACAAAAAACAAAAAACAACACACAACCCCTCCCCCCCTTTTCTTCAATAGGAGAATGTGGCACTGTGTATAATATCCTTACAGAAGATCATTTAAAATGGAGAGAAATAAACATCCTTAACTTATTGGAAGCCATATAAACACTACTAAAAATTAAAGTATCCATAAGTAGCAATATAGTTTGGTTTTTGTTTTTTGGGTTTTTTTTGAGCTTTACAGAGTAAATGCCTGGGATTATAGCTCCTCAGAGAACATAATGGTTATCTTCTGACTGTACTTGCAAAATACTCCAGACTGTAGCTCTACCTAAGCCAACCAACAGGCCACAGGCAGTCAGCTGCTGACTGTGACCAGGGAACGACRACAGCTAAGTAAACTGCAAAGCATACTAACCCTAACCTTGAGACACAGCTGCTTCCAGCTCACCCTAATGTCAGTAAAAGACTTTCAGCAGAGCACTAACAAGTATGCCGTGTTACACATATACATGGGATTTGTGAAAGCATGTAACAAAAGGAAAGAAGTTTGCAATGAGTTTTTCTTACACATTAAAAAAATTCATTTTTTCCTTTCTCAGTCTGATGCAGATTACACCAATTGTTCCCCCCCCCCAATTTAAACTGACGCCATAATAAGCATGTAGAAATATTCAGAAATATGACTGCGCTGGCAACTGCAATAACAGGAAGGCAAGGAACAGTAGGCATATAAAATCTCAGATATTAGGACCAGAATCAAAAGTAGCTTTAAAATAAACATTAAACACTGGGCGGGGGAAATGGGAGAAGAGAGCCACAGTGGCTGGGACGTCACTCAGCTTAGTAACAAAAACAATGAATACATTTAGCTATCTGCTGCGTGGGAGGAATAAATCAAGACACTAAATGCAAGTCAAACTACAAAGAGCTAATACAAAGGCAATAATTTAAGACATCTAAAATGTTTACTATGTTAAAAAAAAAAAAAGGAGGTGCTTACAGATTTAAAGTCTTTGTCCAACCACTGTACAAATCAGGCATTGCAATGTGAACATGCTTGTTTCATATTTTGAAACTAGGAAGACAGAGCTACGTTTTCAGAGGAGGCAACCTAAAGTATGTTTCTTGGGCTTGCAGGAGATCTGTGCTGAATAATGCCCTCTACGGCAACTTAAAGCTGACTGAATTCAGCAACATACTCGTATCTCACCAAACACTCTCCCACCCCCCCTTAAAAAAAGACCCCAAAACAGTTCTCGACAGTTAATGACTTTCTCTCCCTTCAATATCCTTCTCTGTCTCTCCTTTTTCCTAACTTGAGGCATATACATTACGTTCAATCAAGAGCACAGACGTGCCGAAAACAGCTCCAAGCCTAGCACTGCATGTCACCAGTGCAGTGCGATGCTACGGCAGGCAAAGATAGCAACTTTCACTGAAGAAACAGTACAGACGAACTAGTGCCATGCTGCTCCTAAGGTACTGCAATGAGCCATGATTTCCCATAGGACAAATTGATACAGGAACAGCAACACATCCTGTAGTTCCACAATCAGTTGAACCAATTCAAATGATATTTTAATGATAGTTGTCCTCCTCTTTTTTTTATCCTTAAGCCTTGTTATATACAACATGTCTCAAATTCTGATGCATGTTTTCATTAGTGAATCCTCTCCCCTTGTACTGAATCAAGAAATCAAATGCTTAATATTTAAAAGTAATTTTCCTTTTTGAAAAAGAGTGAGAGAATTCAAAGCAAACAAAAGAACATTTATTTACAGCAAAAGCAGTGTAAAAATACCTCATACAATGTAATTTGTAAAGTTATTTGTCTAAGGATATGCTGCCATGTTGCCTCTGGCAGGCAGTTCTGGTAGCAATTTCAGCTGTAGAAAACAAAAACCGTTTGCACACAGATCTGTAAGTTTAAAAAGCAGAGATAAGGTACTGAGTGCTGGATAATATGCTCTGTTCAAATGCTGATGGACCTAATGACAGCACAACCCGAGATATTTACAACCTGAGTTTATACACTTAAACAACCCTGAGCTCAAGGAACTTCAGCCCTTACAAAATACACTAGTGATATTATGGAGACTTTTAGTGGACAACAGGTACATAAATGGATACGAAAAGTAATAGTAAGGGATGTACCTTCTAATGACCCAATTACAACAACTGTAGATTCCGGAGAAATCCCATGGAAATGGACCAGAGCAGGAAAAATCAGCCTGGCCACTTTCTAAATAGCCTGCTTCTACTGCCGCTGCCAGGGGAAGGGTGTTGCTGGATGGACCACTAGACTAAGCCTGTAGGGCATTTTTTATGCTCTCAGTTTGTGACAACATGGAAAAAGATGAGTAAAATCCGTGACAGCTGGGTTGGGGCAAGGATCTCATGTCAGATTCCAGCAGACTTCCCCAAACGTGCCCCTATAGCCTAACTGAGTGGCTAGAATTAAGAAACACATTACTGTCTGAGAGGGAACATTTTGCCTAAACAGATGCAAAATCAAGTGTGTTCAAGTTTAAATATACTTTGCTATTTTTGATTTAACAAGCAGTGATTAACATGAAAACAATATAAATGATAGGAAAGTTCATATACAAAATTCAACAGCCTGTGAATGAGATAAAGAATCAAGGCGTTTCCCCAGTATTTTAGATCCACAGAACTGAAAAACAACCTAAATATAAACCAAACACCTATTACAGAAGACAACTGACATGCTGTGACACAAAAAAAGCACTGTATTAGCATTTTAGTCACAGCCTTACTTTCCCTAAAAAACGAGTTGGTGAGAAAATTTGGCTATTCTTTAATTTAATTGGCGCAGTGATAAAATACTGCTGGCCAATCTCTACTACTTCTCATCAACAAATATATATCCTGAAGAACACCACATTCATTCTTATGAAAACAGAAATGGAGATTATTAGAAATTTACGTTTCAGCTTGAAAAAGGGTATAATATTCCAGTACTGTGCTACAAGCTTCCAGTAACCTCAAAACATGTTACAGAGGAACCATCATAGTTCCATCCATCTTTCTTTGATGGGATCAGCTAATTTTGATATGCTAGCAGCATACGGCCCTGTGAAGACTGAAAAACTTGCCCAGAAAGCTACCTAAAACTTGAGCAGCTAGACTACGCTGGGTTTAGTGACATTATGGCTACATTACATCAACACCAAAGCCAGCCCAGATACATCCACCTACACTGAAATAATATTCTGAGTACAGCGCAGCTATGTCCAAATCAGCTAGTTCCATTTCTGACCATTTCTGTGTAATACATCTAATGGAAAGCTATGCAACTACCAAGCTAAGTTTTTGGTGACCCATCTCAGGCACCAGAAGCACGCCATTCTTCCATGGGGCCTCAGAAACCAGACACGCAGAGCGAGGACGCACCACTGCTAATTACCTACCGAGAGTCGGACACATGCAGCTGTGACAGGTAGCAGGCATGACAAAGGAACGCTACAGCAAAGACTGATTAAAATGCAGCACACCATTCAAATGCCTCCAGAATGAAAGCATTTCTACTCTTCCTGCAATCCCTAGCTTCTTACACCATGCATCTCACAATTTTTGGTGCAGATGCAGGAAGAATCATAAAGACAGTTTTTCGCTAAACAGCCCTACTCCCAATAGCAGGTCCAGCCCCCACCCTTATCCCACAATATTCTTCACACAGACAATCCCAGGCTTATGCAGCTACGCTTCTCTTATCCCACACACTCCTAGATCCTCCTCTGGTGACTTCTAATCCATCTGTTAACATCTTCTTCTTGCAGCAATTCACCCAGTGTTTCTCGCCCTCTCCTTCTAAATTCCCTACCTTCAGCCCAGATTTTTTCCCACCTACTGATGTCTATTCCTCCTCCTTTGTATGTGCCACCTCTACCTTTGCTCCCTGTGCTCAGTTAAGTGTCCAAACACCAGCAATAGTCTAGAGCTGCAAAGGAAGGGAAGGCTATGTGAATCCCTGGCTGTGGTATGCTCAATATACATAGATATTTTAGAAAGGCAGTACTAGCAATTAAGGAAAAAAAACAGTTGATACTTCTAAAACATATTTCAAACTGGCTAAATTTGGAGGGGCTTAATATTAGAACAGCAAAAGCCTGTTCAGAAAGATCTTCCTGTCTTTCAGAGAGGATGTTTCAAATCCTTGCTCCAAAGAAAACAAGCACTAGGTTATTAAGAAAAAAAAAAAGTTAAAGTACTAAACCAGCTCCACTTCCACTTCAGTTTGTGAAAATTGCTAAGCAAGAATAACTGAAGGTTAGAAAAAGTTCAACCTGGAGGAAGAAGGATAGCCTAGAAGACTTCAGCCCAACTGCAGAGCTTCAGATGATCTTACTAGGGTAGATAGTATTACCAACGCCACTTCCAGCATTCCTTTCTCTTATTAGTACTGCTAGGAAATAAAGAGAAAGCATAACTATACAGATTCTGCTCTATGTTCGCTTCTGAATATCCTCGCATTTTCCTTCACTTTTGAATGTTGCAAAAAACAGTACTATTTATAGATTGAGTGTTCATTTCACTAATGACTGATTTGACCTTTCTGTTTAATGTCAGAGGGCTTTACTTCAGAATCAAAACCTTCAGCATCTCTGGTCATCTTCAGAACCACCAGGTCACAAGCAATACTCTTTTAAGTTACAGCTTGACTTCACGTTTACTTCAGAACTTTAAGATAATAAAAATAAAAAAAGAAATAAAAATGCCTTTTTTAAAAAACACTATCAAAATGCAAGAATAGGAATGTGAGCTTCCATCTTATAAAAGATATTAACCAAATAGAATATACATTTGTAAACTTCAAATGTATAAAAAATTTCTCATTTTTGTGGGAGAGCAGGTATATTAGTACATATATTTAATGAACGTTCAGTTAGAAGTTACTTGCAGGTATGGATGTGTCTACTTGTATGTATCAGCATATGGAAATAACATGCTGAACTAAAAATCCGCTTCTCCATAGATTTAAGAGTCTGACTGAATGGGTAAACTGTCAGCTGTATTAAAATCATTCAATGCCATACAGCATAAAGACTAACAAGCAAGATTATTTCCTCTATTTCCATTACAGATGGACTCATTTTTAGGGGAATCCCACCCTGAGGGTATTTAAAAATATAAAAAAGAAGAAAAAGAATTACTTACTTTTCAGTCACTCCAAGTAATTTTGGTATGCACAAGCTTAATTTTATACAACAGCATTATAACTGCAGTCAGTTTTATTTCCTTACTACATCATTTTTTCCATTTTTGCTTCTATTAATAAATTTTGTGCTTCTGTTCATAAAGTTTTCACTCAGGTATAGCAGCCTTCCATTATTTGTTATTCAGATTTGTTTGGTGATTAGTTTGAGTGGGGGGTTTCTTGGCCAGCAATTAATTTGTTGCAAAATAGTTGTCATTCAGACTGTACAAATAACATGCCTGGCTAAAATAATTCAGCTTTTACAATATAGATATGAGGACAAGCACCAACACTAATGAATTTGCAATTAACTTCTCATGAATTTTTAGTACTATTCACATAACAAGTTTGGGAACCATTCCATCCAGTAACCTCATCTTCTGAAATATTTAAGCAAAATGAAAGGACTTCATACATTCCAAACAAGCTAATTCGTTTTTGCGAATTTTTAAGAAATGTGTTTATAATATAAGAGGTTGTGAATGACTTTTCCATGAGCGCCAGTACTAAAGCTTTTCAAATGGATCTTTCAAAATTTAATAATATTTATCAGAACTATGTAGTAAAGCAGATTATAAACAACTATAAACAACATAATTAGGACATTTAAAACTCTGTTCATTATTAAGAGTGACTATAGAAAAAAAATCTGTATGTATTAATTCACAAGGATCATTTAAATGGGAAAGCTTTAAATTAGTTTTATGGAGAACATTTATGTTTCTGATTATGCAAATCAGGTGGGACTATTCTGGGTTTTAGCATTTAAAACGTGACATATTTCACAGAGGAAATTCTGTTTATTTTCAGAATAAAGCCAACAATATATTTTTCAAGCAACAGAAGATAACCACTCAGCGTTAAGAGTATTTTCAGAACCCTTTTTCACATTCAGTGCTTCCTAGGCAAAATGCTATTTGGGGCAGAACCAATTTTCCTCCTGCCTATAAAAATTATTGATTCCCATAAAAATGTATTAACAACCCATATCTCCTTAATGGTAATTAGGATATAGACCATGCCTCTTTGTAAAGCATACTGGCATCCTCAAACATAACAAAGTCTGAGCATAACCCAAATTGTGTTTTGAACCACAACATAACTGTACTGGTACTAACCAGTTCAGAGTGGGGCTCACTTCCTAAATATACTTCTAAATTCCTAAGTTTCTGATTTAAAACCATTATACAACTCTTGCATTAGACAACAGCAGACCTCTCACCACAGTTACCTTACCCTGCCCTCACTATTTTGTTACTGAATGAATATACTAGTTTCCAAGTTAGGCTTCTCAAACTAAACTCATTTTCCATTTCCGATTTCATACTCAGCTCTCAGGAATCACAGGTGCATCATTTGCAGGTAAGAATGGAAAAGTCACTAAGACAGGTCACTTGTCTCAAAGATGTTAAAGCAACCTGGTTTCATCTACAGTTGATCCATTCTCCCCCACCTCCCCAATTCTCAAATGTAAA
The DNA here is from genome assembly GCF_003343035.1 of Apteryx rowi. Lineage (NCBI taxonomy): Eukaryota > Metazoa > Chordata > Aves > Apterygiformes > Apterygidae > Apteryx > Apteryx rowi. The sequence goes on along the minus strand of NW_020447196.1, from coordinate 973,997 downwards.
CATTTCACTTAGCAAAAAGGTCAGAAATTCAACAAAACCCAAAATGATTTAGCAAGTACATTGGTTCTTTTATCACTCTGGAAAATCTGCCAGCTTTAGTGTCATCCATAAAGCTTATTATCATGTACTGTACACATTCTTTCTGTTGTAATGACCAAAAATACATTTGGTAAATAAAAAAACCAACATTCAGACCAAGAATTTAGTATGGAACAGCAATCTGCTCTGATATTACTGTATTTTCTTTCAGCTACCTTTTTGACAAGCTGCACACGTTTCCGAGTAATATGCCTAAAAGGTAAGTATGCAAATGGCCTGCACCGTTAGGCATGCCACACTAGGGTAGGGACTTCTCAGCCCTGAAGAGGTAAAATGGAAGCTGSACGCTTGCACTTGCACAGGTAAAGTGTTGATACAGAAGTCATACTGCCTTTAAGCTAATTTACTGTATGTCCGAAGAAACCGGTTACGACCCAAAAATGCCTTGCTATATTAGCATTTCTAAATCTATTTCACTGACTGGTTGGATCCTCTTGAAGTCTTACTGGATTCCTTCAAGACCTTCTATACTGAATCTGCCTGTTCCTAGGTAATTCTTTTTATCAGTGAATCACCACAGTATTTTTCCAGGATTTTTCCCCCCATGCATAGGTTTGGCCTTCCAGGACGAAGAGGTGCTATCTAGTACCCAATCTTATTCCTGAGGTGAGCTTAATTAACAAAGTTCAACAGACGCATGAATGTTTACTGCAACTACATAAATAGACAAAGTTTTGCTTCCCTGAGTCTATCATCTAAATTGATGCAAGAAAGTACTCCTCTTTGCCAGAATGCTGGCAAAGCCATGACGAGATGGATTTGCTTCAGAAGGAGACAGCATTTGTAAATCAGGACCCGAGTCTGAGGGGGATAAGACTGAGGTAAGAGACATACCTCTGCTGCGATAGCCACTTTTTCTGCAAGGCAAAAATGAAGACATCTTCACCCTCTTCACTCAGAAAAGACAATTTTGGGCCTAGATACTTCCTGCAGTATCTTGGAAAATAGAGACCCTCCTGTAGACCATTCGTTTTCGGAGGGGGGGGGGGAAGGGGGGCTCTACTTTTCTTCAGTTGCTTTGCAAACCTGTGTTGCAGAACGGAACAGCAGAAGCGAGGCAGAGACAATGAACACATCAGGCATTTGACTTCTTCCAGCCCAGGAAAGAAATGGTACCCCATAAGAAACCGAACTTCCATCTAAATTTTCTGTTTTGGATAGGGGAAAAAAGAAATTCCTCAGTGGGCATAGCAGCATCCCTAATTAATGCCACCTTGTGTAACCGGTGTTCAGAGAGAGGAGGACAACAGTCGCCTGCCGTCAGCCCCACAGCTGGCCGCAGCCCTGCTCCCACTGCGCTGCGCGCTGGCCTAACGCCTCAGCCCAGGTCCTGTCATCTCTGCCTTTTCCCACAGTTAACTTGTACTGGCTTTACAGTCTCAGTTAGAAAGTGGCCAGTCTTTATTCTTTAGAGGGATAATCACACACTGAAATGTCATTAAAAGATATGGAATTCAAAAAGTGCATATTTTGGGGGTTAGATAAAAAAGGGTTAAAAGTAAATTCCACCAGTAAGCACTCCAGTGGCTTGGCTGTAATGATATATTCCTATAAAATTATAAAGTAGAAATTGATTAGATTGATATGCAGAAGATAGCGTTAAAAGACAGCATGCACTGACTTTCAATTTCTTAAATACTGCATCAGTCCTTTGAAAAACCAGAAATATAAAGTTACCTGATAACAGTTTTAGTCAGCACTGAATTCCATTATTGCACATAAATGACAGCAGAGCAATTACAACCACCCTGACATCTTCTGAAGATTTTTTTTGCCTTTTTTTAAACTTCAGGACACATTGCTTTTTTCCCCACTCTGTATGTGGTATCAAAATTGATGGGTTCACCACAAAACCTGCAGTACTCAGAAATAATGCTTATAAAAAGTAAATCCCTTTGGTACACCTAAACAGTAGGAAAACCTGCAACCTTGAAAAAAAATTTTTTTTTGATAATAAAATTATGGCAGTGAGGTAAGAGTCAAAACTGTTTTTTAAATAAATATGATTCCCAGTGCCAAAGCCTTATCCTCATACACAGAAGTCACTGCCATGAAACATTTTATTTTTCTTTTTTTTGCAGCTGTTCTATTAGCCAATTTCAATCATTCCAATTAGACTTTACTGTGAAGTTACTCAGAAACAGTCCTACTTATGCAAATAGTCCAGCATGCATGTTCCCTTATCTTTTGGAAAACATTTGTCAGGCCTCGGCTGCACTCATGTCTGTTTGGAATACAAGTATGGGAATATGGCAAGTCAGGTTAAGAGCAACACTGAACTTTCAAAAGGCTTGAGCCATGCTGCTCTACCACTGGACATCTAGTAAGCATGTTGCTGAAAGAGTAGCAGAAATGGTAAAACAGAACATGTTAGATCAGAAATACTATGTGTACTAGAATTACAGAATACGACAGATTACTGTCATCTTTTCTGAAATCTTTAAGGAAAAAATTATGTTTATTTAGATATGCTAGTGTTGTTCAATAAGTCATCCTTAGAAAACATTTTTACCGTCTTTCCTATGTGACCTCCCTCCTTCTATTTCAAGAAAAGCTGATGTGAAAGGTAGAGCTTCCATTCCCCACCCCCCCCCCCGGCCCCAAAGGCATAGCACAATGCAAGCAGAAGATGTGCTTGCACCATACTTCACAGGAGAACTGCTTTGGAGGCAGTAAAGTACCATGCATGTAGGAATGCATTTTCATACATTTGAGCACTACAATAGCCACTTGCTGACAGCTGATTTTGTATCAATGAATGGGGAGGATGTGAACAGTTACCTATCATAATCTGGTCAATTAATTTAAGCGAACTTTACTTTTAAATGCATTTGTTTTTTTAAGCTAGAAATGAAAGGAGTTAAATTGTTTATCGTTTAAAGAAAAATCCAAAGTGAAACACTAAAAAGAAATGCTTTATATCGTTCCTCAAAGCCTTAATCACAGATGAATAAATTCAACTATACAATAACATATCTACTATTCCCAGTGCTGAAGTTCAAAGTTATTAAAAGCACTAAGAAACAAGCTTGTTAGTGACTGCAGCTTCTTATAGAGACTGATCAAAGAGAGTAATTTAAAAACTAACAGGGCTTGGGTTAATTCTTGCACCAGATGTCCAGTCTACAGAGCTTAGTGAGATTTGTTTAGAGTTACTTAATATGAAATAATATCATTCATCTCTTTAAAGGAAATTTAGTCTTGGTACTAGTCTTCAATCCTCTATCTAAGCCTAACTCAGAAGCTGAAAAAGTCATTGGCTTCTTTGTTCAGTAAAGGTGCTACACCAATCTCTAGCATATCATTAAAAGTTTCAAAAGCAAAAGACTTTGAGACACTTCATTTTGGCAATTTTAAAATTACATTTGGTAAGCAGATAGCAGAGGTGATGTGATCTTTTAGAAAGGTTAGGCAAACCTTGAGATAAAACAGGTGTTTCTTTTCTCTAGAGAGCCCTATTCATTCTTTATCTCTCTTCATGAGAAAAGTTATGAGTGAGAAAGTGGTAATGGCAAAAAGCAGAGCAATCTCAGCAGCCTGAGGCGGAGATGCAGTTAATTTAACCAGGTAGTACTTGGAAAGAGCAGGGACTTCTTGTGTTCCTGTGCAGTGTTCAAAATCAAGTGGACGAATGTAGATAAAAAAAGGAGATCACTTTACACAACATTTGTAGTGAGAGAGAACAGATTTGTAAATAGCAAAAAACCAACCAACCAAACCAAACACCCCTCTCCCCTCCCCCCAAAACAGATACAGGTTGAGCTTCTCCAAAATATATTCCGTGTAACTTGTAGAATGCATTTTTGTCTCCGTTATTCGCTGTAAACTCTCAGGTAAGCTCTCTTATCCGAGCTTAAAACAGGTAAGAAATTAGAAGCTGTACTATTCAAGGAATGAAATAGTGAGATGGCATTACTGAATGTTTGTCTTGGGGGAGAAGAGGGAGGCCAAAAGAATGACAGCAATTTGACTCTAGAATGAAGAAAGTATATAAATATTTTTGAAGTGCCACCCAGGATAAATAAGTTATAAAAGGCCAGATAATTTGTTTGCAAACATAACAAATCTGGTTGTTTTAATACAGAATTTTGGTTATATTTTGATGAATACAGCATCTGGTTATTTTAACACAGAATCTATTATGTAAAATAAGCTTTGATGTTAATATATTTGTAGAGAGAGGTTACCAGTTTCCATCAAGAGCCAACACCAAAAATATAATCTAATTAGGTAAAAGCCTGACATTAAGCATAACGGTGTCTTCAGAATCAAGGTTTAACTGATTACAACTCAAAAATCACCTGGGAACTGAATGATTAGCTATCAAGAAGAAAACAATCTACATTTATGGGTGTAAACTAAGATGTAGGACTCAAAAAGAAAACACATTGTAAATGTTCTGGGACATTAGGTTTCTAGATTCCCAAAGCAAAACAACATAAGAGAATTTAACCATCAGAAAACAGTAAAGAGATTAGCAATTAGTTTATAGCAAGCTGTTACTGACTAATGATTTTTCCAAAAACAAATTTATGAATTTTCTTTCACTGTATGTGAACAGCTCTAGAAATATTTGCAATTACACACACAGCGTGCCAGTGTTTTAACTGCCAGACAGGTTACAAAAGCAGTACTTCCAAACTTTGGAATCGCATAACTGAATAAGGCATGGAATATTTTAATATATTAAATATTTTTCATAGCATTCAAGGATACATCTGCCACTAAGAAAGAAGTTACGGTATGATTCACAGTCCAAGGCAGTTTGTCTCATGCATATGAATGCATTTAAATATTTGCACGGCATGGCCTGATTTTTTTTTTTTTGGTAGAATAAAAACTTGAAGTGTATACAAATTTATTGCTTATTAATAATTCTTTTGTTACAGTAATTAGGGATTTGAATTCTGGCTTAGGAAGTCAGCCTTAGCCCTAACTGAACATTTTACACTTTAAGATGTTTTAATTAGAAATATTCAAATTACAGAACTAGAAAAAAAAAATGTAGCGAGATAATTGCTATTCTAAATGCTTCAATTTTAGATGAAGCACTCTAAAACATGATAAATTTAAACTTCATTTTGGTCCAAAGTATTTCTCTGAAAATGCTGACTGTGGCAGCAAATATCAACAATGGCACAGATAAAATATGGTAGTCTATCGTCTAGCTTGGAACAGATGATCTGTATTGATACGCAAATCTACATCCTTTCTGTGTGGTCTTCACCAAGTTCTKTTATCTTTCTCTGCCTCAGTTTCCAGCTATAACATCCTTTTTCCACCTTTCCTCTCAGTATTTCAACTGCAAAATCTTCAGTGTAACAATGGTGTTCGGAACAGTGTTTACTTAATAGAACAGTATCGTCGCCAGCTCCTGACTAACATGCTTGATATGCATTTCTGACAAACGTTAAGTTCCTATTTACTTTGAATTGAGTGGATTGACGCAGTGAAGTTACTTTTTACCTCCTTCACTATCAGCTGAAAGAGTCGAATCTTGTTGAAGCACTACTTTTAAGTTGCGTGATGTAAATTTTTTGGATTGAGCATATGACTTTTTGAGACTGGTTTCTCCCTTGAGGAATGTGCTTTGGAGATGCTCACCTAGGCGGTCATGCTCTATAACGTACATCTAACGTTAGGGGCATTCAGACAGGCTATTATTAGCTTCAAGATTGTTTCCTTAAGCTAGCTGTTAATCACATTTATCATTAGTTTCTGTTATGTATTACTAAACACATCTCACATCCATGAAAGATGATGCATACCCTCATCTTTCAGTCTACCTCAGTGCAGGTAGACACAGTGACATCGGTGTAGGACAGAATTCTGATCTCAGATGACTAGGTATCAAGTTTAGACCCTCCGCAAATAAGTAGTGGATACCTGAATAACACTGTACTATTCAGGTGTGAAGGAAAACATATGACTATATCTAATATTTTTAAATATAGCCACTATCTCATACATTTAGATATATAAAAAGCAGCAATTACACATACATATCATTTCTTGCTTGAAATGATTGCTGAAGTCAGTAAGATTTGGCATATCAAATTGATTCAGAGGAATAACAACAAAACCTCATTTTTAGATGTTATACCTTTCAGTGTTGAGAAGCCATTAAGGTTCATATTTAAAATACAGTTAATTTCACTTTTTTAAATCCAAAGTAATATTCTATTTTTTGTGAAAGTAAAAGAAACAGGAAAAATCTTTAACGAACTGCTGAAGAAGAATTTAACTACAACATTTAAATGCACGTCCAAATATACCCAACAAAAGACAGCAGAACTGAATATTTCTATCTGAGGTTCAGTGATGCCTTCACTGTTTTTCATTTCTAATAGGTAGAACATTTCTCAATAAGCATAAAACCCTTGCATGTCAATTTAACAGAGCACGCCACATTACCAAAGTGCATGACTTATTGAAGTCCAGGCATTTGAAATATGACTATGAGATAAATTAATGCTACAATAACTTCTTCTACTGCTTAGGGAATATGGGTTATGTAACATTAAAAATTCATGTTGCTTTTTGAGAATGTGTAAATCTATGTGCTTTCAGCTGTAAGCATCATCTACCAAATACATTAAAATTAAATTGTATACTATACATACTATTTAACAAAAAGGGCGTTCTTTAACATTAACAAAATGCTAAAAATTTTTAAAAAGCTGTTAATGAAGACTTACAGTGGAAATGAGTGGCTATATAGCAAAACAAAGCAAGCAAGCAAGCTACAGTTACATAAAACTTTTAGGAAGTTTCTCCCAGAAAGAAATATTAGAAGTTAATCATTTCGGATGACCTGAGAATTGGAGGAAGACTCAAACTAAACATGATAACCAGAAATGTTAGTTCTTGTAACTCTGCCAGTCTCGTGATACTTAGCATTTCTCTTAGCATGCCCACTCTTAAACTGCTTAGGAATCTCAACAAGCATAAAAAGAATACACTTTTATGGTTGTTGTGAGCAGACAGGAAATATAAATCATGAAGAGCCCATAATCAAAGAACACACCCAATTCATTATTTTAAAAAGTACTCAAGATCTCAGGAGCCTGACCAGTTTTCTGAATAGCTGAATATATTCAGAATAGAGCCCTGATTATATACTTTTAACCTTTGCCCTTATAAACGTGGTTGTACAGAAACAAATACAGTTATAAGCCTAAAACTGGGTTAAGCAAAATGCAACCATTTTTTATTATTAATTATTGGACCATTCAAACAACTGATAATTTACAGACAGATATTTTCCTGTTGGAAAAGGAATAAGTAAAATCAGTTTGGGATTATCACTCCTATTTGTGATGGTACTATGTGCAACAGCAAAAAGTACTATTGAAAACATCTTGTCCCTTGCTATAGATAGCTTAGCTCAGAGATCTAAGACTGGTAAGTACTTTTACTAATGTTATTGTTCAGTCCTGAACAAAAATATACATAGTACAGCAGTCCGTAGCTATGGAACACAATGGTATAAAACTCAGCTGTTTTCCTGTAACCGGCAGATGTATTAGCATTAAAATAAATCGCTTTGCCTACACTGCGTACAAGAAAGCCAACAATAGCCACCTTTGCAAAGACTATTAAAAAAGGTGAAAGTTTTCTGGGGAAAAAAAAGAAGGTTCATTATTTGTACTGCCCCACCTTCTACAGGCAAATACTATTTTCCTAGTTTCTAGTGATGCTTTGGAGCAAGACATGCTATATGATAGCATTTAAGATAAGACCAGTATAATATCAAATGGAACAAGGCACCAAAAGAAGCGGAAAATTCTTCATCCACTGATGCATTTTAATCAATACTGACCGCTTTCTGGGAAGCTTTACTTTAGCCTAGAGGTAAATGGTTTAAATTCAAGAACGTTTATACGAAAGAGCAAAATGATTGGAGCATCTATCATACAAGGAGAGGCTAAGAGTGCTGGGGTTGTTTAACCTCGAGAAGGGCTTGAAGAGAGGCTTATCAATGTGTATAAACACCTGATGGGAAGGAATAAAGAAGACAGATTTAAACTCTTCTCAGTGGTGCCCCGTGACAGGATGAGAAGCAATGGGCACAAACTGATATACAGAAATTTCCACCTAAACTTAAGAAAAAACTTTATCAYTCTGAGGGTGGTCAAACATTGGAACAGGTTGCCCAGAGAGGTTGTGGAATATCTGTGCTTGGGACAATACACGCTTAATGCATGTACACTAGACGCTTAAAAATGTTGTATTTACTTTATCCTCATCCACAAAGCACATATACACCCTTCAATAACAATTGCATACTCTTGCAAATTTTTATATGAATTATGTAGAGTTCCTGCCTAACTCAAAATTGCTTACTGAATTAAAAATTATAAGCAGCTGAGATTTCTACATGGTGACGTTTATTTAAAAACAGCAGCAGCATTACTAACTGAAACAATGTAGTTTAAATCTCTCCGAGAAAGATTAGTATCATCTTTGTTCTGGTTAGTGGATTTTTGGATTTATAAAGTCCTTACACAGTTAGCCTTTCATGAAGCATTGTTAGATTAAAAACATCTTTATGAACATGCTCTCATATAATGCAATCATAACAATTCAACTTCATTTCACCCAGAGCAGGAGAAGCGTGCCAATTAAAAGCACTGCTTTGAGGGCTTAATTTCTTGGCAGGTTGAAAACAGGTTAGGCTATAGCCTAGCAAAAAGATTCTGAGCCCAGAGAGGATTTTTTTTCTTATGTCAAGCATACTTTAAATCTCCTAAGCTGTTTATAATGATACAGTTGCCAAAAATAGTCTAGCTAAAAATCACTGAATTGGCTGCATCTGTTACAGAATAGAAAGAGAGCCTTAAAACACTGTGGAATACTAGAAAATGGTCTTAAAAAGAAAGAAAAAGATGGGGTATTTTAAAGGTTTGTTTTTTTAATCTGTTAATCTGTTGGGAAAAAAACCCAAGTGTATCCATTTTAGGTGCAACTATATCTTAATATTCATGAATAGTGGCATTGACCATGAGTAAATACTGAATTTTTCACAGTATCAAAAAAAATACCATAGTATCACCAAATATCATGATATTAAGTCTTTTGGACAACAGGATTTCAATATGCAGAGTGTTCTCCTGCTTCCTCATCAATGCCTCCTTCCTAAATGATACGATTTACATGTGGACCAGGACCTGTCCTTAATGAGGTTCTGCTCCCCCTTCAAGAACTGTAGTGCAGGTTAATACCAAGTCACAAGGCTCCTCTCATCTTCATCAGCTTTACCTGAACTATCCAGTAAATTATAGACATCCACTTACTGCGTAAAGAAATAACACAATGTGGACCACACTCCTCCCTTAGCTGGGGCAACGCTGCCTTACAACACCAGCAATGCTAAGGAGGAATACAGATAACAGGAAAAACATCTAGCTATCTTTTTCAAAGTCTATCCAGACTGCACAGAGCGAGACATAGGGCTGGTGGTGTGCATACGACAGCAATATCAGCACCTTATTTTGGTACTGTTTGGCAAAATCACAATATTACCATTATTATATAGATAATTACTTTTTTTTTTTAATGGCAGCTGACTACTTCTATGAGTCACTTGCTAAACTCTGTACAGACTAACACAAATTACATGAGACTGTGAGAAAATTAAACAGACATTTGTTGGAAGAAGAACAATGAAACTCAAAGTGCAATTTCATGCTTGGTTAAAGGCAGGCTAAAACTGCTGCTGCTGAAAGAGGAGTCTACCTTTCCTCTGTGCTTACAATGGCCTGGCAATCTTGAAGCTGCATGGTGAGTTGGATCAGCTTAATAAGCCAAGTGAAAATGAGTTCACTTCCGCAACACGTCCCCCCACAACTACGCACTTGTTGAGCAACTGCTATAGCTGACGTGAGGGAACTGACATAAGTGTGCAGACAGGGCCAGAGGCTTGGTGGCTTTTTGTTTTGGCAGCTGGGCAGTCTTGTATTAACATCTATCAGTCATGAAATATCAGATATCACTGATATGCACATGTAAGGTAGTATTTTTCAGCAACATATGCCTTGCTCACAGTTGGTCCAGATTTCACGACAGCAAAAGTCAACTTCCAATTCCCATCTTGAAAGCAGTAAGTTATTTTGAAGAAAACAATTCTATAGTAATATTTTTTCAGTTTCCTTCTCAGGATGGATTATTTTCCTTGAAATTTTCCTTAGGATGTCAGTCTAATGTAAACAACAGATTTCAGCCTGAGGAATTACATTTTTGCTGTTACAAGCAAATAAAAATCATGACCTTTGTATAGGGAGTGGTGGGAGCTTTTATATTGTGTGGATCTACTTTAATAGAGGAATTTCCATACAATACCAGTGCTAACCGTAACTCTTTGGACATTCTATAGATTAACTATCTCTCATAAAGAGATTTAAGCACCCTCCCCAAAATTGTTCCTATTATTTGATCAATTTCTGATTATCTACATACACAGCTTAGAGTACCTACCTTTATCTGCGAGTTTAAATTTCAATATATTAATCTTAAAAAGTTACCTTGAATGCACATCTACTCTGCCCATTCCCCTAAAACAAAATTCCAAAGGATTATACAGCTAAGTGTTTTAGAATTGGTTATTACATGACACTGATTATGGTGAGCAATCATGTATTTAATTTTCCAGTTTGAATCTCCATTTGACAGCTTCATGCAGCAACTTGCTGAAACTGAAAATTAAGGTTTGATTATGCACTAGAACAATCAACTTAATCTCTAACATTTAAAAGCAAATGAATTAAATAAACCTACAGACTCTTCCTTCTCTCAATTCCATGCTACTATATGAGAAAGAAATAAACTTTCCAAAATTACCATATAGGAATTAACGTATATAATGTATCTAGCAGAAGACACAGAATTCATTTACTGCGTGAAAAAACAAAGTTTAGCATAATATTTAAATATACTTTGAGCTATAAACTGTGTATATAAGTGATAAACATATTCATTATGGTAACCAAGGCTAAATTGCATTGCATGTTACATCAAAAAAAGAATACAGTTTATCCATCATAAGAAAAGTTGTTTCCCATATTTGTGTCTGTTAAACACTGACTTATAAATTGGTTATAGGATTGCTCATTTAGTAATGAAAGGATAAGAACAGAAGTCTCACATGTAATTTACTCAATCATTGGTAAAATAAACTACAACAAAATGGAATGAATAAAGTCATATTGAAGTCTTTATGAAACAAATCATGAGTGAAGTCCACTGTTGTAAAAACCCTTTTGAATGAAACATCAATTTTCAGAATCATGATGAAGAAAATGCACTATCTGCATCTGCTTCAGCTGCAAAATCTGAATACTACAGTATAGCATCACTAAAAAATAGGAAATGCAGCTTTGATGGTGAACACAAAATTATTCAGAACAAACATTAGTTTCGATTAAATTATCATCAAGTAGGAGACGTTATTAGCTTATTCAATCTGGCAGTCATTTTCAAAAAAACTGAGAACAATTCAAATTGTAGATACTGATTAAAGTTCAAAGTAGTTAAGTCATTTAATTAATGAACACAATGTTGTAGAACCAATTTTTGAAAAAAACTATCATATTGAAATTGGCTAAAATATTAGAATGACTTACCAGCAGTAAAGTCATTATTCAGATCTATAAATGCGTGAGAGTGCGGTATATACATTTTACTTCGAGTGTCCAGTGCAGGATGCCATGAAAAGTTCCTACAAGACAGAAAGATAAAGCAATGCATCTCATCAGTGCTTAGGGAACTTAGGTTAACCATGATAATACATGCTTATTAAAAAAAAAAAGGGGKGGTGGTGGTGGTGGTATTTCAATTTATTTGAAATAAAATTGAGCACAAATCATGTTCTTCTAAAGCAAAGTTAAAATTAGTGTGTAGTTCACAATATACTGAGTCACTAAACTAACTGTTTGAAAGGTTTTGCAAAGGATGATCTGCATGAAAGAGACTTCAGCTGGTTTCTGTTAACTGTCTGAAGCAACTTTTTTGTACACAAAAATGTATAACCACCCACAGGGGACCAAAGTTTAGTGCCTGGACTTAGTGCCCCTTTACCCAAGCAGGTTTATTGCTACTACTTTTTTGAAATCTATTTTAAGATTAATAAAGATGAATAAAAATGGATGTAATCACATGCTGTGTAAAGTAGCTGACGGACTTTAAGTCACAAAGAAACGAACAACCCCCCCCACCGCCTCGGACTATATAGACTCTGTGATTCGCCAGACGGGTGATAGAAGTTTTACATATGCTCCTGCATCCAGCTAGAAGTTCTGCCTAAGAATCCATAAAAATTAGCAAGCCTTCACCATATTTTCCTGAAAATTTGAAAACTGTTTAAAGTTACATATATTATCAAAGGAATTATTACTATCACAAAGTGTTATGAATGTAGTATTGACTATAATATTTCAGAGACCATCATAACATTCTACAAACCTCAACAGTGAGAACAGAGAACATGTAAACCTTTTGCCAATTCAAGATACGCTATATGCCTTTCAGTAACTTCACTCAAGTCACAACCTCTAATGTTCTTCAGATTCAGTTCTTATTAAAAAAAAGTAGTAGTTACATATTTACCAGTTGTATGGAAAGTCTTAATAAGTCATTATCAAATTTTGACAATTTAATTAAAAATATAGTGAAATGCTATTGTGCCTCTAACCAAAAGTCGTATATGGCGTTTTTATTTCAATCTCAGAAATGGGTATGGGACACAAAAAAGGATTGTTTCCATAAACCAAAAATGTCTTATTATCATAGAGCAATAGTTCGAAATATCAYGCAACTCTAACTGCTGGTCATAATTAGCACAACAGTAACACATTAATCACACCTGACATTTAGTTGCTTGTAATCATGGGTTTAGTCATAAGTAAACACAAATATATACTTCCCATGTTCATCAGCTGAATATGTAGTTTAAAGACATCTAGAAATTTTATCATAGATCCCTTTCTAATGCAGTAGTTTCCAGACATGATTTGGTTTAAACACAACTATGCTTCAGCAATTTCTTTGGAAAATAGCTATATTTATTTACCAATATATGGACATTCAGAATGATGATATTAATGCTGAAAAATGCTTAAAAACTGAATATAAAGTGTGCTTTTCCTCTCAGTTATCAGAGACATGGCATGCTGAGCCTTGTGACAGACAGCCCTTCTTACTCTAACCGTTTTGAGAAAGCTCAGTAAGATGCTGAAGCACACTAGTTGGACTACTTTTCTAACAGTGCCCAACACTGCTCTCAATTAAAGGAATAAGTGTTAATAAAGCAACTGATACAAGCCGCAAGTCCATTTCCTAGTTCAGAGTACTTTAAAACAACGAACCAAYCAACAAACTTTTATTATTTTATTTATTTATTTACAAGATATATATAAAAAAATCTGGATATCATTCTCTCAGACCAATAGTACATTTTAGCTCACTGATTTACTCCGACAGCTAGGGACAGCATTCCCTATGCTCATTTCCATCGTAATATTCACTCACAGGCCTGTAACATTTGTCCTTGCTATCCCCTTTTGAATGCTGTTTATGAAAATCTCATTTTCCAAGACATCTACATGAAAAAAGGGACAACTGTCAACCTTACAAAATGCTATATTGCAAGTTATGTGAAAGAAGTTGAAACCATCCTAGTTACATACATAATTTGTGGAAAAGATTGCAAAACACTGAAGCAACATGTTACATACATGGAACTTGTCCAGAAAAGTTCTACAATGAGAACCTGCCACAAAAGCTCAGTTTTAAATTCTAATTACATAGTTCAGATCTATATAAAAGCCACCAATGCATTACCCCATCCAAAGAGCACAACAGTGAGCCAGAGCAAGCAACAAAGTTTCCAGAGGTAAGTTAAACAGCATCATTTCTAACTAATGAGGCAGCTCAAAAGAGGAAGATCTGTATTTATCATAAGCAGCTTTTGAATTCAAAGAAATAAATACTTCCTTAAAAAAAAGAAAGAAAAGAAAAGAAAAAAAAGTAGCAGTGCTTCCATCCTCTAGCTGCAGCCAGGAAGGGGAGCTTTCCAAGATAAGGATATTAGGTTGCGACAATCTCTCCAGAATAAGCATGCCAAATCGTCTGTTAGTGCTGGAGCACAATGGAGGATTCAAACTGAGAAACTTGTGGTTTCCTAGTTGCCTAATTTGAGGGAAAGATTACCTGTTTGCTTGTGTTGTTAAAGTACATAACTTCTTCATTCACTTTTTTTTTTTTAATTTCTTTTTCACTTGTGCAAATTTGGAACTGATCACTTTCTTCAGTCTCTAGCTGGGTTACTCAAAAGAAATTTCATTCTCAAGTGATGAACACTATTTGTCAATAGTGAATAAAAAACAATCCAGTGCATAGCAACACGTCATGTAAGAGAGAATATGGAAAGATCCAAATAAATAGCTGACTCCTAAGTTATCCATTTTGAAAACTTCTTCCATAAAGCACTTGCAAGACAATGTGAAGTTACTCAACAGAGCTGGATTAACAGTAATGGAAAATCGGAGATAAAGAGAAGAAAGTGCTTGTCAAATATCGCAGACTCTTTCTAGCCTGGAACGGCAAAGAGCTGCGTCTGGTGTATGATGTTTCAAACTGCGAAATTTGCCACTTCTGAAGCAAACTGGGAATCAATTTGAGGGCACTGAAGTTTACTGAGATACAGTAAGATAGGATGCAGAACACAGTGCAGAACAAACCGATTCAAGACTAAATGGAGAAGATCCTTCTTGGTATCCAGGAAAAGAGATAATGTATAAGCAATTAGACTAGAGATCACCTTGCATCCAGATGCAGGTAGTCTCTCAAGTGTTAACATATAAAGGCTGGATCCAAACCAGAGAGAGATCCTGTTCTAGACTTGGATCAACTGTACACCACCTGGTGTGTTGTTGCAGAAAGATGCATGTTAATTTAGGGAGGTGAAGACAGAGTATGTTTTCAGAATCAGAAAGCAGAGAAAAGTTCTCCCAGTTGTCAGAAATCCTTTTATTTTCATTTATTAACTTGTTGTTTGTGACAGAAACAAATCTGCATATAGGCAGCCATTAAGGAAAACTAAAGTGCAAAAATCATTTCTGTACACTGCTGTTTGCTGATAATGTAGTTTATTTTCAACTACTATTAAAACATCTACATTCATTCACGTGTTTCTGTTCTAAAGGGACTGAACATCTAGAAAATCTCTTCTAGCAGCACATTTGAATATGAGAAATTCACTTCAAAAATTGTAGTGGTTGAATCACCAGGTATGTTATTTTCAGAAATCTTAGACAATACATTCAGAAAACCTCAATATACACTAGACAGACCTAAGTAGGACAATGATATTATTGTGATATTACATTCCCACCCTTGGGAATGACTTATTTTATTCCAGTATTATATACATATTACACATACATTATAAAAACCTATGTATTACATATGAGTTACGGATAATAAGTACTTCGTATTTTATGGTCTGCAGAAACAAGCATCAATTACCTCCAAGAAATCATAACTAAGCCTTAAAACTTGAACAGAAGTCACATTATCTTAAAGAAAAAATGAAGCATTCCCTATAGAATTCTATGGGTGCATTTCTGAAGAAAACCAAGAAAATTAAAGCTACTAGTATAAATTAAAATATTTTAACTTAAAAATGGAAAAATGTTCTTCTAATCAGATGAAATAAAGTTATTTTCCACACACAATACATTGCTTATCTTGTTGCCTATAATACTCAGCCTTATTTTGAGCTATAATCAATAAGTTTATTTGTATCGACATGCTACTAAAAAGATTTCTTCAATAAAAATGAAACAAAGCCCCCCAAAACTTTTGTCTTTATCTTAAAAAGTTGATAAAAATCTTCAATATATGATCACTGCAAGGTTACTGTTATTTTCAGGAACACCCAAGAGGAATCTGCAGGCTCTGTTCCATAAGCTATAGATTTAAATAAAAGCAATCATGATAAAATTAAAGTACAGAATAATGACAAAAGACATATTGCCAAGAAAGGTATAAGAGTTTCCAATTATATATTTAAATGATTTAAAAATAATTGTAACATTATTTTCCCTACTCACTTCCAAATGATCTCTGGGGAAAGGAAAATACACTTGTTGTGAAGGAACAATTATAAAGGAAAAATATCCAATTAGGAACAAAAGGTAAAGATTTTTTAAACTTACTGTATCAAACTGGTACTGAATGATAGAAAAAGACACTCCCCCCCCCAAAAAAAGCCTTAAATAAACATTTTTTAAGGGCCATGGAGATGCAAGCTAGGAAGCCAATGCACTGTTGTCATAGAAACACAGTAATCATCTGATTGACTTCTCCCGTACTAACGGACCTCTTTTGACACGATTGCTAAAAAAAAGCTACGTGGAAATGCAAAGACTTCATAACACACTCTCTCTTTTAAAATAAATGTAAGTATTGATTACATAAACCCTAAGCAGCTGTCACATCAACATCTGGGTTGCTCCTGAAACATGGCATCGCAAGTTTCCACATTAACGTTAACAAATAACATTCAAGACAATGCTTTCAATTTCCATTTAAAAGCTCCAAAATACTAAGTTAGAAGACTCAAACTTCTCTAGAATCATTTCACACAGAAAATTACTACACAGGAAACAGCTAATTTAAAGGTACAATCCTGCAAAATAACATGTCTTCAGTTCCTAATTTTCCCAATTATTTATTTTATGATCAGCCAAAAGAAAATGTTTCAGGAAGTCAAAAGAGCAGATATCATATTATCAGAAAACTAAGAACGTGATATTAATTTTTTTACAGTTATTACCCAACTTGCAATTGTGTTCCAACTCCCGAATCTTTTGGATACTTCCTTCTTTCTGTGCACTCTTACTAGAATTCTCTTTCTTTTTTAATTTGCACTACAGGAATAAAAACCACAGAGAAAACACAGCTTGATTGTTCAATAGCTAGCTAAAAACATCTAACATAAAAAATTATTTCCTTCAGCCCTGGGGAGAAACCACGTTAAAAATCTTTTTAATAGTTTAGTTACAAATGCAAAAAAAGCCGTTGGCTGAAATCAGCCAATCTTTGAACATTACACTATAATATCTATCTCATAACTGTGATATGAGTTGCACTAAATCTCTTTAGAAAACTAAACATAATATGTAATACAAGTTTCAGCATTTTGTGAGATTAAATTATAAAAGTTACTTTCATTGGTCATGTAGACACTTTTTAATATTGACATGTTGCTGTATTTTCCTTGTTATATGTTCTCCATTAGCAAAGAAATCACTATTTTTCCCCAAGTTGATGCCTTTTCTATTTCTTTAATCTGTTAGAATTTTCATACAACATGCTCCCAGCAGAATTTCTTCTGAAATCAAAAGGTAGAGGAAAAAAAAAACAATTGCAAGACCCTAAAATAACACTGATAAATCCAGGAAAATAAGCATTTAAAAGCTTCAGTAAAGCAAAAAAAAAAAAAAGACGCAATGACCATACTAAGCTCGTTGAAATTCTAACGATAAAAGTAAACTGGCTAGTCTAATGCTTTACCACTTTCATTTTATGGAAAACATAATTTTAAAGCACACTGCTTGTTGAGATTAATTATTTGGCCATCAAGAGAAATTAGGTAATAAAGTACAAAGGAGAATTTCTTGACACACTTTTATGATGCACAAGAAATCTGTATTTTTAAGATATGTGAAAAACAAAAGGTGAATCCTTTGACACACTGATAACTGATTCCCTCTGTGCTCGTCTGTATCTTCCTTCTTGCAACCCCAGATCACTGGAAACATAGATGCTTACCCTACTCTTATTCCTCCTTTTCAATACTTATTTATCAAGCTTAATGTTTTGTTTCTGCTCATATCTTAAAACATTACTCAGAAGTGTTGGTAGGGCCTATAAGATTTTTGAAACTTTAGTTTCTTAAGTACATCTCCACTAAACTTCTGTCCTCTATGCTGCCTGTTACTTCCAGTATCTATTACTGGATCATGTTAATAATGTAGTTTCCTTTTCATTCTTTAGTTTGCACCTTAAAAAGAGAACAGAAATTTCTTTCTAGTTCTGAGCACATTCTTTGCCAATTGAGAGACAGAACCTTTAAATAGGGAATAATTTTGAATTCAAGTATCCGTCTTTTGAGACTTCTTTCCTTTTTCAATGATGCCCAAAACCTCAGCATTATCAATCAGGTTCTTCCTTACAAAAATTGGAAAGTTAGTGTATTCCAAGTTCAGTTTGGCAAGACAGGAAAAGAGTACAGAGACGTATTTTTAGTTGTGTAAACAAAGCGTCATCCTATTCAAGAAAAAAATGTTCACTAATTCAGAATCATACCAAAATACATCCTTGATGACACAGTCGTAAGAGCTGTCACAAGCTAAAGCTTTCTTTTTGTCAGATTACAAGTCCGCAAAACAGTATCAGGAAAACTGAATAGCATGTGAACTGTCCTTCTTTAGGATCACTTCATGTTTGAAGTATCCATTAGTGTTTTTGACAAATAGCTGTCTATTTTCAAAAGACAGATTTGAAGTTCTTTGTATCTTGCCCAGTCTTTGAGATATTTCACTGCATTTTTGGTTTGATTTTAGAGATTAGTCCCTCCAAGTGGATAGAGATCCATTCTTCTGTTGTGCTTTGATTTCAGCATCCATACTCAAAGCAGTTAAACACAAATAATCCTTTGTATAGTTCTTACTAACCATTATAACCACTATCCCATTAAAAAAAAAAAAGGTTAATTTTTTTTATCCCAGCATTTACTAGCCAGTCCCATACTAGAAACCCCAAGGCTAGCAAGAATTTTAATCATAAAATCTAGCCCACTGTTACTGCAAGCAATCAGGTCACATAAAACTCCAGTCAATTTTTATCTGCCGAAGAGCCACTCCTTAATACAAAATACGTGATGCAGAGAATACCATTTGCATGCAAACTTAAAATTGTACCTGATTTTATTTTATTTTATTTTTTACACAAAACTCTTTACAACTCTCCCCCTACATTAGCATACCAAAGATTCTCCTTAATATACATGTTAATACCCTTACATTTTATACATTCCATGCTTTTGCTTTTCCATGTCATCCAACCTTCCTATTACAACTCATTTCCTGGATAAATGAAAATTGAAATTATTTGTAAGTTTACCCAAAACTCTCTTTAAACTGAGTATTTCCCTTTTGCCATCCCTTATATTGGAAGACCTGTTCCAGTACTTCTCTCTTCCAATCATCAGCCTTATACTTCCTGTTTGACTGAATGTAGCTGAAATTCTACAGACTTTGCTTAAAAACTTTGGTTTACTTTTTTGCACAACACTTAGTATAACAGAACTCCAAATACAGATTGTAATAATAAATACCACGGTGTACTAACAAAGGAGATGATAACTGCTCCCAGAAACAGATTTCTCATATCAAATAACAGTTTTTTGTTTTCTCAGCTGTCATGGAATTTTTACTTCCCTATAAAAGAATGCTGCAGAAGTTAGATGCAGAGTGTCACATAATGTTTAAAGATACATATGAAAAAAGAGGAAAAACATCATGTTTTTGCACAGTTTCAATTAAACACGACAGTCTTATGCCTCTTTAATAACAATAGAAGTGGATGTACAAAGAATCAGTAAGTTATTGAAATTCATGCTAATAAATAAACCCTTGGCTTACCCGCCTATCAGTATCTGTGGCTTATCTGAATCGCTTGTGACACCAAAGACATCAGGAATCAAATCACCATTGAAGCTGAAAATGCAAAACAAATTCAATATAACCTCATCTGTTACAGGAGTCAAAACTGAACGTTCTTAAGTCACCCTATATATTTGGTTAGCATTTTCCCTCCAAGCACCAAAGAATTTTCAGCTGTGCATTCTTTTCTGAGCTTTGGCTCTTGTCTGGGTGGTTAGTAGCATGCTTCTTTGAATATCTTAAATTATGCTATGTATTTGATTTCTCAGCTGTGTTCACCAGTTTATGTTACTTAACAAGAAAAATACTTGATGTTATTTTGCTTCAAGATTCTTTCAGATTTAAGAATGAAAAGCTGATCAAAAAACTTCTCTTAGTCAAATCTCTTGCCTCCTCTACCCTTCCAACACAGAGAAGCTCATTTCCAGGCTTTCTCCAATTGCCAGAATCTCAAATAGTTCTTGTTTACATACACCCTAAGTGACAAGAGTTTGATGAATAAGGTTGGAAATTCATCATCAGTGGAACTTGAGGAAGGCTTAGCAGTGTAACCAACAAAGCAGAATTGCAGCCTACTTGACACTGCATGTAAGGTGTAAGTAAAAATTGAAATCACAATACAAACTGCTTACAGGGAATAATTTTTGTTTTGCACAAAATCAGAAAAATTAAATGGTTCTTTTTCTGCCTAAAACACTGAGCACTGAAATTAAAAAAATTAAAAGCTCATTCTGTTACTGTTGCCAGGATGGTATAATATACCGTATTTGTAAAGATGACTGAAACACTTTCTCACGTTCTGTTAGACCAATTGATGTTACCTCTACTCACAAACCACTCCCTTCTTAAAAGATGATAAAAGACAATATGGAGTGTTTCAGATTTTAGTGTTAAAATATATTTATCTAAGATGCTCTTAGTCACTGTTACAAATGTTTTTTCTAAAGAGGTAGAATATACTTACTCCATTATTAGAGGCTCATCATAAAAAGTCTTATTTAACACATTTTTATGGTTAAAATCTGAAAACAAAAAACATTCGATTAAACTACCAATATTTTATGACATTTACATACTAAGCTTAAACATAAATCTTCTTCTATTAATTTACCACTATTAATTTGAAGATCAAAAATCAGCAACCATTGAGCATAAACAAATAAATGACTTCCTGAGGTTCTGTGTAAATTTAAGCTTTTAATTTTGGATAGGAAAGGTGAGTCACAGTTCAAAGTCTGAAGCTTCTCTCTCCACTACCTAAGGCTACAACAAAATTTTCCAAATAGATCTTAATGAAAACTATTTCTATGTATGACTGCAGTCATAGACATAATACAAGTCTGAACTAGCTGCGATGAAGACACTCTCAGAATATTTTTGTAATATTGTACATGAAACCTCTGTTTACCATTTTGTCACCGTAAAAGACATTTCTAACCATACATACCGTGTGCTTGAAATAAGAATTAGAAGTAGACTACCTAAATGGGAAATGAGAATTTTAAATTGTAATCAGATAATCTTCTCTTGGACCTCACTTTTACTTGTGGCCCAAACTCCTTGCCACATCATCCCAGTTCCCTTCATCTCTTACATACTAAGTTTGACTTCYTTCCAGCCTCCACATTTGTATGTCAGTGCCTTCCTCTTGATTTGTCATACTTTCATTATCCAACTGAGCATCACATAC
This sequence comes from Apteryx rowi, assembly GCF_003343035.1. Classification (NCBI taxonomy): domain Eukaryota; kingdom Metazoa; phylum Chordata; class Aves; order Apterygiformes; family Apterygidae; genus Apteryx; species Apteryx rowi. The sequence goes on along the minus strand of NW_020447196.1, from coordinate 952,481 downwards.
CTTCCCATTAACCTTACTACATACTAACCATTTTCTGAATTTTAAGCTCTGACTCCTTTCTAAGTCCTCTGAAAATATTCCATATATTCATTTGTGCCTCTCAACATTCCTTTATTCAGAAGCAAGAGAGCATAAATTCACTTAAATCCTCCATATTCTTTCCAATACTACAGCTATTATTCTTTTAATGTTTGATCCAATGCATTTTCCCAGGTTGCTTGCTTCCCATCTGAATAAAACCAGAAGTAATGGTATCTGAGGCCATCACTTGCCTCATCTATAACTATTTTATACCATTGTTGTTTATAATAGTGACCGTTTTTCAATAGTTTTTATGAACTTAAGAGGATCCTCTTTCGCTGTCCTTCTTCAAACTCTAAACCCTGTCTGAAACCCTTTCCTAGCAAAGTCAACAGAAAACAGAAGAGACTTCAAGAAGTCACACAGTCCACAACTCCACCCTCGGATAGAATCAGCTATACCTTGAACACTGCTGAGAGGTATTTTTCTAAAGTTCTTGAAAATTTTCAAGGATGGAGACTGCAACCTACCCCAAAAACTTATTTCAGTGCATCACTGCCTCTAATGTTTTTGGTTTAACAGCCATAAGAGTATTAGATTAATGTTGATAAGTTTAGGTATGACATTTTGAAAATTTATAAATTAAACTTTACACCAGGTTCTCAGCACACACTAAATTAAGATGAGATGGTATTTTCTGATGATCTTTGTGAAGCTGACATGAAAATAATGAGGAAGCCACAAGAAGTAGCTCTTCTGTCAGTAGGCTATTCCTACTCTGTAATATCATTTGGTTATGTCTATTGCATGATATAAAAGCAAGTTTTAGCTCTGTTTTCTTACATTAACTATACTGAATATAGTTTTACAGCAAAATGAGTATGAAGCTGCATAGCTGCTAACCATTACTTCAGTTACAGAAATAATCACCACAGTCAAATGAGTTATAACTTTTTGAAAATACTTTGTATTAAAAGTCTAATAATCTTATTAATAAGCAGTCTCAACAACTTACCTAACGTTTGGTTGTGCCCCCAGAAAATAAACACTGAAAGTTCATCTTTGCCATGATTTTGAGTCCGGGTAGTCAGGAGGACATCCATTTGTGAATCACCATCATAATCTCCAGGAACTACACTGGTTATTACGCTTGGAGGTCTAAAATTAAAACATTGCAAATAACTGTACAAATGTGTGAGTGAAAACTGAAAGAGTTTGTGTTTTCAAAGGTTTGTCTTCTCTTCCCAATCATTATTAGTTGGCACAATACGGTATTTTCCTTCATCAACTTGCTTTTTTTAGTCATCTATTGTAAAAATGCAGTAAGTTTAAATTGCACTCAAGTATTCTGTGGAATTCTGTCTTTCTCCAAGGAAGGATGACATTTTTAACCCTACACTTCAGCTAACAGACATTCTTCAGCCATATCTCATTTTTAATGCCTTGTAGACTTTATTAAACCCCTACATATGTCTCAGAACCAGCCCTCAAAAACCATGTTTCAGAAAATAGGGTCTTTCAGTTGGATTCCAAGAGCTTAGACTTCATGTTTTATGGTCTTGCAGCAGAAGTCAGATAGATAGGTGAACCCTTCTGAAGACACAGTCATCTCCTCCCATCTTCTGCCACATCTTACCACTTCTCCCTAAATTTTTTTTTTCCCTCGTATTTTTTGCTTGGTTAATCTTATACAGAAGATATCCTACTTAGATTTTCTGCCTTATGTGCAAAAACATGGATCTTTCCATTGAGTATTTCTAATTTAAGGATTAATTAATTCCATTTCTTAATTCCAATTCTTAATTCCATTCAGAGTTTTCTAATTCAGTGCATTTCTAATGCACTAAACAAAATAAATTAGCTACTTCCAAGGTAGGTCTGCATAAGAAAAAAGATAAATTCACAGAAGATGAAACTGAGATATAACAGCAATTTAACTTTTAAGGGACATCACACTACCAGTAAGCATTATTAATATGCAACAGCATACCCTGTAATGGTTAAACTATACATACCACACGCATGCACACACACACAGATTTTTTATATTTATTTAAAATTTATGCTTTTTTTTAACTGCATTTAAACTTTAAAAAGGTACACATCTCTACTCCAGAAACACTAGAACATCATTTTCCGTACCTATTTCTAAAGCAGTTCTTGGTTGTACTCCAACAGTAACTACAGAAACTACAAGAATTTTCCTGAAAACGTATCTTGGAATGGAGGCTAATGCTACCTTTCAAGAAGATTTATCCTATGATATAGGCATTAGTTGGCTTTACTAGGAAATAAAGTCAGCTGCAAGAAGTTTCCAAGATATGGGTATTCTTAGCATTAATTAGAGGACTTAAACAAAGTGGGGTAGGAAGAGGGTATGAAGTCATGCCTACTAGTTAACTATATGAATGACAAAACTCCTCTCCACAAATTCTGTCATATAATCCAGAAGTCTAAACAAAGCAAAACAAAATGTATCAGGCAACAAATCAGGAAACTTCCTGGTCAAAGAATTTGAGCTCTAAGAGCAAGCTGAACCACAGAGCCAAACAGGTAAAAACAACAGAAACAATTCTAGTCACGTTCCCATTGACTGCAAAGATGCACTTTCAGCAAAAATTACCACTTACATTGTTTTATCAGTGAATACTTACTTTATTGATAAACTAACTCTGGGCTTGAAGTATGGTTCCTTTTGGTCTGCCAAAAAGATAAGCAATTTATTTCCTGTAAAAGCAAATAAGACTTAATGAATAATCCTTAAAGATGAAGATCATAAATGGGTTATCTATAAAAACAATATTGAGAAAGCTATGCTGTTAACAGTCACTTCTCACAATAGCAGAAACCTTCAAAGACTTCCCCACACAACCGCTTCTTCCTCCTTCAAAAGGAAGCAGAAGGAGTGCTTCTTCAGAACAACATTATAAATCTAAATGAATCTTAAAGACTTGCTAAAGTCAAGAAGCTTCTCTGGGCCTTAGTGTTAGACTTTTCTCCTTCCTATTGTTACCACATCTGTTAAAATAAAATTTTCTATAACGAATTAGAAAATACTATATGTGGAAAAGTAGCAGGTATCAGTTCTATACAAATAACTAAAGTTTAAAAGCTCCAAGTTTTACAATATTGACTCAGACATAGGAGGATCTAATAACTGCTTTCCCAAGTCTGCTGACAGAAGCACCTTAAGTGAAACTCACAAAAGCAACCCACCTCCCTGAAGCATTTCCTCATGTAGAGGCAATGGTATATGCTCATTTCATGTAATTATTTCAGGAAGATCTGAATAAAAGCCCACATATTCTGTTACACAATGAGTTGAAATCTCAGGAACAAAAAAATCGGTAAACTGAACTTTACAATGTATTTTCATTCAGTAAAGCACAATTCATATGCACTTACTTCTGAAGCAAAACCATAGCTCACAGCTTAAAAAAAAATGAAAAAAAAAATTTTTTTCTTTTATGTATCCTTGATTATTTTTGTTTTTTGCACTCTCCAAACAACTCAGCTGAAGCTTCCTGAACTGTAAGAACTAGGTTACCTCATTGAAAATAATTCTATAATCTGAGCTAACACAGTGTATTTGAGGAGCATCATTCTGCGGCAAATTTCATAGCTGTGGAACAGAAAAATACAAACTTTCTTGCTATGAAAAGAAGGTAACTGCCATGAGCTTATTTGCAAAGGAGAATATGCCAGCAATGAGTATATGAAAACAAACCCTTTCACAATAGTAAGGCAACTAGTGCAGCCCCATCTGACAAGCTAATAAAGCCAGAGCTACGCTACGCATTCATAGATGATTGAAAAAGTTGGCACACAGTAAGGTGAAGAAACCTGCTGGCTGGCTAAGTTTCTCACAACAAAGATGTAGGTCACCTACTGACATTGACCTGTCTTTTTATCATCTACCCTGTAAAGCAATGATCACGAGGAAGGAGCAAATCTATCACAATTTGCACAGATCTTACACAGATCAAGTTCCAGAAAGTCAATTATACCACTCAGAAATGAGATCTTCTGGTCACTGTAGACAGATCAATGAAAATTTCAGCTCAGTGCTCATCAGTAGTCCAAATAAACAGAATAATGGGAATTAATCGAAGAACAGAAAACAAAACTACTATGCCACTACATAAATCCATTCAAATATATCTTAAACTGCTGTTTGCAGTTCTGGTCCTCTCACCTCAAAACAAAAAAGTGCTAAGGAGGATGATAAAGATGGAACAGCTTGCATATAAACAACAATTAAACAGATAAGAAATCTGCAGTCTGAAAATCTGAGTGAGGACAGAGAAGTTTCTAACATTGCCCAGTGAAATGGAGAAGGTGAATAGTGGAACAATCGCTCACTGCCCTGCACTGTCGGAAGACGCAACACAACTAGAAGGTGATAGGTTAAAGAGGCAAACAGCATGAGTTTCCCCAGTTGTCATACACAAAACAGGTAAACTTATACACCATTTCATTTATCCTCATATTACTGCAGTGTAGTTTCAAAAATGATTAAACCCAGAGCCCATTGGTAATTCTGAACTGTTTTTGCATCAAGATACTTAGGGATCAAGGTCACCTCTAAAGTTTTGCTAGTTTACCCTCTTTTATAAAGCTGTAAGTGCAAATTGAAAGACAAGGCCTTTAGTATTTCACAACCACAAAGTTAACCTTAAAGAAAACATTTCTTGTCCTATGTAAAACCATACTTTAGTGCAAACTGAAAATATTTCTTTCCATACAGAAATTCTCTCAGGAATAAAACAAATGACAATTTTGATCTTTAAAATATTTTTATTCAGTATTCTCACCGTCAGTAATGCTGCAAACTGGGGCTCAAATACAAACGTTAAACGTTATACTTTAAAACATAAAACAAAAGACAAGAGACTAATAATTCCCAGCCAAAAAAAAGTCTTCCCCTACCCAAGAAATGAGAAACAAATATYTAACAAGAATCTGTGGCTTTTCAAGAATATATTGTAATCAGGAGAGGCAGAAACACAAACGCACATCAGATGAAAGCTCAGTTGCTGATATACTACATTGACGTTTATAGCCGTAAGCCTACATTGCCCGCTCCGTAAGCCTACGACACGCAGCCAGGAAAAACACTTCGCCCACAGGTGCTCGGGGCCCCGGGAAGGCGAACGGCCGCCGCACTCGCGCGGCCCCGGCCCCCTGCCCCGGCGCCGCCTCAGGGCGCGCCGCACTCACCGCCGCGCAGCACGAACAGGTCCGTCTGCTTGTCCGAATTGAAGTCGCCGAAGGCCGCCAGCGTCCCGTAGGCCTCGGTCCCAAACAGCTGAGCGGTGACATTCTGCAGGGCCCCGCCGGCCCTCACCAGGGCCAGGAGGAAGCACAGCCCGAGCGCGCAGCGGCGGCAGCTCCCCATCCTCCAGCGGCGGCGGCCCACCTCCCCGCCGCGGCCACCCCCACCGGCATCACTTACGGCAGCGCACGGGCGGGCCCGTCACACTATCCATCTCGCTTCCGGGACTGACCCGGCGGCTTTACGACAACAGCGTGACGGGCTGAGCGAACGTGTTTACGGCTGGCTCGGGTAACAGGTGGAACGCGCGGCCGGGCTCGCTCCGCGCAGCGCCGGTGAGGCGGTGGCCGCTGCCCTGCTCCGAGCGCAGCGGCGGGAGCCGCAGGTCCTCCTGGGGATGGCGGCGGCTGCGGCGGCGGCGGCCCATATGGCCGATGTGAGCTGGAGGATGCTGGAGCTGCGGGCCCGCTCTAAGCGTTCAGGTCTGACCTCTCGGCTTGCCTGAGGAGGGGCGCGGGGGCTCCCTCTCCTTCCGTCCTGCGCCTCTCCCCGCTAACTGCCCCCGCGCCCGCTTTCCCTCCTCTCCCGCTGCGCGTCCTCCCCCCCCCCCCCGACTCTTGCCCGGGTTCCTCCCTGTGGCTGTTTTCGCTCCCTCCCCGCAGCTTCGCATGTCAGTCACCGCCGGCCCCGGCGGGGCCCTGCCGGCCGCTCGCGCCCCGCCTCGCACCTGTTGCCGGCGCGCGCGGGGCCGTTGGGCGCTCCCCAACCGTCCTCGGGGCGCGCTGGGGCAGCGGCGCGCGGCCAGGGCGGGCCGCGGCCGGGCGCCCGGGGACCGCGGCGGCCTGGCTCCTCCCGCGGCCGCGGGGCAGGCTGCCGCTGTCGTCTTTCTGCAGCGGCTTCAAGAGAAAGTCTGATCTCCTGCCGGTACTGGGCTATAGTGCAGCGCTTTAAAATGAGCGGCTTTAGCGAATGAGTGTCCTTCATGAGACAAAGTTTCAAATTCTTTAGCGGCGTTATGTGGCAGCGCTGTGTGAAGGTGGCTGTTATAGGTAGCATTGCTGTAGTTTTTATAAAGCTCTTGAACAGATTAAGTATTTTGAAATTGCAGGCATTTTTACACAAAAGTACCAGCTCTTGCCTGTTTTTCATTGGATAATCCTCTTTCTATTTTTTACTTTATTTCCTTAAGCCTGAAGATTTCTTATTCTGATTTTTAGACTCCTTGGCAGCTAGATTCTGGCCTCAGAGGAAAGGGTGGTGTTTACTCAGTTGACTTGAATTTCCAAAGTTAAAAAACCTTGTGATTTTTATTCTATTTTCTTTTTACAAAATCTAATATTAGTAGGGCTTTTGTTGTTAACATTCTAATGGGGACAGTTTTCCAAATGACCCTTGTAGTGTTTTATTGTCCTTGACCATAATTTCCTTATTTGCATATTTCATTGGTCCTATTGCAGTGATGACTAGTCAGAGAGCCTGAAAAGTGGAAGTAAAAAGAAAATACTGTAGACTACTAAGGGGAAGGCTTTCATAGTGAAAATTGGTTGATAGATGACTGCTCTAATGTGTACGATTTGAAAAGTTGCACTTGTGTATAATACTACTTTGTGAAATGCCATTATGAGGACTATCCAATAAATGGATTGTTATGTTGTGGCCCATTTTGATTATACGGTACTGTTATCTGAAAACTAATTGATCACTGTCCACAGAGCTCTGCAAAATAAGGTCTGGATCCTGCATGTTAGGAGTATGTGAATTCTGAGTCACAAGACAGTAGGCTAACTTTGGGATTTCCTTGCAGAATCAGGCCCTTGACTGTAGGAAGGCATTCAGATGATTTTAAAACATTTGACTTTTTCTTAGCTGCTGCTGCCTTGTACCTTTTTGTTAAATGCAGAAGAAGTTACCTCTATGATAAAAGTAGATTATCATAGTTCACTTTCTTCTTTTCCTATCCATACAATTTATTATCATTTAAATAGTAACTGAAGAAATTTACTTACAGAAAACATTTATTTACTGAAGGAATAAAAATGATTTTGGTTGAAATGCTGTTCCAATAAATAAGCTTGTTTAAAAAATAAATTTTGCATATGACTTTGCAGGTAATGCTCTTATCTAAAAATGAAAATTGTATTTTTGTTTCTCAAGTTTACTCTTGCATCTTTATAAGTATGTCAAAATTCGTATAGTTTCAGAGCTTTTTTTATTTCCTTACTGGTGTACTGTTAAAAGCAGCCCTGGTTGGCAGTGTTATTGAAAGTGACTGAAACTCCAACATACTGTTCAAACTGGCTGAGTTCTCTGCTCAAGAGTCCCAGTTTACCTGAAGACTGTGATACTGTCTAGTAAGCATGGAGTATATACTCATACTCATGTATGAAATGCATGAGTGATTCATGTTTTACAATAGATGGTGAAGTATTACTTCAGACCCTATCCTGTAAGTGGTAATGCGTATCATGATGTTTATATATATTAAAATATGAATTACCTCTTTGCTAATAAAAAGTTTTATTGAGTTTTTTTCACCCTTTCCTTGAACAACAAAATGTTTCATTCATTATAACTGTGATAATTATCACTTGGGAGCGTATTATAAAAAAAAAAAAGGTTCAGTAGTTGGCCGATTTGCAGGCCTTGAAATTTCAGCTACTTTGAAGGGCTTTAAAGATTTGGAACGGGTTGTCGTTATAGTTATGAACAATATTTTCTGATTTTACTTTCCAAACTGGAAGATGTTCTACCTCCAATAAATGAGGTACTTGGTACCATAATCAATGCATATTAGTGCAAAAAAATCTTAATGTAAATTATCTATGAGGTAAAAGGAATACTATGCTTAAAGAGAATTTTAGCTCCCCATTTCTACTATTTCTTAGCACTTTATATGTATTAATTAGATAATATTTTTATTTAATCCTGAGGTAGAATATATCAAATAGACTTCATCCTGCACCTGCTGACTTCAGTAGCAAATTTCCAGTTACACTCCGATATAATGTCCAAAAGGTGGACTTTGTATAGATTATGCCATTTTACTTGGATAAGATTTAGTAATGTAATGAAACTTTACTATTCTCTATGTTGTGCACTGCCTTATGTTAATAACTCCACTAACATTGCTTTCACTTAATTTAATGCTGATTGCCTTTAACATTTACTAAACAGTTTTGAAAATTGCTGTAGTTTAGCCTGAGCCGTTTGTGATTAGCTGCACCAATTTGAAATGGCCAATTTGGATGATGACAGAACCTTCTCTGCGCATGCCTTTTTGAGATATGGTAAGTGTGTAGTTTTGTGTTTTGTTTTTGTTTGTGGCTATTTTACTCTTTAAAAAATAATTGTTGTTTTGTGTTTCATGTGGTGTTTTAGTTTTGTGCTAACCATTTTTTAGAACTGCACAGCAGAATTTAAATAAAAATGTGAACTCTTACAGTGAAAATTTTCCAAAATTGAAATCTACCTAAGTTGAAATCCACCTTTCAAATTTTCCTGTTTTGCTTATGTTTTCTTATTTTTTTACAAGTATCTCTCAGTATAACAAACTCATTACTTAATAATCTCTGAATTGAAAATTCTTCTTTAAGATGATGATCATGTGAAAGGTGCTCTAAGAATAATGTTTAAATTTAATCCCTAAAATAAAACCCAACATGACTTCATTAAAGAAAAAAAGTAACACTCCCAACAAGTCAGTCATTGTCCTAAAGCTTGTCTTTTGGAAATTAAATGGAAACAAAATAAAGGCCTCCCCCCCTGCTGCTGGCACAACTTCTATTTGATATAACGGAAGCTAGACTGTATGAAGTTATCAAGACCATTACTGTTGTGATTTAGCTCAATGTACTTTGAAGAGAGTTTGACTGCAACAAACTGTCCATGTGATGCTGATCCGGGAAAAGTCTGTGTAGTGCTTGCTTAGTTTGTGACGAAACACATAAGCAGTAGAAGTTTTAGTGAGAGTTACCAGATAAGAGGATTTCAGCTGTCCCTTGCAACAGTAAGGTCACTTGGACTATTTGCTATGCCTGTGACGTTTCTGTTCTGCCTCTCTAATGTCAAAGGACCTTCAATGTGTTGACATTATATTGAAAAATACTGTACTTTTCTCATTATTATATTGATACTTGATGTTTGTCTTCTTGGTAATGATGCAAAATAAACATTTTTAGTAGTTTAAGAGCTATTGTTTTGAATTTTCAGGTTGGCAAATGACAACATAAAACACTGATTGCCTTGAATATCTTGAATGGTTTCCTGCCTTGCTTGTAGTGTTTACCAGGCTAACGTGGTAGAATTTGGCATTTTGGTGTATTTTGCTTGTGCGAAGCCCCCATGTGCTGGTGTAACAATCAATATTTTATTTACAGTGTTCAGTAACTTTTGTGTGTTTATAAATTATTAGTTGCTGTGAACTCTGAAATCAGTAATTTGTATTAAGTACAATGGGCTAAAAAGAGAAATCAGATGATTAGGAAATAGACAAACTACAAAATAAATCAGTATTTTTTTTCATTGTCGTGAAATTCTAAATGGGTTATATGCATACTCAAAACCACAGTTTTTCATAATAAATGATTGTTAAAAAGTTTTGTCACTTTAAAACTATAAACTATTTAAATAAAATCATTACAAGACTTTACTTGTTTATACCTGTGCTGTTATCGTTCCTCAGCCTAGGTAAAACTTCATCTCTTCTGTTTATTCCTGTCATTTCGGATAAAGAGAAATAGCTTCCCCCCCCCCCCCCCCCCCCCCCAAGAAACTTTGTCATAGAATTATAGAACAGTTCAGATTGGAAGGGACCTTAGGAGGTCATCTACTCCAGCCTCTTGCTCAAAGCAGGGTCTTGTGTGTAGTGATTTTAAAAAAAAAAAAAAAAAACAGCAGCACAGTTGCTGTATCTTAAGTTCATGGAATCCTAGAACTCAGGTAGTTACATACATTAGAAATGAATTTTCCTTCAAATGGAAGATAAACTAATTTCCTGCTTTGTCCTTGGCACGGACTTGAAATGAGTTCTCATAAGTGCAAGTACATAACTTGTGTCATCCTGGTTTCCAGTAGTATGGTCTGGATATCTGCAAAGTCAGCACACGAGTGTATGGGATTCCAATAGTTTCTTCAAACATAGTTTCAGACTGAAACTGTAAGGTTGTTTACCAGTTACTAACAGTATTAGAAAATACACATGTTAACTGGTTAGTGCAGTAATTGATATATCTGGCAGCTTTTATTGTGTGGGGGGGAAAAATCCAGATAATTTTTTTTCTGAAAATTGCTGCAAAAACTGGCTTGATGTTTTTCTTAAACTTTTGAAAATTATTTTCTGGTATCTCCTTGCTCAACTACATGGATTGGGTAGTTAACAGATTCAATTCAGACTTGAAAACAGGTGTATTTCATGTCAGACAACTATTAGAATAAACTGTACTGTATCTAACAACTTTGCTCTTCAGTACTTCATTAAATCTCACCTTAAGAGAGTTTGCAAGAGGAGTCTGGAGGAAAAGGAGAAGTGATGTTGGGAGGATATGATCCAACTGTCTTAATTTCATTTCTTAAAGTGTGTAGTGTAAAGAAATAAAGTCCTCTTTGGTCCCAGTGATTTCTGCAATGCAAAAGTGATGTTTTAGCTGTTCCTTTTGTAAATTGTTTTTGCTTGCCAATACTTGTTTTGGGCAATGAAAATTACTGTGGTCTGAGATCCAGAATTTTTTCGTGTCTCAAGTCTTGGATTACATCCAGAAACTACTGCTGCATTAAAGGACTGTGATAAGTTTGGATGTCTTATGCTGTACATCAAATCTAGAAAGAAATCTGCTATTCTCAGCTTTCTTTGTTTGGTGTGTGCTTATTTCAGTTACGCAAGTGGACATTTACATTTATTCTTCTGGCATGTGAAATGTTGGAAATAAAATTCTTGTCTTTTTGCTTCTCTTTGCTTGTGATTAAACTTTATATTGATCTTTAATTCTGAATTTTATGAAATTAGAATAATCAATGGATGGTGAAATGTGCAAATCTGTATCCATAGACTACATCCAGAATTCCATTCTGATGCCTATTTTTCTATATCATCTGCAATTTCTGCCATCTTCAAGGGATGTGTTGGTGTTCAAAACTTCTGAAAATCTGAATTTGGGAGCAGGGTTTCAAAATGTTGGCCATAGCTTTTAAATATAAATATCTAGGTAGTTTATAGTTTTTCCCCAGAGAGAAATTAAAGCTAACCTTGAATACAACTGGAATAAAAAGTGGGTGGGAAAGTTCTTTGTCAGGAGGACATCAGTATTCTCAATCTCCAAAAGTGGTATATGCAGAAGTATTTACATTGCTAATAGCTTATCTCTGAGAACTTCCCATAGTTTCCTTCACTATTACGCTCTGCTTAGAGGACATCATTAAATTGTTATTTTTTTCTGAAATTGTCGTAAAATTGGGTTTCATCTGCTGGTTAATAGTTTCTTATTATTGTCTGCTAAGTCTTAAATATCTTGTCTGAATTTTACTCTAGTTTTACATTAGTAATTGATATCTCTGTTATCAATTACTGTGCTGTTCTAGATCTCTTCCTTTTCGCTGAATCTTGCAAAGGAAGTGACCACCCTTTTTAGCAATTCTTCAACTTGAGGAATGGTGAAATCATATTATTCGGGAACTTGTAAGCCATTTCTGAAATGGAAGGGGATTTATTTTTTCACTTTTTCATTCAAAATGTGGATGTAGTGTGTTGTTTAGTCAATGCAATATCTGAAGAAAAACAGAAATTTAATTGGAGTTGGGGTGAGGATTTTGAGTGTTTTCTTACGAGATGTAAAAGTCTTGATGCAGGAAGCAGCACTTTGATTTCCTATCTATTAGTATTTTTAACAGTTTTGAAGTAGTTATTGACCTGCAGGAGTCTGCCTCTGACGTAAGAAAGTAACGGGAATATTTCACTCTTTGTGGAAGAAAGTTTGAACTATCATGTACCCTATTCAAATTTTGTATACAGTTGTATGTAGATGTGCAACTGAAAGAATATTAAATTGACAATTTTTTTATCCTAATCCTCACATATTTACTTTTTTGGCTTAAAACCCCCCCACCTAATATGGTTACAATAAAATAAGGTTTTTATGACAAATAGTAGTTGAAATACATGTCCTTGTTCTGTTGATTCTAAATGCTAACATAAAAGCTGAGGACTCAAGTATACTATTAGCAGTGTGACATTCTTTTACCTTTAAGTGTTGCAGAGACTGGTTGTCATCTTGGATTTAAAAAAAAAGAAGAAGAAGAAAAAGATGTTTATTTACAATACTGAAGTATTGCATTATATTTATATAGATCAGCAAGAATCTTTTTGGACTGTCCCAAAAATACGTATTTCACCATTGCATGTGCTCACGTATTTAACTCTTGACAACAGTATTGCTTTGAATGGGAATGACATGATATATTTTTGTATGATACTGTCACCATCTACAAAAAATATACATATTTTTTCAATCAAATCAATAAAAATATATTGATTTGTTTAAAAAAATTAGGTTTAAAACCATATTTTCTAACTTTGCCAAGTATATTTCATTGCTTTCTCCTTCTTAATATCTGAAAGCAAGTCTCTATCAATTTCAAAGATCTCCCATAAATTTATGTTAAGTGTAGATTGTCATAGATTATAATAGCAGTGTTGTGAAATGGACTGTACTGTTCAGTCCATGGTGGCAGCTCCAGACATCTTATCTAAGTGGTCAGTAGTAATGATGTGCATAAAGTTGAGAAATGTACCTTCTAAAATATTGGGGTTGATGGCAGTGCTTTGTATTTACATTTTCCACTAATTTTAAGTACTTTATGCCAGTAATAAGTCCCATAATTAATCTGCTTAGTTTGTGGCAAAACTAGTCATTCAAATATTTTTTCCTCTTCAAACTTAAAAAATAATAATAAAAAAAAGCCTAAAAATTTTTCCATTGTGTCTTGTTCTCTACCTACCAGGTTAGAAATGTATAGGATTCTATTCTATCTTGTTTTTAGTGGTGTTTTTTTTTTTGTTTTTTTTTTGTTTTTTAGTTTTAAAATCTGTTTGTAAATATGTATTTGAGAATAGCTTTGTATCGTGTGTTATTGTGGCAGAGAAATAAACTGTTAAATAGGTTTCTTTGGAAAAGAGAACAGTTGCTTTCAGATATGTGTGTCCTCCCAGATTAGGCTTTTTCAGCCATCCTGAAAATATTTATATATGGCTTCCATAGGGTTATGGTCTCACTACAAAATGACACAGAAGCAGCAGCAAGCTTTGTTTGTCCTGTCTATTTGTTGCCTTTGATTAGATTGTGATACTAATTAAACATAATTTACTGCAGGACTTGTCCAGCGGAATGCTGTAGACATCCAAGCAAAACATATAGTGTAGTTACCAATGAGGAGTTCATGAAGAGTATGTGGAAAACTCTTAATTTTTAGTATTCCTTTAAACAAGTTCTCCTACATGTACTTTTTAAGGAATAAAACTCTTCACTTTTTGTCAGTTTTCTTGAACTTTGAGTTCACTTCATCTTTCTGTTTCATCAACAGTTTAGTGTGGCTGTTTCAGATTATTTCAGCGGGTAGTTTCAAACAGCTAAACAAATACAACTTGTAGATGGTGGTGCTCTGACACTTTCATGGTTTTTTTATTCTGTTGAGTCTTCTTTCTGCCTGAGGTTGAAATCTTCATTGCTTTGAAATAGAAGCCAAATATATGTTTTTTGTTCATGATAACTTTATTTTGTTTCTCTGTTGGCCAGAGAGGGTCACAGATTTTCTGGTAAGTATGTTAAAACTGAATTTTATTTTGGAAACTTTTGACGTGTGTGTGTGTGCGTGCGCGCGCGCGCGAATACTCAGTGCTCTTATTGGTGCAGTTGCTAGGGTTAACAGTTTGCAAGAAACAGACATTCCAAACATGCACAGTGCAATGTGCTGTATATACTTTATATAATTAACAAATCAAAGAGTTAGAATCTTTATTCTGCTTTTGAAAATCTAATAAGTAAATATAATATATAAATTTACTATGTTTTATGCAAATAAGTCACTGACCGAAGATTTTTTCCTGTGCATGTTTTGTTCCACTTTAACTCAATCACCTGTAGACAATTAGAACTGCTGCAGGTGAGTGTTTTGTGCTTTTGAAAGACAACTGAATTAGTAGTCTAACAATATAAATTGTGGATCTTCTAAAGGACAGAAATTCTTAGGCAAAAAGAAGCAGTAAAAACAATACTGCTTCGAAAAAGTAATTTAAATTGGTTTCAGAATGTTGGTTTTTAAAAAGAAGGTATGAGATACGGTATATATAACATCAAAAAATTCTTTTTCCATTACAGAACAACTTTGTTCCTTTTAGCTTGGTTTCTTAGGAAACTAAATTAGTGGACTGTCCATACTTCCCTCTCAGGCCCTTTACCCACCCTTCATGCTTCTTGTACCTTGCTATTGTAGTAGTAGACTTTATAGTACAAGACTGTAGTGGAAGCTACCTGCGAAGTGTGTTGTTAAACATTACCAGAAAATCTGCACAGGACAGAGCCACAAGAGTCTGCTCAAGCAGGGGTGGGTTTTTTTGGGGTTTCTTTTGGTGGGAAGAAAGGGTTTTTTTGTTTGTTTTTGTTTTTTTTTTTAACTGCTACTATTGCAAAGCAAAAGTAATACTAGTTTGGGTGTATGGTCTGTTTGTTTTATTTATTTGAGCCCTTAGAGGGGCAAGAAGCATTTTCCAGTCTCTCCACCAGGGGATTTGATTAATAAAGCCTCTGACACCACTCCAYGCACGTTCATTTTCTTTGAGTGAGAGTCCTGTGTGTAGACAATCTCCTGTCTAATGATTGGATAGGCACTGGGAATACAGAAGAAGGAACTTGAATTGGAGCACTCTGCTGCATCCTGCCAGAACGGCTTGGCTGTCTGGAACTTCCTTGGCAGTTCATTTCCCTGAGCTTTTCAGAAGGGACAGCATGTAGTCTGGAATGGAAAGAGGAAATTTTCATTCTTCCTGTAATCTTATCTAATGACTCTGTGGGAGATCTTGCCATCCAGAACACTGAATAAAGTCAAACTGATTTACAGAAGGAGAACATCATGTAACTCTTAAATTAAAAATCGGAAATTAACATTTACCTCAGTAATTTTAAAGAAATTATGTGTTTCTAACAGGCAGCTCATTTCAGCTACTGGGAAAACAGACTTTTCAGGTGCAAATAACAAAGTAATCAGTATGTGGGACACTGAGAAAGAAGGATGTGGTTTTGATAGCATTGTATTTGTCTGGAGTATTGGTAATTTGGGGCTGTATCAGTTGGGTGGGTTAATTAATCAAGCTTTGGTAGTATTAGAGAACAAGCTAACTTTTTTTGTGTGTTTAAAGACATGAATTCGGCTTTTGGTGGTAGTGCATGAAATTGTCTGTCTTCAAACAATTAACCTGTATGCTTATGTAGCATTTGATGTAGCTAAATACCTGCAGGCATTGGAGATCCAGATGGAGGTCTCATTTGCATGGACAGATAAGATGGAAAGACTATGTATAGAAATGTTATATTCTTTGAGATTATAGAAAGATTATAAGATTTTTTTGTTTGAATTGGAATTAGATAAAATGTGCTTTTGTATAGCATAAACATGAAGAAATCATATTACAGTAATCTTTAGCAGTAACAGAAATTGTGAAACTAATTCTGATCTTTTTTTTTCTTTTGTTTCTTTTTTTAGGTTCAATTTATGAGCCACTTAAAAGTATTGACCTTCTAAGACCAGAGGGGGAAAGTCTATGGGATAAATTAGATCATTATTATAGAATTGGTAGGTAAACTTTAAGAATTGTTCCTACTGTGGAAGGTGTTCAGTGTAAATTAGTAAAATATTTATGTGTATGGATATGACAGAATTAGCTTTGTTTCAGCAAAGTATTTGTAGTCTTTAATAAGGATTTTTATTTTCTTTTCTAAAAAGTGCAGGGATCCATCATTACAATTCCTCATAAGTTTCCTGTGATAATATAATGCATGTGTATGGATAGTTCATACATTGCTTGAAAAATCTTGATCTGTAAATAGTGTTCAAAATTATCAGCTGCTAAGTGCTTTCTCAAATGGTAAGAATGGATTCTGAGATGCACCTGAAGGTCTTGGATGGGGAGGGTTAAGGTGATCTGCTGACAGTTTTTAATGCTTTAACTAACCCAAATATGAATTGTAATTGATATTTACATGTTAAATGTAATTCATCCGTTATTCCTTGTCCACCCTTTGCAGTAGTAAACTTTGACTTTTCCTGCTTGAGGATAGTTTCCTAAATTCCTGCTGGGAGTTTGAAAGGCACAAGAAACAATGGATCGAATTACATCTTTTGCTGGATATTAGAAGTGTGTATTGGAAGTCCAATCTAGCTGTAAGACTGAATTTAGAATTCTTTTGGATTAAACAGTGATAAAATTATAGCCTATTATTATGCTGTTATCATATAAAACAGAGAGAAATTTTAAATGGAAAAAAACGTTCTTGCAGTGTGTGTAACCGTTCGACAGGTAATGAGTGAGAATTCCAGGTTATTCACTGAAACATGCGAGGCAGCTTTAGGCTTATTTACATGTTTGGAAATTTGTTTCAATTTATTCGTACTTGCAATGTCCTTAGGCACTTTCATTTTTACCTTACTGCAGACTAAGCAAACTGCATAGAGGATAGCTTTCTCCTCTCTAGAGTTCCATGTCTTTTTTTTTTTTTTTTTTTTTTT
>NW_020447196.1:667384-935401 GCF_003343035.1 Apteryx rowi | reverse complement strand
AAGACAAGCTTACTCTTATACCTTCCTAATGTATGTACTGTCTTGGTTAGGACCTTTTTAAATTTTGAGCTGCATCTGTTCATTTTGGATGGGGGTAGGAGAAGAGGAGAAAAAAAAATTTCTATCATTTAGATGAGCAGGGCCACTCGCAGGTTAATCCTCATACTACTTTTTGATTCTCCTAGGAGACCCCTCCAACTGAAATATTAGAAATGGGATAGAACATATCCCATCTATATTGTAGCAATGAACTGTTAGTTATGAGGTTATCCATATAGTTGTTTCTGAATTGTTGAATAGAAGAGCTCAAAGTATCTAGGATAGATAATTAAATATACCTGTTCCAATATTGTCATGTTGTTTTGTTGTGTTATTTTTAAGGTCTCTTAAAATCTGTCCAGCCTGGTCTTGTAGCTATTGCAAAGACCTGAAGTTAGTAGAAATTATGTATGTATATGAAGGCTTAAGGCTACAGTTATGAAAACATTAGCCTTGTTTAAAAAAAAAAAAAAAGTACTGTTCCCAATTTAATTTGGGCTGTGATTGCTAGAAGTATACATATTATACTTTTGCACAGTAGAATATGAATTTCTTTCACTGCTCAGTGATGGTAACTATTCATCTGTGTTGTCTGTATTATTCTGTGTTGAGCAGAAGCAACACTGCCAATATTAACTACTTAAGTAAATGAAGATCTTATTCTATACATTACTGTAAATATCGTGGAAAATTTTTGCAGCTTTAGTTTCTTGTTGAGTTATAATGTAGATTTATTCCTTTCAGATGCATTGCATCTGCATATTGAAGGTATATTATTAAAGTTTCTGAGTTTCATAGGAAATAACAGAAAATTTTAGGTCCTGATCACATTCTGAAGCTCATATTTGTTAATTGCACAAGTATATTTTAAAAAAAAATGGTTTATATCAACAAACCTGAAATGTGAACCAAACTTCTAAGCTGTCCAAATAATTGTTTAGCTACTAGCTGTTTCCTAATTTTGAATTGGCACCAGGTCTGTTTACAAAGGTTAAAAAAAAAAAATCTACTGTAAGTAATTTTGAGAATTTCTTTTGGCATAAAACCACTGCTATAAAAGTCACATTCTTTTTGAAATTGTCATTACTTTTGGTGTGTCTCCAGATCACTGGAGGATAAATGCCATGGCATGAGAATCTTTACCATCTGATATCTGGAATCCAGCCAAGACTACAGGAAGTTGTTGACTTGAAAATTGAAAAGCTGAAGTTATTGAAAAATGTTTATGTATCTTTAAGTATAAGTTACTGAACTACATTGAAGAGATTCTGTACTGAGTGGATTGTACTATAGTAATAGAGCCATAGAAATTGTTTTGAATATTTACTTTTGGGGAGAAAAAAGTTTCAATGTGACTGACAAAATAAGCCAACATGGAAAAAAAATACTTTTTGTATCTTCTGGCTTCAGTTTTACCTTTTGCATTCTCTAACAGGTTATTCACATTTCGATTTCTCTCTGAAAAGCTACGTAGAAACCAAAAGAAACATAAATGTTATTAATACTACCTTTTTTCACTTTTGCAGTTAAGTCAACGTTGCTACTCTACCAAAGCCCAACCACAGGTCTATTTCCTACAAAGACGTATGGGGATAACCGAAAGGCAAAAGTACAAGACAGTCTTTACTGTGCTGCATGTGCCTGGGCATTAGCCCTTGCTTACAGGTGAATAATGTCTAAATTCACATCTCTGCCACATTACTTTCTGTTATGCAATATCCTGGGAATGTTTTAAGAGACAAAGCTTTATCAAAAATAGCTTTGTAAACCTGTAGAGATGGTACACATTTCTGAATCTCATTAAAAATATTTGCATAGTTGCTAAACTAAAAATGTCACTCCACTTCCCATAAGTAAACAGATGTTTTCATATAATTTCATTGGAACCAATATTCTGAAACAGTGGAATTAACCCAAGCTTTAAAAAATAAAGGTTATTGCAGCAAACTGTACTCGAGGAATACTCCTGCTCTTTGTAAATGTAGAAGGAGGGTTGAGAGCAGAAACTGATGTTACAGGTGGTAACAATCGGAGTACTCACAGGAGATAGAATCCTTGAACACTAAGAAATAAAGATTTGGGAAATAACAGGACTATGCTTGGTAGGAACTAAGAGCTTGAGACTGCCCAAACAAAAAGATATTTGTTTGGGTTTTGTCGTATGTTGACTTACTAAGGTTTTTTCCTTTTTCCTGTTGCCTCCCTTCCACTCCATTTGTCCATAATTCCACTCTAATTATGTGTGTGTTCATTTCTTAGCCCTAGTGTATTAACTGTTAAGTGGTACAGACTCATCAAGATCTACGGGTTTAGTTATACTTGCATTAGTATTCTAATTATCAGTCCATATTCTTTTCTAATTTTTTAGGTTCACTTTCTGTAAGAATTCCTGTAGCTTGTTGTTAATGTGTGATGCTAGTTTGTTTTCTATGGCTACATTTACAATAACAAGTAATTTGGCTCAGTAGGAATGCATCAGTGACTTTAATCAGTTGGTCCTGAGGCCCCTATTCCTACACCATGTGCATTTTGAAGGTTTTACTTCAGACTGGGTATAGTCTAGCTTCCGAGACCAAACATTCCCCCCTCCCACCCGCCATTCCCTGCCCCGCCATTCCCTGCCCCGCCATTCCCTGCCCCGCCATTCCCTGCCCCGCCATTCCCTGCCCCGCCATTCCCTGCCCCATGCATATAATTCAGAGCTGTTCAAAGGACTAATCATTAATTTCGACCTTTTGTTAGACTGCAGGAGTTAGAGAGATTAGAGCACATTCCTTGTAGTTTAGTTTATTCCAAGAGGAATCTATTTTGTGGGCACTGAAGCTGCTTTGTGTATCAAACCAACAGGTGATAAGTGGGGATGATTAGGGGATTCCCTTCAAAGTTGCAGTGCTGGTTCAGACTAAAATGCTAACTAATACAGGCACAGCCTACCTTGAAATTCAGATCCGAATCAGAGTTTTCAGTATGCTCTGTCAGTGTCTATAACTTTTCTTTGCTTACAGTTATTTCTTCACTGCTTACTATTATTACAGATTTGATTCAGTTAAAATATTTAGTGTTTTAAAGTTGTTGCTTTTTCCTGATGACAGAATCATGGAATCAGTGAAAATAAGTGGATTTCTATTTTATTTTACATATTTAATGTCCTCTGCATTTGCTTTCTTAAATGAGTTTTACATTTAATAACTTAATGACATTCCATTTCTTAAGTTTCCATGTTTTGATGGTAGAACAAAAATCTGCAAAAACATAACGATTCAAAATGTTACCAAAAATATGTAAGTTATAGGTATAAGTTGTTAAACTTTCTGTGGAACTAGGGAATTTGGTTGGATGAAGTTTAGGGCTTGTAAAATACAACGAGGTTCACAACTCACGTTGCAATGACTTACTGTTCTTTTCCAGAACTCTTTAGTATGACTGACTTGATGGGAAAAGTATAGTACCAGTTCTACTTAGACTTTAAAAAATTGTGTTTGTTAGCCATTTTTTAAGCAATGGTAGTCTTTTCAAAATGTATCCTGTGGTTTTAATCCTGATAATAGTAAATATTTTTTACATTACTCTGAAATTGATCATCTGTGAAGGATTTTACGAAGTTTCCATTCCTAAATGGTTTGCTTGCATTGTAATCTTAGTAAGATTATTATTTACACAGTAGCAGCAATCTTAACACCCAGACTAAACTACCAGATATTTTGGAATATTGTTATTTCTGACAATACAAAAGAAGTGGGAAGAAAAAAAAATTTGTATTTGTTCCTAAGCAAAAGTTTTTTTCACAGCTTTATAGGAGGTCTTAGTTTTCATCATTTTGGTTTCCTTTCATCTGCTTGATAGTTAAGTTGATGGCCCCTTGATTTCTGTGATGTTATCTTCTCAAGGTGTTAAGCAGTAGCTTTTGATAAGAAAATGGATAGGCTTGACAAACAATGCTCCAATAGATTTAATTTAAATTTTTTACTGTATCAACTGTTAGTTCTTTTTGTTCTTTTTCATTGCTGTCTCATTGGAGAAGTAGGTTAGGAATTTGTGCAGTTTAGTAAGACTTTAAGAATCTTTGGAGAGTTACTTCCCATAGTATTTTATTCATAAGTCCTTCTGCTTTAGGCATAATTAGTATGTAAATTGCTTTTCAGGGTTTAGAATTCCTTCTCTTTTTTCCTTGCTTTTTCCCACTTCCACTCTCACCCAAAAAAATACAGTAAAGGTGGCGATAATTCAAATCCAGTGTTTTTAAGAAAGAAGACCGACATGCAAATATTGGGTAATTTACTCTCATGTAGTGAGTTAGTAATCACTTTCTTTGACAAAATTCTAGTATATTTTGCAGAAAGAGAGCCAGAAATAGTAGGTGGGGCTACCGCTGAAGATGATCTGTTTAGTGGGCAAAAAGTTTAGCGTTTCTTTTCTGTCTCTACTTACTGCTTTAGATTCTATACCTTTGAAACTAATGTGAAAAAACCCCAGTTATTAAAAATTGTTGGACTTCTAAGACATTTTGTTTCAAAATGAGGCTTTTTGAAAGAGAAGACAAGCTTAGAGGGATCTTTTTTGTAATTACTGGTCTGCACTTACTTCCAAAGATAATAAACAAAACCCAAACTTTTAGCCATTTAACACCAATTTAGGGTTTGGCATTAATTAATTTAGGATTTGACAGTATCTTGAAGGTACTGTGTGTGATATTTTAGTGAATTTCAAAATTTTGAGAAATTAAGATTCAGAATATGTGAATGTTACTTTCATTTCATTGTATTGAAATCTTTACATCTTTTAATTCTTTCTGTGCATTGGAATAAAAGCATTTAAACAGAAAAATTTTAGGAGGAAGAATAAAAAGTGAAGAGGTGATTTTTCTGAAGCCTCGTGGAAAAGAGCGTGGGACAGCTTTGCCTGAGTTACATAGTCTTTAATTCCCATTATTTAGAATCATACCAGATGGTAAGAAATCTTGCATTTGAAGGAAGGGAAAAGTGGCATGATAAATAGTTTGTGTGTTACTTCTGCTTATGCTCAAAACAGGGTCCCACACTAGTTGCTGCACAACCAATTTGCTTTGATAGGCAAAGGTCAAAGATTTAAATATATGGCTAAAATCAGAAGTGAGCCAAGGCACAGGACTCACTGTGGAAGTCTGCATTATCTTCTGTATGCAGATTACTATGCCTGACTTAAACCAGTGCTGGTGTTCACTTTTATAAAGGCTGCATTCCTTGAGAGCACATTAAGAAAATAAATGCTGCTTTTGAAAGTAGAAGAGAGAAAAACCTAGGTTTTTGCACATGAGAAAGCTCTGAAGTTTCAGCATTTCTTACTGCTCTTTGAAGTTATAATAATGTTGAGAATAAATCCTACCAGTCCAAAACAAAAACAAAAAACAAAAAACAAACCCCAAAACAAAAAAGACTCATTTTGTATTATCTGGTTTCATTCATTTTTTTGCTTGTTTGAACCTTATAATTGAAGGTAAGTGCATTTCATGTATCTAAGATTACCATTTAAATAGTATGATTTTTTGGATGTGCTATGATTTTTAAAGTTATTGCTGACTCTTTGATTTACAATTTAGGTAGCAGAACCTCAGTATAAACTCCTAACATGTTTGGGGGGTAGTTTGCATGAAAGCAATGATCAGGTTTGTTTACTATATATTTCTATATTGTTAAAATAATTTTGGTTTAGGCATTGCTTTTAATATATATTTAGTAATGTAATAGCTGTGAATATTGTTTGATTTTATGGTATGAAAATATTGAGGTACCTGGAAATGTGTTTCTGAATACGCACGGTAGCTATCATTCAGACTCTTGTATGCACAGCTGTAGCCTATCAACATCAGGAAAGTATGCTTGGTTATGAATGGCAGATATTTTGTAGAATAAAAGAGAAATTATCTTCATGTTTTGGATTTCTTGAGGAAAACAAAATGGCTTGTTATAATAGCTTCAAGGTTTTTTTTTTCCATTTTTAATTTCGAAATAGAAATGTTTGTGCAAGTTGCAACATAAACTGAAAAACTTTTTTTAATCAGAGAAGTTTGGGTAGGGCTATAAATACATTGGTATGAATGCGGGTACCACTATATAACATTGTTAGCTAAATACTTAATATTCCAAAGCACTAATGTGACCTTTAATTTTTTCCTAATGCATTTCCAATTTGTTTTATGAGTTATCTCTCTTACCCAGGCGTATTGATGATGACAAGGGAAGGACACATGAACTGGAGCATTCTGCTATAAAATGTATGAGAGGAATTCTCTACTGCTACATGCGACAGGCTGATAAGGTAAAACACTGTAGTGTGGACACAAGCACTCACTTAGTTCTAAAGGATTAATTAAAACTGTAAAAACTAACTTCTTCTAAATATAGATAAAATACAATAGCGGAATGCACTATTACAGTGTGGCTTAGCTAAGAACTGCTGCTTCATTTTATCAGGCTTCAGCGTTGTTTTAAGGTATAAAAGACATAAAGCCTTTTACAAAATGAATAAGCTGCAGACTTCAAACTTAATTGCAGAAGTAACTCAAAGAAAGTATTTATCACATTTAAACATCAGTCCATTAATGATATACTTTTGATGTCTTTTTGTTGTTGTTGTTAATGTTTAAATGGAAAGATATTTGTTTTAACTAAGGATGAAGTGTTTTCTTTATGCTGTTGACTTGGTTATTGCGTTTGAGGTCATTCTCCCTACTGGGTGATCATTCCGATGATTTTGCTTGGTTTCTTTAGTAGCAGCTTTCCACTCTCCTTTGACTTAATGATGTAAATTCAGAAAGGCAGCAATACCAAATTGAATGAGGAAAGAGGGTAAACTCTTGTGAGTATACACTGAATATTCTTTAAACTTAAGTGATTTTTTATCTATGAGTAGTGTTTTTAAATTGTTGAATCATGTTCCACTTAGTCTATTTTTTGTATATGCAATCTCATCAGATAAAAGAAACTAAGGAGTGTAGGAGAGTTAAAGGTGTGTTCTGTCATTTTAAAATTTGCATATCTGAAATGTCTAGCTTGAACCATAACAGCATATTGGAATGTAAAATTAAAAGTAATGGGGGGGCAAAAGGCAAAAGCTTTTCCCTATTTACCCTGGATATTTGGCAAAATTTTGTACACTGTCAGCTTTGTTTTGTTTGATGTCTAGCTGTGTTTCRTGTTGTGTAAACTAGAACGTACTCTGTCAACCTCAGACAAGTTCTTTGGGTCGATCTTGCATTCTCTTGTGAGGGCTTTGTGGAAGGTGTGCATGCATAAC
Source organism: Apteryx rowi (assembly GCF_003343035.1). Taxonomy (NCBI): domain Eukaryota; kingdom Metazoa; phylum Chordata; class Aves; order Apterygiformes; family Apterygidae; genus Apteryx; species Apteryx rowi. Next base: position 928,090 of record NW_020447196.1, on the reverse strand, counting down.
AAGAGCAGAGGTGTTCCTTTTCCCTCTCCTCCCCCCACCCCTCCTTTTGGTTCCAAGATGGTGTTCTTAACCCTGTTAAGAACTGGAGCTGGAAGGAGTAGCAGTGCAATTTTGTGTGGTCCTTTTGCCCTCTACATTTCTAAACATACAAATCTCAGGGAGTAATAGAAGTAGGGTATCAAGGAACTGCTTTCATTTCATATACCTCTGCGCAGAACTGAGTAATAGATAAAGCCTGGGGGCAAAACCCCCTTATTTTTCTCTGCATTGATAAGTCGTCTTCTAGATTCAGGTAAAAGTCAGGGTTTAGTGAAAGCCTGGAGATGTGGAACACAACAGAAATGCTTCCTTTTTTGATGTAGCTTTTTGGACCCGGGGATGAGCAAAGCTCCAAGAGACTTAACTGCTATTGTTGTTTCTTTCTCAATATAAAGTGCTAGGTGAAAGTATAAAATAAAGTGAAAGAAGAATAGAAAATATTCTTGTGGAGGTGTCCACTATCATTTGCTTGAAGAATCCAGAGCACATTCCTTGACTAATAGAACTTAAATAGTTAAAAATGTGTGAAAATGTGATATATATATATATATATATATATATTTTTTTTAATAATACTCCATCTAAAAACTTGCAAGGTTTTGTGTTGTTTGGTGTATTTTTTTTTATTTTTTCCCTGCCCAGCTAGTCAGTTTCTGAGAAACAAATTTGAAGATGTGCTTTTAATCAAGTATACAAAGTTACTGAACAAGATGAAGTGAAACTGTTAAAAATTATCAAGATTATGAGCAGTTATCCTGAAGAAGCAAAGATTTGTTTCATAAATGTAGTCATTTGCTTACCCTTAAGTGTTTTTCTTGYTTGTTTGTTTTTTGTTTTATGTTGTGCTCCTTTCTAAAAGGCAACTCTTGTCTTGGTATCAGGGGATAGAAGTGTAAAGGGAGACTGTGTTCTTTTATAATCGCTTTTATGTTTAAGATCTGCAACTAGCTTTGTGATTTTGTAGATTTTTTTTAACACTGCTTGTATTTTTATCAAATAGTTATATATCTTCTAAAAGATAAGACATAAAAAGGAGAAAGCGAGGCTATTTCATTAATAGTTTATCCTTTTTAACTTCCTTTAGACACTGGAATGACTGAATTATATTCTTTCTTCATTAACAAGTGTAGTATATTATGAAAGTGCAACATCAGAAAAAAAAAACCTGTATTAAATGTTAGATGTTATGGAAAAGTAGGTTTTATTAGTACGTTGATGGGAGGATCTATATCAGACCTATATTTTTGCCTTCCCAGGCCTAGTGCTGCTGGTTGTTATCAACAAAGATCTGTTCAAATGTTAATCATCAGTAAAAGTGCATATGTCTTGGAATTTTTTCATAGTGAAAAGATATACTATCAGTGTTGGTAGTTATCATAACCTAAAACATCTTCAGATTACAACATTGGATAGGTTTTTGAAGACTAATCTAACATGTAATATGTAGTCAAAGTAGCTTCTTTAATTATTTTTATTTGGCTTTTCCTTATCAAAATTCAGATTTGGTGCATTAATTTTGCACAGTGGTTAGCAGTAATTCTGCAGATAGTTAGATATCTATACTGTATTCCATGTGATTATTTTAAAAGTTTCATGTCACAGACTTATTTCTATTTTTAAAAATCATTTTCCTGTTACCACATAGTTCACATCATTCTAGGCACACGAACTCAAAAGTTATGTTTGTAGGCATATGGTATCAATAATAAGCAAATTGGGTGTATTGCCAGAGCTGTTTTTGCCAAAATTTTTCTAAACTTTTTTAGTCTGTTTCTTCATTGTCTCATATCTGGACCTAAATTGGTCTTGTTACAGTGGAGCTGTTGTTTTTCCCTTTGACATGCAGCGGTTTGTTTTGGGGATGTTCAGCGCAGATGTGAATAATAAACATTAAATTAATACAGATGTCATACTGTTGATATATTGGTTGTCATTTTTCACCTTGATTACTGTAAATGCTTGTCTCTTCCTGCAGTGCAGTAATACGCAGTCTGAGGTACCTAACAGATGTGATTCAAATTGGACTTTATTCTTAGAGACTGTGTATGGGCTGACCAATGTAGAAGGAAGATATATAATTCATTTTATTGGGGAAAAAAATGCTAAAATACTGAGATGTGACTTGAATAGATGATTCTGTGACAAAAATTGCAGTTGTTACCTTCTACTGCTATTGAACATATGAGTTGTAACCTAAAATGTGTTGAGTATGTTCACTGACTAGTCACGGTAACTCCACAGAATAGTATTGACTTACTGTCTTGCACCTGAATCATACCTATGTATGATTCATTGGTGGAGAAGAATGTCTTATGAAGATAGCAGCGCTGAAAACGTCACGAAACTCGGACGATGTGTTGGTAATGACTGCTAAACAAATGTAACCATTGCCTGAAGGAGCTGACAATTGTTAACGTTGCTGTAGTTTTGATCAAGTAATACTGCCAGAAGATGAGGGTGACTAAATATCTATAGCTATCTGTTAGGGATTTTTTTTTCCTACCAAGAAAAAAGAGTTTAAATAGATCGGCTGAATATTCTTTAAGTACCTGTAAAATACACATTTTGATAAATATCAAATTTTTTAAGTTTCATGTAGCTTGGTGCTCATATCAGGAAACTTTCAAATATCTGAGTTATATAGTGAATTTGTGATTGCCAAATATATTCAAATTATTGACTTTGGTTTTGTGTTTTGCCTTTAATTCACCTTTAGGTTCAGCGGTTTAAGCAAGACCCCAAGCCATCTGAATGTCTTCATTCTGTTTTCAGTGCACAGACTGGAGATGAGGTCTTCTCCTGTGAGGAATATGGTCATCTTCAGGTAAAGTAAGCGTGTGTGTGTGTGTCAGTGTAAATGAGAGTTCAGATGGTTTTCAGATAATGTTGTATCTGTTTTTTCATGATGCAGTCTTCTCAAAAGTTGTTAGATTTGTGAAAAGTTGATAAATTGAGATTCCTTCTGTATCTTTTGGTGAAAAGGACAGACTGCTTTAAAATTGACTGTGTGGTACATCTTGGTCAGAAGATACTGAAATAGCTGTGGGGAGGTGTGTGTTTATTTTAAAGTTGCTTCTTCTTGAGCCTAACAAGTGGCTGTCATTAAATAATCCTGGCAGAAAAAGTTGAAGCAGTCAGTAAAGTGAAAGATTCAGTGTAATCTTATACTGGAAACTGTATTTCTTATTTATGTACCCAGCTTAGTTTTCTGGAAGTCTGAGCAATTTTATTTCATAGGAAAAATTTAAGGTACACTGCCAGCATCTTTGTCTAGCTGTTAATTTGCTGTTCACTATTAGATGCAGTGTTTCCTAATAAAATTCATGATATGACTCTTCTGTTTATTGGTTGTTTTTTTCTTTCRTTTGCCAAAGCATTGATTTGCCCTTGTGATAAAAGAAAGATTCTAGCCTTTTATTCATTTTCAAAAAATTGTGTAGATCGCTATTTTCAGAAGATTGGATTTATTTTATTTTATTTTATTTTTTAAACCTTCAGCCCCTTCTTTGCACTCATTTGCCCCTTCTTTGCATTCTGTCTTTTTGCATTCCATAACCTGACATACTCCTTTAGTTTTGGAATTGCTTGTGAGATAATCAGAAGTGACAGTAGGTTGATAATTATTTAATTTCATGGTGCCAATGGCACCAGAATAGTTCTGCTGTATAGGATAAATGTGTTGGATTTAGAAAATGTATGTTGTGAGGAAAAATGACTTGTGGAATTATCCTAAGTTTTCACTTTTGGATTTCTGAGTGAAACTTCCTGAACATGCACACCGTATTATATCCACAGGGAAGCAAAAATTTGGGGATCTGAGGAGCATGGTTTGATAGTTCTAAGTCTCTATCTCATGGCAACTCGGTCCCTCCTGGAAATGTGAATGCAAATTCCCTTCTGTCACCACACATCTCCAGAAATAGAGGGTTTTTAGCCATGTGAAGATAACAGACAGCAGCATAACTGAAGCAGCTGAGTTGGGAAGAAAGGAATATATTGGCTAGTCGGCCAGCCATTATTGCTGTACTTAGCTCTTTTCAGTCTGTATTAAGAAATTGGAGTCAGTGGTTTTTTAAAACGCTAGGGTGTTTGGAATCTGGACATTATTCTTTAACTGCTATATTTCAAATAAAAATCCATTTTCGTTCTAGAYGATTTCTCTGAATTTCACATATTGAGATTGTGGTTTTGTAGCTCATTGAAGCGAGTTATTATAAACTTTCTTTATTGAGGTCATATAAATTCTCAATTGCATAAAAATGTTGTGCAACAGAAACACTTTTTCTTTGATTCATTAATAGTCTGACAAGATACTCATCTGTGCAACTGTTGAAGTAATAACTGTTAATAAATACCATGTACAAAAGAAAATTTTTTTTATAACTATAATCATAGTCTGAATGTTATAATTATTCTTCTACCAGGTGATTTATCTCAATAGTCCAGTTAGGGATCAAGGGGTCTGTTTTTTAGATAAGCCTTTAATACGCTACTTCTCTTTTGGTGCTCTACTTGCTAATAAATTGTTATATATATGAATTTGAGATAGCTTGTGACTAGAGTGATTTCATATGGGTCAATGCGGTATTCTTAAACAAAATCTTTTTAATACCATTGTTTCAAATACTTTAAAGAATGATGCTGTAGAAGAAGTTGTAGAAGAGAATGCTTGCTTGTAGCACTTCTGTCTATCAATTGTTTCCACATCACTGCCTCTAGGTTATTATTATAGTAGGATAATATTTCTGAAGAACCAAAACTAATTCTGTGTTATCATGGGACCATCTTTATTACTGAGTAACTTTACATTTAACTTGTCTGTTTATTTGACTCCAATAAGCTTAAATTTAATTATAGTTTATTTTCTGTCTTTAATTACATCAGATAAATGCTGTGTCATTATTTCTCCTCTATTTGGTTGAGATGATCTCTTCGGGGCTGCAGATTATCTACAACACGGATGAGGTACTAATTGTTTTCTGATGTTAAAACACATGCTTTATTAAGGGTTTTTTTTTTCCAATGGTTTTATTTAATTACTAACTCTAAAATGATTTTTTTTCTAGAAATACACTGGAAATGTTTTCCACTTTTAATAGCAGTCAGTAAAGATAAATGGAATGGATGGATAGTGAAATAAATGAATAGGTAATAAAGTGTTAGATATGTGAAGAGCAAATTTAACAGGACATTGAAAACTTTTACAGTTCCCTGCTATGTTTGAAAGGTACAAGGTCAAGATTTTAAAGGTCTGTTGGGACAGTTAACTTCTAGTTCTGTTATTCTGAGTTTTCACCTTATTTCAAATCCATCAGTCAATGCATACTGTCCTGTGGAATTTCATCAGTATGAATAAATAGAGTATTTTCTGGAAAGCTTGAAGGACTTTCTTCAAATACATGTGAACCTATCGGTATTAGGAAATTCTGTCATATCTTGTTTTGGCAATATAGCTATATATATATATATATATATATATATATATATAGTATATATATATATATATATACACACAAACCTTTCTTCATGATATTAACATCTACCTTTCTAATCTAAGTGTGGGTTACATGTGCCTGAATAACTCTTCTGGAAGTGTTAGAGAGTACATAAATATATTGCCTTCTAGTTATCTTAAATGCTCTGTATGGAATCATCTCTTAGTTGGTTATTGCTTTGCCAGAATTCCTGGTTATCTTCATTATTTAGTATGAATGTACCCAGAAAGTAGGTTTGCTTGTCACAAAGATTAGACTGAGTGTATTTTTTAAAAATGTATTTTTGTTATTGGCCTGATGATTAAACTTTCAATAAAGTGCAATTTTTTATTTAGAATATTAATGGTAAATATTGATTATTATTTTTATATACTTCATTTTATTAGTGCTTAATCATACTTCATTTATTTAGTGAGGGTCTAGACTTACTTTTTGGATGGTAAACACTGCCAGGAATTTAAGATATACAACGTGAGTTAGTAAGTAAAATGTTGGCATGTTGCTTGAGAGTGGTGTAGTTTCTTTTATGTCCTGACAGTGTCACATAGAATGTTTTAATGGACTAGAAAACAATCAATCCTGTTTGATAAATATAGAAATATATATGTGACTTAATGTCTAGACAGGCATAATTAGAATAGCTTAGCTATTGTAGTACCACTAATCATTTTATGAGTATAAAAATACTATAGAATTAATCTGTAGGTCATTTTTGCAACACAGTTCACCTTCAAAATAGTAATGTGTGTTTTATTAATAAAGTGAAAGATGAGTCACAAACTCGCATTTCTTTATTTTAGGATGACAGTGAAATCAAATACTGAAAGAAGACCTGTACAATCCTCCCCCCACACCTTTCTTTTTTTTAATTATCTGATCTATGGACTGTGGAGATTTCTTGAAAAGAAGCTAGAAAAGTAGAATCCAGGACTTATAATTCATGAATGTATAAAATTCTAGCTACCAAAACCCACAGAAAACACTGCTTTCAACATAAAAAATATCCTGTATGATGTTGCCTATAGCAATAACAATTGTGATGCAGTGTCAGTCCAGCCTTATGCTGGCCAACTCTAAATAGATCTTGGGGTTTTTTTTTTACGTTTGGAAGGGAAATCTCTTCTTTTTACACTTCTTTTCCCCCAAATGAAATAAGTTTATTCACCTGTGTTGAATAAAACTGATTAGCCATTACATATGACAGGAGATTCACTGGGGGAAGGGAGTGTAATTCAATTGGAAATATGTTTCTTGCCTATGAAACAGCAAATTAATGTTATCAAGTGTGGCATTTTGAAGTATTATTTGAGGAAGAATTAGATAAAAAGAAGAAAATGGCTGCTTAAGCGTGAAGACTTGGTTTTTGTGTAAGGCTTAGTATTTGATGCTGTAAACAAAAAAGAATTTTGAGAATTTGGAATATTAAAACCTAAAACTATCAGTTTTAGAGCAAGAGATTTCTTTTGGTAGTCATGTGAAATAGTAAACAGCTGAGCTACAGGTTGCTGAAAGAAAGACAGGGAAAAATTGCTTTTTGGATTGTGGGAATGTAGGCACGGATGAATTTGAACATTCTGAGGCCTGGCCATGTTAGTATAAAACCAAAGCAGCCAGGAGTAGCATCAGTACCATGTACTGTACTGGCAAAATCTTTGCAATGTTAGAATAACCAGAGTACCTGAAAAGGCGAGCACCGTTATTTCCCTTCCCCTTTCCCTTCCCTTGGCTAAGCATCCCTCTGCAAGAATGCTACATGCAGCAGTTAACTTGCTCATTTTTGATGGGGAAAGGCTCCGTGCAACCTGCCATGAATCAAACTATAAATTCTCACCCACTTTCTTTTCTCCCAAGTCTCTTTTTTTTCCTTTGTGAAAGTAATAGCTTTCTGCTGCTGGATCTAGAGTGTTCAAATTCTAATGACATAATGATGAGTCATGACAAGGAGATGGTTACATAACTTTTTTACCTTTTTCTCCAAAATAAAGTAATATGTTATTTAGAGGAAGTAACTTTAATTTCCTGAGTCCTTTTATACTTTAAGTTTATTCCACTTTAATGTTGACTTCTAATGCTCCTTTAATTTGGCCTTGTTCTTATGCAGTATTATACAGCGCCATTTCTTAATGGTATGTTGTGTTTGCATCATTGTGATTTAGATTAATTATATTATGAAACTAAGCATATATTATTTTCAATGTAGGCTATATGCTTTAACAAAATGATTTTGTTAGAATGACAGCTGCTGCCTAATTAATACACAGAAAGACTGTAATCTGTTATTTAGTGTAGAAGACCTTAATGTTTGGTACAGTTGTTGAGACAATTTCCTATAGATCTGTGGCTATTTTGCTGCATCCATGCCAGTGGCAAGGACAAAGAAATAGTTTCTTAAGCTGAAGATTTCTTTCATAACACTTAATTTTAATAGTTTTGACTGACATATGCTGATAAATGCTATATTGCTGAGATACTTAAAACTGAAATTTGTCATTTATTTATTTTTTAAATCCACATCCATGATCTTATTGCTGTTATTTGCCCATATCTTGGGCAAATTGGACTTTTTTTTTCCTTAATGGCAGCCTGGATTCTAAGTAGAAAATGCAGTTCTTCTGAATGGCAAATTATGTTTTTCATTGTGAAAAAACTATCAATAGTGGGACTATATCTCCTATTGAAGCTCTTGAGGATGATTTCCTTGTCCTACTTTTTCTTCTGTGCTCAAATCTTGAATGTGATAAACAGTGGTGGCCAGCAGGATCTTTTAGTATTTGCTTCAGTTGGGAAATATTCTTGTTAGACATTAGGTGTGTAGTTATGCCATTATTAGCAAGCATATAGTCTGTATTTTGTACATATAATTCACTGGTGCGAATGTTCATGATAGATCCTACTAAGGAAGGCACTCAGACTCTGTAAGTTATTGATTAAAATACAATTTATTGGAGGTAACACAAGAAGGAAGATGGGAATAGCATAGATAATCCCTTCAAATGCTGGTAATCCCATTGTAAAGCATTGGACTGACTTCTAGTCCAGGCATGGCATGCTGCACATACCCCTTCTGTGCAGAAGTTCACCAGCATTATGGTCTGTAGAGCTCTTACAGGATTTTCTTAGAAGTAAACAATTCTATTCATTTCTATTGCCAAGCAAAAGGATGTTCGCATGAGAAAGTCCTGCTTCACTTTAAGATAAAGACAAGGACACGCAGGTGGCATAATCACCGTTGCCAAGTAGGAGCTGCCTACTGGCTCATCCATTATAATTAACCAGGTGATACGTATAGCACAGCACAGGCATGTGCCTACTCAGGTCAACTGTTATTTGGATCACTAACTCCTTGGTGTACAATAATCTTCTGGTTACGACTACTACGATATGTAAATAATTTCTCTATGTATTTAATATATCTGCACTTAGTTGTTTGCACAATTAATAAAAATTTCTCATTTAAAGATACAGAAAATTGCATTTTTATCTAATTATGAAGTGTTAACAAGTTTCTTTATCATGACAAGAAAATAAACGTACTAAAATCTCCTGATTTCTTTAAAAATCAAGCTATTTAAAACATCTAATAGCATTTTTTCCATTACAACAAATGTTAGAAAGCAGAACAGATCTAATTTTCTTTAAGCACACTTGTCCTGTGACCATTTTGGAGTGCTTCATTTATTTTGCATTTAGAAAGTTCGTTTGTAGAGGATAAACTGTATATTGAGTGCTGTAAAGCAGCTCATTCCTACTCTGTCCCCTTCTGAAATAAAGTTGCTTCGATTAGTGGTCAGAGGGCTGAACAACTTTAGGTGAAAGTATGATTTCTGTTTCCCTAGAGACATTAACAAGCCTAGTCAAAAATTAATTCAAAAGTTTTATGGCCATTTTCAAATTATTTCAATTTTGATGCCAAATAGGTGGTAGAACATGTAAGAGCTTGAAGTTTTTTATGTTAACATATCTAAGTAAGGTGTTGAAAAATCTGGTTCTATACATTATAATCTTTCTGATAAGATTATGAGTGCCTAAGTAGGCACTCCAATGCTCCAAGACTCTTTAGCAAGAGAAAAAGCTAATTTTTACGAGGTAGCAAATTTTCTTACACCCTCAAATTCAACTGCTTTTGAAAGAAATAGAAATTTCAGGTGAAGACAGAGGATATTAAGATTTACCTTTTTTTGTTGTTGTTTCTGATCTTATCAGTTACATTTGTACTGTAGAAGTGATCCATCTGTCTGATTCAAACTCTGCCAACTATGGAGATACAATGCTGCAAAAAAATGTAATTTCCTCTCCTTTTCCACTTCTTTGTTTATGCTAATGTGGAAGAAAAAAAGGGAGAAAGAGAATGACCAAAACTTCATCTTCCATTTTGTGGGATTCCATTGCATTCTCCTGTCAGTTGTATTTTTACCTTGTCTTTCTATTGTCATATGAATTTCTGACCTATAATTAAATAAGACCGGTCAATACCTTTATTTTTTATCTCTACTTGAGGAATTAATATTCTAGCATAAGTAAATAATATTCTAGCATAAGTAAACATTACTTTTTGGTCTTTTTTAAATCAAACTGATTAACTATCAGTTATGTTGGGTACTGGCAGATGTCCCTCTGAATATGATGGTCATATTGACCAATTCTTCTGTATCCTCAAATCAATTCAGATATTCTCCAGGAGAGATTTACAATCTCACCTTGGACTTGCAGGATTTTAACATGTCAAATCTATATAAAAAACAGAGATGCCTTTTTATCCTGATGTGTTATTGTATATGGAGATGGTTGCAGTGTATGATTTTTAGGAAATAAACCTTGAATCTGATAGATTGTCCCAGATGAAAATGTGGAAGTGATTTGTCCATCTGTTTTTTTTTGTCCATCTTAAGAATATTATTTTAGATAGCAAAAGAGAAAGGAAACATCCTCTGTTATTTTGATGCTTTTTTTTTTCTCTGCCATGTTCATTGAACAACAGACTGCTTAGCAGAAATAGAAATGATGACTTAGAGATGGCCTAATGCTTTCTAAGTTTAAGTGGGATGGAAAAAAAATATATTTCACTGGAAAGAAATGTTCAACTTTATGTTTGGGTAGCAGATGCCACATCCACTATGCTACCAATGCCACCTTGCTGTGTATTACCTAAACACACAGGAAAAGTGGATGACTTTTCACTTCTCAGAGAAACAGTAACATTATGGAAACAGTATGTTTTTGATTCATAAAATACATGCATTAACAGGTGTGACAAAAGTGGCAGACTTGATGATCGGAGTTGTGATAGACAACAGTAAATGACTGCTGAAAATGTTTGTGGTGAAGGAAAGGTTTGTGTATCAGGAGCAATCAAATACTATCGAAACACTAAAGGTTTTGCTCAAAAGCAGGGAGCAACTGTTATAATGCATGTGATTCTTTGCATTTGTCAAATCAGGACTTGCCAGTAGATGGGATAAGATCAAGAATATTTTCTGTTGCTTGAATTAGTACTAGCGGCTTTTAAATCTACCGCATTTCCTCAGCAGGCACTTACAAGACACTGCCTGTCACTCCAGATTTATTGGTCCAAAAAAGAGAGTGAATGGATCATCTCAGCCCAAGGTCTCTTTACCTTACATTGGAGATAGCTGACTTTTAATGGATCTAGAACTTGCTGCTGTTTGCTCACATACTCTGTTAGCAGAAATACACAGAGCTGTTTAAAGAAGAAATGGAAGTCATTATGTCTAGCTGAGGTTCTTTGCTAGGACTGAGTACTTTCATGTTTCCTACTTGAGTTACCCTGTTTTTCAGCATATTAAAAATAGATCTAAGGGCACAGCATGAAAGAACTGAAAAAGCCATAAAGCACGTTCCCCCTTTCTTAATTGTTTGACCCTAAAATTTTCAGAAATGATGAAGAGAATAGCAATGGCCTGAGAGAGTACTGCAATGGGCACTGTCAATTAAAGTCCTTCCACATCAGTTGTTCCTAACTAGTAGTTCCAGGCAGTAGTAGTCAGTGATGCACTTCACACACTTCTCTATTTAAAAAAAAAAAAAAAAAACCAAAAAACCCACAACATTTTCATGTCAATGCTCCATCAATTCCATTCATATTTAAAATAACACATAAGACTTCATTGATTGCCATAGTATATTTTTGTAGATTAAACACAAATGCATATGTTTTTTGAAACCTGTGCTGAAATGCCTTCAGTTCTCTCTTGCTCCTGTTATGAATTGCATGACTTATTTAGTGGCTTTCCTTTCCTAGAGAGTGAATTTTAAACTAGTGCTAGTACAGTAGAAGATGCTGACAGATGGCTGATGTTTGGCAGGCTGTCCACATGAATGTGTCTGTACACAGAACTCAGGGCTCAGGAGGGAGGAAATCATTGTATACAAGGTTGCTTATTGTCAGTCATGGCAACTGTCAATGAGTTATCCTCTAGTTCCATCTGTTTGCAGTTGAAAAATTAATTTAATCCCATCTTTGCATCCATAGCAAAGAGAGCAGCATATGATTATGCAAATGAATGAGCTTGATTGCAGTATCTACATATAAAATAGAATAACATTAGTATTTTCTTTCATCCATGCTGCATGCATATTCTTTATTACACTTTGCTCTATACATGCTTGATACCTGGATAAATAAGCTTAACACAGACAATCCATAATTTCTGTAAGAATGTTTTGGTACCAGCTTGTTTGTTGCATTTACATATCCGTGATGTGAATGATTGTTTTGTGAAGATTTCATTTGGCAACATTTTTTTTCCTCTTTTCCTCCCCTCCCCTTGCTAAATGCTTCCTTTTTCTGTAAATCTGCTTTTTGGAAATCCTTAGTTAGTCTTGTAAAATAACTGTAATTGACATCCCTTGCCCCCATATGTTCTGAACACCATCACTGGTAGAAGTATATAACCGTGCTGATGACTTTTTTATGTGGTACTCTTTGCTGCTTCACCTAGCTAATGCTTCTAAATTTCAGTTAAGGAGAGAAGTAGGAAAATTCACACTCTCAATCATTGGGTATTCAAGGCTCATTCAAACAAAGGTCATTTTAATACAACCAAACACTAAATTATAGGGAAGAATAGTACTGGGCATATCTACAGAGTGGGACAGTCTGTTTCCTTGAAACTGGTAGCTCTGAAAAGATTTGGTGTACAAATAACATGAGCACCCTATTGTGAAACTGTGGCAAAAACATCTGATATGAAATAGAATGGCAATAGAATATCTGAACTTGGGAGCATTCCATCTGAAATTGTTTTCAGAGTATAAGTCATAGTTCTGATGGCTGAAAAAACATCTTTGTCTTTCTGAAAACATGAGTAGAAGAAATTATGCTTTAATTTTCCTTCAGTCAATTTTCTTTCTTTCTCATAGGTGTCCTTCATTCAAAATCTTGTGTTTTGTGTGGAAAGATCCTATCGTGTACCCGACTTTGGTGTCTGGGAAAGAGGAAATAAATACAACAATGGCAGTCCAGAGCTGCATTCAAGGTAAGTGAGAGAACCTAATGCTTTCAGTCAAAGCAATTAAATGATATGAGTAAGAATTCATGTAGTGAGTTTAAAAAAAAAAAAACAAACCACTGTTTGAACTTTTACTGAAAAAATATCTGGTGTGAAAGTAAGGGCTCATTAAAGTGACTAAATTAAAGTTCTCTAAAGACTACAAGGTGTATTTTTGGAAAATTTGAAGCATAATTTCATCATCAAGTGCATGCTGAAGTAACCACATAGATGCCTAGCTATTTGAGTATTCAAATTCCAATAATTATGTGCAGCTGCATGTGTATGATTCTGAAATTTGTGTGCATAACAGTTCAGACAGTGAAGGTATGTGCAGTAGATTGGTTTCACAAAAATGTTTAGGAATTTCCTGATACAAGTAGACATTGAATCATGAGCCTAGGTTTTCTCATCTCCACTGTGCTGGGAGGAAGATTCTGGACACTGGAGGATAACCTAGTGCACAAGATCTTTTTCAAGTTCTTCAGGCTCTCCAAGTAACTGGGAGTTTTGATCCCTGTCCTATAAGGCAGGAATGTTTTTAACATTTTAGTATTAGAGTTCACTTCAATGAAATTGCTTATGTGCTGGCTATCTTGACAGTTCAAATCTGTAATCTAACCACTTTCTTTTTCTAAAATTACTATTGTCTTCCTGACTTTGACTTCTGAGGTTTAATCATAGAATTGGCTGTAGCTTCAATATCTTAAGATTTTTAAGATATCATTGATCATCATAATTGTCATGGGCTTGCAAATAATATATCTATGCTGCTTACAGTCTTTGGAGATGTTGCCAAATGAATCTGTGTTCCCATTTTAGTATGAAATAATTTTATTTAGTTCATATACAGGCATTTATTTTAAGCTGTATGTATAGTGACTTGTCATTGCAGCAAAACAATTAATTTAGGTATTTTTTTAAAGGCTTTTGTAGAGTTTTTTTTACAACCAGGAGAATTCAAAACTTCAAGAGATTGTTCTCTTTTATTAGCTTGTTYTTTTTTCCCCTCCCACATCTGTTAAACTGTCAATTGCCAGACTACGTGAGCATTCACCTAGAGAATCATATACCCCCTTCCACCTTTTGCCTTGTACAAATTACCAAAAGGAACAGTGAAACTCCTTGTCTCCTATTGTTTGCAGCATTCCTTTTATTCAATATGTGAGATTCCTCCAGGGAGAACTGAACATCTTTTAAACAGATGGAAATGTGCTGCTTGTTTTTCCTTAATATAGACTGACAATTACAGGGTTTTTTTTTTTCTAAGGGTGAAGTTTTATGAGATGGACTGAGCCAATCTAACAGAACACTGAGCTGGCGCAGAAGGAAGTACAGAGCTCTACCCTAATTTAAGTAGTAGACTTCTTTGGTCATCAGAAATGGTCATTGCCCCTATTTATCTTTCCTTGTGTGCGTGTTGATACTCTGTTTCACAAAAGGAAGCCAGTAAACACTTTAATTCATTAAAATCAAGAGGAAATGGAAGAAAAATATGTATTGAAAGATGCATTTAGATACTGTGCAGGAAAGCCCTGGGTATACTGAAATACTTTCTATCCTTTGTTATGTTACTACTCTAGTATATCTGCCTAAGAGAGCTATAAAAATAATTCAATAAGTGATTATAATGCTAATTAAGGTTAGTCACAAATGATATGTGTGTTTCTCCAGTGATTATGAGCTGAGAAGCAGTCACGTGTGTTTCAGTATCACTAGCACTGGACTCCCAGCACTAAACTCACGCTGTAGGTCTACATTTAGTGTGTGCTGGCTTTCAGAGTTAAAAGTTAATTCTTACCTTCTTTATTTGAAATAAGGTGAGGGTTTTTTTTACTGTATAATATGAAGTACCTACCATAACTGCAAACTCTGGCCTGTTAGATGCAGGTGTTTTAAGTATTTACACAGTCTTGGTATTCTCTCTTAGTGTAGTTCAAAACACTTCTAATAAATGATAGTGAAACACTCTGTGGACCAGGTCTTCATTGATGTATGTAAATTGTTGTTTTTTCCTGGTTCAAAGGCAAGATTTGTAACAGCTTTTATTCTAGTGTGATCCCCTTCCCAAATGGCTGAACTTCTGAAAAATTAAGTTGTCCAGTAACCATTAGATCAAGCTGCTCTCCAGGCATCTCTGAGTACCTCTGCAAAATGTCTTTGACATCTCCCATATGTACTGTGGGAGTAATGTTGTTTCTGAAGTGCAGCATCTTCATATTCCAAATCTAGGAGACTTCAGAGCCTTGATCTTGCTCTATTTTGTAGTGTAGATAGTATGCTGCTGTAGTGTTGTCCTTATTCTGGCTATTTTGTAAAACTTGCTTTGTTTTATCTAGTTGTTCTCTTTATTTTTATTTTATTTGCATACTTTGTCATGACTCAAATTCCAGTTCAACTGTACAACTTATGGATGGAGGCAGGAAACTGAATGGGAGGAGGATGTAAGGATGTATAAAGATCCTTAAGGATTTTGCTTTAAGATGTTTTTTTTTATTAGCAATTGGTAAGAATATACAAATTTTAGTATTTGCCCACAGGTATTTTACCAAGAGGGTAATTTAAAGCTATAGGTAATTATGAATGACATTTTAGTGGATTTACTAATGCTTTTAGTAATCCAGAAGTACAACTTCTTTAGGTTAAACATAACTCTAAGCTCCCTCTGTCCCAAATGTGGATCTAGACAGATGTGGACCTGGCAACTAGAAAGAAGCTAATGTTACACTTAGAAAGACAAGAAGGAGAACTCGTGGAACTCTAAGTCAGTTTGTCTTACTTCAGTCCCTGAAAAGATGATGAAACACTTCTTGAAATCCATTTCCAAACCTGTTAAGAGCTAGAAGGTAATCAGTAATAGTTAATGTGGACTTAATAACAACAGGTCATGCTTAGCCAACCTAGTTCCTTTCTATGGTGAAATGGCTGCGTCTGTGGACACAGGGGGTGTAGTTGGTGTAGTAAGCCTTTAGTAAGGCTGTTAATGCCAACTGTATTATCATTTTCATTTGAAAGCTGTCAAAATATGTGGTGGATGAATAGACTGTTTAAAGAGTTGAGAATTGGCTGGACTGGCCCAAACAGTAATAATCAATGGTTTGATAGCCAGTTAATGGCTGCTAATAACCAGAGTATTCAGGGGGCTCTTCTGAGGCCAATATTGTTCAGTATCATTATCAAAGGCTGGTATGATGAGAGAGGAAGTACTATGTGGACAAGACTAAACAGGGGGGGAGGCTGACATGCCAGACTTGAGGGACCTGGAGAAATGAGGGTTCAGCTAGAAGTAGTTCAACAGGAAGTGCAAAGTTCTGCATGTGCAATGATACATGAGGGTAAGGTAAGGTAAGATTGCACCTGGAGAGGTTCAGAGTGGACACTAGGAAAAACCTTTTCATTTGGAGGGCAGTGGAACACCAGAGAAGGTTCTCAGAAAAATTATGAAACTTGCATTTTTGGAAGTTTTTGAGACTTGTTTAGATGAGGCCATGGTGTACTTGAATCAGTCTTGGCTATAGCCTCGCTTCAAGTGAGAGCTGAAGTTGGGCTAGATGAGTTCCCAAGGTCCCCTTCAACCAACGTTTCTATCCTCTTTTAGAGGAGTATTTAAAGAGTGTTTGGTTTAGTCATGGTTTTGGGGCCATCTCCAAATAAGCATTTTTTCTGGAAATACAGTCAAGTCAGTCAGGTTCGTACAGCGTATTCATTGTGGGTTGCTGATTGGAGGAAGGATTGTTTTCATTAAAATACATTTTGCCTTTAATTCATATTTTTTAAATACTCTGTTTCTTACATTAATAAATTGTAAGGTAGAATGTAGCATGAGAGGAGTATAATGTTTAATATAAAAGCTCCTTCATATTGTCTGTCTCTGAACTTGTCCAACAGGAAGACATTAATCAGTAGGAATCAAACAAGTGTCTGAAGTGTGATTATGGTTTTGAAGTGTCTTATATTGTGTAATTGTTTAATTTTTTGAAGGCAAATTACAGCTGTTCTCAGACATTTGTAACAGAGCTTCCTCCTATCAGTTACAAATGAAACATTTAATAATCTAAGTAGTATTCGTGTGTCTGGTGAAGGGAACACTTGATATGCCATTGTAATTTGAAGAAATATTACATGATAAGGGAAAAGACAGCAGTATTTTAATGCTGAGATGTTTATATTTTTATTTGCAAGCAGTATTTGTGAGAGTCCTGAAGTTTTTAGGGGCTTTAAATACACAGACATAGAAAAATAATGATTGATCACAGTAAGTATTATTCTTATCCCAGAATAATGTCTGAGCATGTAAAATAGAAATGATTCCAAGGATATTCCATCCATATTTCCCTTCTTCATGTTTTGCAGCGACATCATATTTTCTAGATAAGGTAGTTTTATTTTATCTGAATATCAGTGATGACTGCTGTTGTGCAGCTATTACTTCTCTATCAGTTCTCAGTAATTTTTCATTTTCACTCTGAAAATACCTGACTGTGGGTATAAGAAGTGTTATAGATTACAGAAGAATTAAGGTTAGTACATAGCCCCTATTTGCAGCTTTCTGACAATTTGGTGGTTATAAATGTTTAGTTCTGGGTGTTGCAACTATTTTTCAATACCATGATACTTCATCATACATGGAAGTTGGGTATTATTAGTGCTTATTTTCTGAATATTTTTTTCTAACCCCTCAAAGTGTTGCTTCATTAATTATTTTTAAAAATAAAATAGGGCTTTCAGATTCAGAAAGTATATGTTCCTAACCATTCTTAATTTTAGTTTTTCCCCTAATGGTCTGGGGGCCACATATTCTTAAGGATGCTTTAATTTCTTAGCATCATGAATATCTCTGTGACAAGGTTGTTCTATTATCTGGGCATATAAGTCCTCTGATAACTATTTTCTTTCATTCCTTATTTGGCAATATTATGTAGTATTTATCCCAAACCAAATGACAGAAAAAGGGAAAGTTTCTTTTTTAGAGGAAAGCAAGTAGAAACTTCTAACTAGTTTAACAATATTATAGGGAAATACTGTACTAATAAAGAAACCAGAACCAGAAATCAGTTACATCAGTTGGTATCTTCTGTTTTCCCCTAGACTTTCCCATTCTTATACTTTAGGCTTTTTGAGTGTCTATATATAGCAGTGTAGCTGTTAATGAGAGTTTGTTCTTTTTTTGGTTTGCTTTTTTTCATGTTTCTGTATTGTGCCCAGTTGCACAGTGGTTGCATCTAAATGGTTCTGTTATGTGAGGGCAGTGGCATCAACTTTCTCTCTGTTATTTGGAAAGGCTTTATAGGAAGATAAAACTTTCAGTTCTTCTTTCCACTGATTTTTATCCTGGTAAGGTTGAAGACTTTCTTCCTGCAGTGCTGATATATATCCTTATACTTTTGTTCTGTCACTTCAATTTACCCTTATGGTCTTTTTAACTCTGTCTCAATCTTTTGTCATGACAGCCTGTTTCATTCTACTTTGATTTCTTTTCCGATCTTTTACCATATTTCCACAGCTCTGATAACTTTTTAAAAATCGACAAGGTAGTCATCTATATTTCACTACTTTCCTGTTGTTCTGCTGTCTTCCTCTTCTGTTGTCTCTTTTATCATCCTTTTCTGACTAAAAATATCCTAATTGAATTGTAAGCTGCTTGGGAAGATGAGCTGCTATGTAATGGAATGGAGAGTTAAGTACAAAGATGAAATTTGATTTTAAAGGGGAAGCTTGGAAGCTGGGGCAGACACTTAGGAGTTACACATAGGGCGGCAACAAAGTCAATAAATTGCTGTTGTAGCCTATATAGAAATGAAGCTGAGAGAGAGCAGTGCATTGGCCGTAGGCAGTGTGGTTAAAAGGAGACAAAGGCATAACGTAAGGTTTTAGTTTTATGAATAAAGTTGGAAGAATTATATTCAGCTTCATTTTGATTGATGTTAGAAATCTGTATTACCAGTCCATCTAAGAGAATGTAAAAGGTTTTCATTTTATTACCTGGACTTCTATAGTTTGTCTAGTTCCTATACTTTTATGTGACCACTTAGTAAGCAGTCTGTCTGAAGTGCTTTCTGTAGTTTGAATGTCTGTATTCCATAGTAAACTGTCAGAAAACTGGTAGCATTAAATATTACTTCTTAAAACACTAGCACTGTTGGATATTAGCTAGTTTAATATTTTACTTTTTGATGCCCTGTGAGCTTAACGTYTGGAATTTTGGAGTGGATGTACAAAAATTTAACACTTTATGTTAATGCTTTAGCTCATTATTATTCCAGTTGAGTGGACACATTTGAAGTTGGTCTATCTGTAATTGTATGTTCTTTAAAAGTGTAATTCAAAATTTCATGCTCTGTCATACTTCAAATTTTATATAAACCTGTCAAATGCATGTAGGTTTCTATTAGCTTATTTTAGGATTTTCTTTAAAAAAAAAAAAAGTGTGTGTGAGTGTTGAGAGAGAATGCTGATTCTCCCTTTTCTTAAAAATGGTTGCACTGAAAGTCTAAGAGTATATTTTTTTTAATGAAACAGCCTTTTAAGTCTTCTAGCATATATTTTTGTGTGTACTGTATAATTTTAGTATTCAGTAACTATAGTATATAATTTAACAGCTAAATTTTTAATATATACTGGTTAGTGATTTTAGTATCTATGGGTAGTGCTTTTACATTTTAAAACATGAGCTTGCTAATTTAAAAGCTTGTCAGCAGTATTTCTTTGTGGTAGATACTAGTCATGTAGTAAGTGAAGTAAAAGACCTATATGGCTGACATCAGAAATTTCTCCATTTTTGAATCCAAATTAATGTGTTCTTTTATTATATTGAAAACTAGTCAGAAATTAGTCTCTTAAGTTTAATGCTCAAGAGCTGACTACAGAAATTGTGCTGAAGTAAATCCTCTGTTAATACACTATTAGCAAGACCTTGAAATACATAATGCCAGATGTCCAGTAGCAAGGTGAGAGCAGAAGTGCTTTTTCCAGATGGTTTCTGACATTTGAAGACAAAGAAAAATGCTCGAAAGGATTAAAAAAACCACAACCTTGCTGCATCATCATTTTATTAATATAGAGGTTAAGCATAAAATATTAATCAAGAAAAGATCATAGCTCTGAAAGAGTTGTCAAATATATGTTAAATTTTAGTCTGTGCTTGAATTATGATAATTCTTTTTCCTTCTTCCTCCTCCTCAGCTCCGTGGGGCTGGCAAAAGCAGCTTTGGAAGCAATTAATGGCTTCAATCTCTTTGGCAAGCAGGTAATAAAAATGTTTTCTTTCTCTCGTTCCATACCAGTAATGGTTTACACTCTAGGTCAGCGGTTATTTTAGAAATACGTTTCACAGTGTGTTCAATTCCAGCTTAAAAAATTAGATTGCAAACTGATTGCTCCTGTTTCAGGAACAGAAATTAAGTCTGATAAAAATCGTTACTGTCCTTACTATCAAGTATTACTCTTCTTCCTTTTAAATTAAAAAAATAATAATAATTACAGCTTTTTCAGAAAAGGGGCTTGTGTGCCAGAAAAGATTGTCTTTTACAATTCTACCAGCTGACATAATATAATATGCCTCTCCATACAAACTTTGCCTCACTTCTATCTTCATGTGGCTTTTGATCAAGACTTTAAACAAGTTACATGTTCATCACCCCACTGCTATTTTATCAGCTTTAAATTTCAAGTATGTTGCATACTGGTGAAATCTTCTTTTGCTGTCTTTTCACATGGCTTGGATTTTTCTTTTCTGATGCAGTAAAATCAGTCAAAAAGGAAACCCTTTTCTTAGTGACTTGTGTTCCCCTTCTAAAGTCTCAAACTTTACATGGATTTTTTTTTTCAGGTGTTTTACCCATGGTAGTCTATAGCTAAAATAAAAGAATACTATTCTGAATTAATGGTCTAGAGAATGTACAAATGGAAGAGATATGTCACTCTCTAGCTATCAGTGTTATTAATGAATGGGAAAAAAGGTAGGAGTGCAGCTGAACAGAAAGTTCAATAGTGTCAAGTGTGTGCAGAAATAGTCATAAACCTGCTGGTGAGGATTGCCTGTAAATTGTCTGGAAGGAAGGATAAGTTGGTCAAGCCACAGAGTGGTGAGCTGAGTACACTAAGTGAAGCCTTCCATATTACACAGTCTCCTTGGAAGCTTTCATTCTTCTTGCCTTGTACTTGGTGTACCCTGGTCACATACCCAAATGCCTGCATTTCATAAAAAATAAATGTTAATTGATAAAACATGCTAGGTTTGCAATACCTCTTCTAGGGTTGAGTAACATCCAAAACTTGATTTAAAGAAATGCGACACTTCTACATCAGTAGCTTATTTTTGTTCTTTGGTATTTTTTTCTGCAGCGAAGCAGTTGTTCAGTAGCAGTATGTGATCCTTGTAGGTTTTAATAATTTTATATTGTGACCTTGATCTGAAGTATTGCTTATATATTTTTTGAGTAAAACTTCCATATATTCTTGATGGCTTCAAGGTTAGGGTTTTTCTTTTTTCTTTTTCTGTAATATCTGTGCTCTCCTTTTGTCTTGGAACTCAGATGGAGCTGAACTTGAGATTGTGATACTTATATATTTCAAATATTCATCTTTAACAAACTTAGCAAAATTAATTGTTTTGTCATAAAGAAAATAGGGCACAGGAGAGAAGCTGGTAAAAGGGAAAACAGCAAACAGAAGAATGCTGAGGTGTTCTGTGTGTGAGCTAGTGATATATAGTGATAATATACTAAATTAATTGAAATCTTTCTGTTCAGCATATTAAATTAAAGGATCTGAGAGCTATTTAGTGTTGTTCAGCTCCTACTTGCATGTTAGTGTTGCCACGCCTTAGAGAATTTCTTGTACAGTCAAACTGGTGCTTGTGCAGCAGAACTGTGGTTAGAGAAATCTACAGTAAATTGGGCTGTGTTTCCATTTCCTTGGGCTGATTAATATCAAAATCTGCATGTAACTGGACAGATCCCTAGGTCTATGGTAAAGGTGTGACTGGGAGACAAAAAGTCAAAATTATATTCTAAGTTTGCTTCTGTACTGTTTGATTATTAAAGCATGCTTAGTTATTTGTGTTTCCATTTTCTGATCTGTAAACTAGAATGTATGGATCAGAGCAGTCATATAAAGTAACAATTAGTATTTCCATAGGATTAATTCAGATCTCTTTAACTGAAAAATAAAATGTAAGCCTTATATATTGTTTGCTCTTTTGCAGAAATTTTGCAGTTGTGCAAAGTGCATGGACATATAGCTGTGCTCTGTTTACTGGTGAAATATGTAGTGCAGAAATGTGTATTGCTGTACAGACATGTGACTTGTAAATAATACTGTGTTTCATCGTAAGCATCTTTCTAGAAACTACAATTAAATTCAAAAGTCTGGTCCATGTTTTAGTCTAGATTAATAAGACATACTATGTTAATGCTTGCTGCTAAAGAAAAGGTAGAAGTGTTTTGTAAGCTAATTTGTGTGTTCAGTCTTGTACTGTTAAAAACAATAGGAAGTTTGTTCTTGACTTCCATAGTGTAAGTATGCCTTGGAAACTCAAAATAAAAATTAATCTTACACAACCCCTTATGAACATAACCTTAATGATATGAATCTTCTGGTTTTTGGTGGGGGGAGGGAAGACATTGCTGCATAAGACACTTTTGGATTTTTTTTTTGGTAATATCTGTAAGCTTGTAACTAGAATCTTAAAATTTTAGTGTTCTGTGCAACCTCATCTCTATGAGATGGCTTTCTTTGCATCTTGTGTCACTTTAGCACGCTGAGAAGACTCATATCAATGTGCCACTAGGATGGTTGCTTTCCAGATGCAATTCCACACTTTTTTTCATTCCTCATGGACAAACCAGTCACTTTATTTATATGACCTTTTTAAGCCTGGAATCATATTCACCAGCTATCACTTCCCTATTTAAATGCTTTTGTTCAACCAGAATCTTTTTATTTGTGAGTGCACTTTACTGGAGTCACCATTGCTGCACTTCAACTAGTGATATTACTTTAGTGTTCTCTGCATCTCTTGGAACCACCTGAAAGCTCCTGGACTTGGAGAAATTCAGGAAGCCTTTGAGAAGAACCATCATAATGTAGGTGTGTATGAAGTCATGGTTTGAAGGATAGCTGAGGCTGTTAGCCTGAAAAGCAAGCGTGGGTATTTGTTTGCAGACTGAAAACCCTTTGAAGATAGAATTTTTCTTTCTTTAAAGGAAGTATACAATTTGAAGTTTTTCTTCTTTTTTGCTGGTTTCAGACATATATGTGACTTCTCTTTGGAAAGAAAGCTGTCATGTGTAAAGGAAGTAATGCTACTCAGCTCTTTGTTACTGCTACGTTTTGTTCTAACTGATAAGTGGTTACTGATCATGTTAGATCTATTATTTTTATTCCATTTCAAAGTAAAAATAAATTTGTTTAAACTACTACTGGAAAAAGTCATGTGCTTGATACCAGACCAGTTGATCTTTCACATTCAAGCTCTTGTTTCAGAACAGAGTTGTGTGAAAATCTGAAAATAGTTTTAAGAACTTGTTTTTAATGAGCAAAACTACTTATAGTTTATTCTTATAAAAACTAAGCTGTTTTAACTCAAACTTTTCAAAGCTATTCAGCTGCCTAGGATAAAAAAATGTAGGTTACAACTTGTTTTAGAGCATGAGCAACTGACATAAAAGTATGATTTATTAAACAACCTTATCTACTGACAAAAGGCTGTAACGCTTGCTATTATTAGACCCTTTGTCTTTTCTGATGGCATAAAAAGGGAGATCTTCCTCAGTGAGGTTTTTTAACTCTTAAGATTTTGGCAGCCGTTATGATTTTTGTGGATATCTGTTTGTGTGTGTGCAGATACACACACATACACACACAGATATACACACGAACAGATATGCACAAAAAACATAATGGATGCCAAAATCTTAAGAGTACGTATGTGTGTACACACACACACACACACACACACACACACACACAAATTTTTTTCATATCTGTATACCTATCTGTTTACCAGTGCTGTGGGACAATAGAATGGTTCCTTTTTGCTTAAAAGCCTCTGAAACTTTAGAATACATTCTCAAGGAAATATTGATGATTGCTTTGCTTATATGTGCAGAGAAGTATGAAAGTGCCCTATATAGATACACAAATGTACCGTTTGGAAAGACTTAGACCTTTGGTCTATTTTTGGATTAGTGTACTTTTATTTTAGAAGCACGGATGTTATGGGTTAAGAACTAGAAGCTAGCAACGATCTTAAATAATGATCAACTATTAAATAAATATTGTCAGTATTTCAGAAGAAAACCTGTTCATTAATGATCTTTACCTTCCAAAAAAATCTCAAGCACCGGTAACTTAGGCTGCTGTTTCTTTTTAAATCATATTTTACTAAGTTCTGAAATGGCTAAATAAATTGCTGAAGCAAAACCAGTTTAAATGCTTTTAGAGTTTATTTCCAAGAGATTTTGCATAAACAGAAACCATTTTGACCTTAAGTCATGCTGCAGCAGAGTCAGTCTTTGTGCTCATCTCCAGCTGTGCTCCAATTTCTTTCAAGAAATCCTGCTGAGCACCTCAAGAGGACTTTGTCTGCACCTGCAACTGCACTAGTGCAACCCACAAAATCATCACTGGGAACAAAAAAAAATGCTAAGCCTTTCTAGTCAGATTTTTCCACTCACACTGTGGATGCTGGAAGAGACTAATAAATACAAATATGTAGGACTGCACCTGTGCCCTCATGCATGCATGTATGTTATACATCTTTGAGTAGATCATGTTAGGGAGGTTTTCCTGGGTATTTGTGCATGCACCCACAGAGGACACAAAATGAAGTTTACAAATTGGTCATTGATAATCACATTAAACTGATGCTTTTTCTTCCCTCCAAATACAAGAATTCTAAAAGCATTAAAAAAGAACATATAAGAAGTCATGCTACTTTTTGTGCTATAACAGAACCCTTCTTAATTTGTGTTCAAATATTTCTAAAGTGTCCTTTGCTATGCTTTCTAGCTGCCAGATACAATGAGGAACAATTACGAATGTTCTCTTGAAAAATTATTAGCTTTTAATTTCTTCTGGATTTTACCTGCTTTAATGTAAAGAGGAGTGTGCACATGCACATAAATGCATGTTTCTTTTTAATGCTGTTTGTTTTCATCTTCATTATACCAGAAGTATTTCATAAAAAGTGGGGGTTATAAGCATAAAAATGTAGTCAGGGTATAACCCTAATGCTCCCTCAGTAAAAGAAGGTTTATTTACACATTAAGAGAATTTTTAATAGATAAATTGCCTTAGTGTTCCACCTGTACTTGATCTTCCCTAACTTGCATTTAACTCAGATGTGCTAAATATACTGAATGTGTGCAGATGCTGCAAAGAAAGTAATAATTGATTATCCCAAAGTTCCAGTAATTTCCTGTGACTGCTGCTTCTAGCTGCTGGTGTCCAAACTGCTGCTAAATGCAGGAGCTGATAGATGTGCTCATTACGAGCTCCATATTTAGATGGTTGGCCCTCGTGCAACAGAAGTATTACACAGTCCAACTCAGAACTTCAGGGAAGGAGTTTCAGATGTGCGGGAGGGAGGAGGGGGTGTAGACAGAGCTGCGCTGGAATGTGCTGAAAGCAGCTGGGCAGAGAGGCTGGTGTTGAGGTGGCAAGCCTGAGGAGTGGTGATCAAGGGTTACTTAACATAGGCAGCCTTCATCCTCGCATTTTCTACGTCTCGACTGTTGACTTGGCAATGATAACGACCATTTAACATTTATTTTTCAATGAGAAATAGGTCAAGAATTCTCATTCCCTTTTTTGTTTTTGTGTTTTCGCATAATCTTTGTGATATTTGCGTTACTATTGCTATTATGTCTGATGTTAATGCACCAATTAAATATTTAAAAATTAAGATCAACCTTAATAGCAACTCCAGATGCAACAGATTATATAACCTTAAAAAGAAGTTAAAAATAATTACTAGAGTGACTAACAGATAAGAATTTTCTTCAGTTAGGACAGCACTTGGCTCTTAATTTAGTTTCTCCTTATTTTGCTTTAATATCCTATGCTAGACTTAATTTTTTTTTCCCAAATGTATTGTGTATCTCTGAAACAAGAGTTTTAAATCTTTATGAAGTGGTTAATACATATGACTTCAGTAGAAGCATTCTATTATAATCCTTAGTTGTGAGTTGATCATAGATCAATCCTGAATTCCTTGTATCATTATAACTTCTGCTGGTGTTGGTGGGATTTGGATATGGAAGAGTTATAAAAGGGGGCCATCTGTGTTTCAGTTTAGTTTTACTAAGTAGTTTGGAATCATTACTACTAAAAATACTAAAACTTGTTATTTTATTTTTTTTGTGGGCTTAAAATGGTTAACCCAAACTTCTGGTTTTAGTTTGTAGTAATACCTCATTCTTAAATGAATCATCATCCAGATGTAGCTTGGAGTAAATTTGAATGCTAATTAGCTGAGAATTCCTAACTACTGTAAGAATTCTGTTTTATCCACAATGCCTTTAAAAAAACCTGCGTATCAGCAAAAACTATATAACAGAACTTTATGCCAATGTTTGGATAATGCACTTGGTAAAAATGGAAAGTCCAGGAAGATGCATATGTGCACTGAAAAAGGCACTGTTAGTGACAAAACGACCACTGTTTCAAGTTTGACCTAGTCATAGTAATTAAAATTATTTGTATATGAGCTATATTTTCTATATTAGTTTGTGAAAATAATTATTTCTAAAAAAAATCAATGTCTCTGTAATGGTGTCCGTACTATAGAACCTTACAATCTTTAGAGAAGTGAAAAATCATTAATTTATGAATTAGGATGCATGTGGCTTTGCGAAATGCAAATTATGATTTGAAAAAGAAATGAAAAAATGTATTTGAAAGCCCAAAGAATTCTTGACTGCAGCACAGATTTTGAAACTGCTCCTTCACGCATGTAGAGAGATTGTGTTCACTGTGTATAAAAGCATTTAGAGATTTGTGAGCAGTCTGAATCTGGATTAAGAAGAAAGTAGAATAGTCAATCATGAAAAGAAAAGTGATTGTTTACATATGTTATTATTCAGTATATATGCTAGAATGATTAGGAGAACGGAGAGATTATTTTTGCATGGGGAAGAGGAGGAGAATGTGTTTTGTTTAGCCTAGCAAAGCAAAAGCTGAGTTTTTGTGTTATGACTATGTATATAATAAGAGTGGAGGTAAACGCTAAGGCAGAAAAAAGCTATTTTGTTTGGAAACCCAAATGAATAGATGCTAGTGCTGCCATAAAAAGAAGGGTGGTTAGCTATTTTTTTTGGAAATGTAGGTGGAAATTCAAGTTCCTAATCATTAGACCAGATGTGTTCTGGAACAGTATTCTTAAGAGAATAGTATACTGAAGAAAATGATGGCTTTTTAGGAGAAAGGTGGTAAATTAATGAAAATTATTTATATGGTATGGTAACTATGATATTAAAGGAACAAGCTCAGTGTTGGATGTATTTTTCAGTGTGATTGTGATATAATTCAGTATCATTTACAAAGTATATGAAGGTATCCATTCTTTAGTGAATGGGATTGTTTTGCTGGCAATCATGGGTTTCCAAGAAATTGCCTACTGCTAACACTTTTTAAATGTGGATTCTTTTTAAAGCTTAAACAGTGTCTCAGCTATGGGAATTTTTTCTGAGTGTTTCAGGAAGTGTCAAAAAGCCAACTGAGCCATATAGTGTAAAATTAAAGAATGTTACTAGGAAATGAGGTTTGCCAAGGAGTAGGTGTTGATAACATTGATCTTTCTAGAGCAGTGACTTTCAAAGTTTTAAACTGTATCAGTGTTCTAAAATTTTCTGTAGATGGTATGTCTGCTTGCCTAAAAATTGGGGGTTTAACTTACTTCCCGAGATTCCCCCCCCTCAGAACGCTTAGATGGTAGTCCATAGATTCCCAGAAGTGAATGCACTGAGAGCTGAAAGTCATAGTTGTAATGAATGCCTGTGGGACAGGTTTTCAATAAAATGTTTTCTGGCTGGATCATCAGTTTCCTCTTTAAAGACTGGATTTTGGTCATCACTATAGCAAGTTGCTGAGATATCACACCCTCCCTCTCCCCCTCCCTTGCTGGTAGTGTGTGTGCACTGGAAAGGGCACCACTAGTGCCAAAATGACCATTGCTTCAAGTTTGACCTAGTTATAGTAATTTCAATTATTTGTGTGTGAGCTGTATTTTCTATATTAGTGTCTATATTAGTTTTCTATATTAGTTTCTCTATTAGCGACAAGTGGGTAGTACTTAGAGCAGTAGCTTAGCTTTTAGAAAGGCTTAGAGACTGGAGCTGGAGGGGTCTTTTTATTCAGTCTGTGATGAGTATAAAAACAAAATCATTTTACATATTTGTTTTTATATAAAATATGCTTGCAAATCATATACTGGATTTTTGAGGTTAAACTTCATATAAAGCTGTAGTAAAGCAGTGAAAATAGACTGCCTAAATGCATGCCAGCTATTTAAAACTGGAGTTCAGTTGCTTACCGGAGATGGATCAGAAGCAAAGACTTTTAGTCTTTCAAGACTTTCTTCTGCTTGAACTCCTATAAGAGAATCTGGAAAATGGTAAATGATACCATCCAATTTTATGTAAAGACCAACATTGTTACCCTTCACATACTTTTTGCAAATTTTTAATTTTTCTGAGAAGCGAGTTAGGTATGCGTGTTATGAGGTGTAATATAGTGGCTGAAAAGCAAGACATTTTTGCTTGCTATGGATGTCCTTTTCCAAAGTGATACCTTAGGTGAATATCCAATTATTTGTATTCTGACTTGTAATGAAATATTCAACATTACCATTTGGAACTGTTCCGACAGACAGAGGGAGAGACAACTACTGTTTTGTTCTTAATGCAGTCAGCAGTCCCTGCTGTTCAAGAAATAATGGAAGAGTTTGAATGAGTGATATGATTCATAATTGACAAAAAGACCTGAAGTTTTTATTATCTGAAATTCTTCTCTCACTTTTTAAAATCTTTTGGCTTTACTTTAAATTTAAATGTTTTCAACTTAGTATTGTGGTTCTTTTTCTGGTTAAAATTGTCAGCTACCAGGCTTCTACAACTTAACCTAAATAAAACAAAGATCAGTTAGTTTCACCAGGATCTACTAATCTTTCTTCCCTTCCCCTTAAGTTAATTTTATGTTCTGTTTACAGGGCTGCTCTTGGTCTGTCATATTTGTGGATTTTGATGCCCATAACCGTAACAGACAGACTCTGTGTTCGTTGCTACCCAGGGAGTCAAGGTCTCATGTAAGTACTTAAATGGAATTCACCTCAACAGAGTGTGAAGAAAATAAATTGATATGAACATAATTCTTAGCTTTATGATAGCCATTATATTCTGTTTATTAAAGATAGGAATTTGTTGGGAAGGTGTTAGATTTTTTGCTTCTTAAGCATCACTGTGGTGTAGATGCTTCTCTGAAATGGAATTACTATGGAATAAAATACTTAGGTCAGAATGGCAACCTATTGGTAGCTTTCTAAATCATTTAAAAATAAAACTAAAATAATAATATTCTGCAATAAATTAAGTAGAGTTTGCAGTCTTCTTGGTGACTGTCTTGTCTTCAGCCTAATGGCTGAGTTTCCATTATAAACTCAGTGTCTGTGTTTTTGAAACATTATATTTCTTCAAACTTTAATTTGTTCTTTTATGTAGGAAAAAGGCTTTAAGATTGGCTCTTTATAAATTGCCAAATATGGAGGATTTCTTCATATTATAATACTATTATTACAAATAAGTGTTTATCAGTGAGTAAATTTTAGTGACATAAATACAGATTTATCAAAAAGATTTTCTATTTAGTATTAGCCTCAAAAGGTAATTTTGATTTTTGAAAGTCAGTAAATTAAAACGAGTGATAATAGAGTGCTACTGTGTTTTTGTTCATTCTGGGATCTGATAGCATTTTGCACATGAAACAGACTATTAATCTTCAACATTAATAGTGTACTCATTTTACAGAAGAATTATAGCAGAGTTATAATACTGGATAATTAAAATAAAAGGCACTGTCAGCTACTTCTTTATAGTCTAATGTTCTTTTAGATGTCTTTTGCTATTTATTATTTGTTAGAGATTTGAAATATTCCAGCAGAAGCTGGATTGATAAATTACTTTATAATGCTCTAGAAGCAATCTTGGAATCCTTTTTCTTTTCTTTTTATGGGCTAGTATCATTGATTTTGGCAAGAATGCGTAATTGAAATGGTTGTGTTTCTTTGCTGTCTCAGCAGAAAGAAAAAATGCCATGTGATGTCAGAATGAGAACTTAAGACTCATTTTTTGTGTTTCTGTAAGCATACCTGTAGCGGTGATGCACTAGTTAAGTTTTTCTTGTGCTTTTAGTTCGTGATAATTTCATGTGATCACCTTAATGTAAATTGGATAGGATTGTTTCTTACAGTACCTGAAGAAAATTTTTGAAAAAAGTTCTAGAAATGGTGCTTTAATCATGTTACTTCTCAATACTGCACCTTTATAAAATAAGTGTAATGATTCTTCCCAAGCACAGGATACCTGTATGTTAGTGTTTTATAAGAATAACCTGCAGGATATTTTCAACTTCTAAAAACACAAAGTTCTGGAGTATATTCATTTACCAATGTAGATTATCAACTATAAAGTAGGTTAGATTTTGAGTCAAATGAGTTTGTTCTCTTTTAAATAATATTTCTGAATTTTTGGTTTGTTCTTTATTCTTACACATTTTTATAATTATTTTTAGAAGTTTTATTTTGCACACTATTTTAATATATCAGTACTGCAATTTTGATAAAGATAAAATCATATTCCAACTGTATATATTGTTGAATGAGTTACACAGTCTTTGTATCAAATAATTTCAGAGATTTATTTAAATGTGTTATTTTCCCCTCTTCTTCTTTAGAATACTGATGCAGCTCTTCTGCCTTGTCTTAGTTATCCTGCATTTGCTTTGGATGATGAGGCTTTGCTCGGTCAGACACTAGATAAAATTGTTAGAAAATTAAAAGGAAAATATGGGTTTAAAAGATTTCTGAGGGATGGATACAGAACAGCTCTGGAGGACAAAACACGGCGCTATTATAAACCAGCAGAAATTAAGGTAAAGGAATACCTGGCCTATATAAAGACAGAGTTTGTTTTTTTTTAAATGTTTAGGCAGTATTTACACTTGAAAAAATAAAATAAAATAGTATAAATTAAAAAAAATAGAATAAGAACAAGCAAAACCACTTTTTGGAATATTGAATTGCRCAGTGATTCTTAATCCCTTCTAATGAAGGAGATGCATTTTGTAATTTGGCATGTGCAGTTTTGAGAGATTGCTAAGTCAGCAAGTTGGTTGTTGATTTGTTTTGTAATGAATGTGCTTCCATTTACATTTAGGGTACAGTTGATTTCACATAACAAATAGGGAAGTTATTTATCATTTTATTTAATTTCACAGCTGACTACAATCTGAGTGTATAGAAAATAATTTTGCTTTTGACCACAGTGTTTCTCAGTAAAGGTTAGATAAATGAAAAAAAATTCCCCTCCCCCCCCCCAAATAGTTTCTCTGGGGAAAATAAAATGTGGATGATAGAACTATTCTGTTTGAGAACAGGCTGTAGCTGTGTAAAGGCACAGTGAAACTGCCTTTAGCAAGGCAGAAGCTGTAAACTAAAGGAAAAGCTACTGTACTAAAATATTTTTTAACATTCATGTTTTTTGTTGCTCTGAAATGGTTCAGTAGGATTTGCAAATGCATTTCTTTAAACCTAAATATTGAAATGTCTGATTATTTTTCTTCTTCTTAGCTTTTTGATGGCATTGAGTGTGAATTCCCTCTGTTTTTTATTTTCATGATAATTGATGGTAAGTATGGCTTTACATTCCTGCTCTATAAAGGCATTTCAGAGATGGGCCCTTAAAGGAAAAATATAAAACAGTTTTGCTGTCCTGCAAGAATAAACCGTAATTCAGTGATACTAAATATGTGACTCGGAGTTCTGCCTCATGAGGAAAAAAAAAAAGAGAGAGAGAAAAAAACCACGTATTTCAGCATTTTTAGTGTGAACTCTGTTTTAAAAATATGATTCAATATGTATTTTTCTAATGTTTAAATCAGTGACACAAGCTCCTGCATTGACTTTTAAGACTTAAAACCTTGCAAAGGATATCGGAACTTCACAGCACGTGAGAGAAGTGGAATTAGAGTCACTGAGAGAGAGCGTATTGACCGACTGGATGTTGCAGCTGACCTTTTCAAGTTGGATGTTCTGTGGCAAATGAAACAGTTTAGAAGAGAAGAAATCCAGGCATAAAGACGCTATGACCAAGTTCCTCTTTGAAATGCCAGTGTTTCCAGGCTAAATTTTTCCATGTAGCCAGTTTGTCTACCTACAAACTTTGTCTTGACAATAGGAGACACCAAAAAAGTTCATGGGGAGATTTCAGGATGGAAGCTAAATTCACATAGAAAGAAAGTCTGAATAAGAAAATGAGCAGGGGTTACAGTCATCAGAAAGATTTGTCTTCGGCTTTGTAAATGGATGAAATTCTGGCTGGAGTTTATAACATTTGTTTTCTCTCTTCAATGTGTGAAATAGATTTCGATGCACCAACTTCACTTGAAAAATATCTGCATAGACTCTCATGTGCCCATCCATAACAAATTAAAATATCTCATTTGAACATGTAATAAGGAGTGATACCCAAAATCCAGGAGAGAGGCACAGATATTTTAGGCTGCCCACTTGCAGTTTTGGAAAGAGCAAAAAAGATAATAATCTTTTACTGTTAGCAGAAGAATAAAGAAGACATTTTCTCTTGTTTTTTTTGTATTATAAAGAAAAAGTACAAATTACACATCTCACAAATATTGTCCTATTTTTTTGTCTACCATAATCTCATGAAATAGAAAATTCCTTTAGTAGATTTTGTGCATGTGTATGTGTTTAGATTAGACAGTAAGCTGTGCTTTTTCCTTTTATAAGGTGTACTGTCATGAATAAGTTGAAACATTCTGTGTTTCTGAGGGCAGTAAGGCTGTGTATGCTCTTTGCTATAATACAGGAAAAAATAATATTCGGTTTATATATGCAAAAATTATTCTGAGTTGTTTGTGAATCTGTGGTATTAAACTCATGCAGTGTTAAAATTATATAAGCTTAATAGGCACATTAAAATTGTCCATAAGAAACAAAGTAGAGCAACATTTACATATTATGCAAAATTTTTGCAGTACTTTGTAGTTGTAAAATAAAGAAAACTGGTGATTGTAACATGAACTAAAAGACATGAAGTAAACGAGCATGTTCAGTTTTTTTGTTTAAAAACTTGTAAGTAAAAATCCTTTTTAATCTTGAAAAGGCAGTATGCTAATCCAAACGGAAATATATATATATTGCAGTGTGTGTGTATAGGCTTATTTTAAAATATATATATACACACACATACACACACACACACATATACTGCAAAAATATATATATATTTTTGTATATGTGTATATATATATTTTTTTAAATAAGCTTTGGAGAAATTTCAATCTCCAAATCCACAAACTTCGTTAATACATAATGTTCAGTACATGCAGAGGTACAGAGAGACTTACAAAACCACAAAAAGACAATGAAATAGGAGGAGTAAATTACATTTGAATGTCATTAAAATAAAAACACTGGAAAAAACTCAAGCTCCTACATTGTAAATAGTGGTTCTGCTGAAAGCCTCTTTGCCCATCCTACACACATGCAGAGTAGGGAGGAAAGGATTTTCAGCAAATGTATACTAAAGTACTGAATATCTAAGCAACTCCTGGTAACTGGATTTTATTTCTCTATAACAGTGGGACAGGGCTCCATTAAATAAGGACGGAGAGAGTCCGGTAAATCATAGTCTGTAACAACCCAGTTTTGCTCACGTGAACAAAATTTCTTTCTTTGTTTCCTTTTTGAAAGAATAGCAGAACATACTCCAGTAGCTTTATATGTGCAGTTACTCTTTTAGAGTACAAAATAATAATCTCATCAATTTTTCTGTTCTGTCAGTGACAGCTTTCTAATATTTTTAGATATGAAGAATAAAAACAATTCTGGCAACTATATACTACAGAATTAGTTATGTATTTTCTATTAGTACTGACAAGAACTCTCTGTTATTCCATATGGGTCATGATCATTATTACCCAACACATCTTTGCTAGATGATTCTTAATATAAAACAATTGTATTTTCACATAAATGCATTTCTTTACCCTCTACAATATCTGACAACAAGAATAATTAAAAAATAAAGGCAGTCAGAATATCGCTGTTATGTCACGACTGTGCTCATGTGTTGACATAGTTCCAATGGGTCACTTAAACATATCTATTATTATTATAAAATATGACTATTTTTTGGATTATATATATTTGGATAATATTTTTGATAGTTTTTTTTTTAACTTCTCTTTATGAATCTGGAGAAATATGGTAATTTTTAAGGATAAGGTAATAAAAGGAATATTACAGCTCATTTGAATAATATGGGAGTATGTGGTAATTGAGAAGGAAAACCAGGTAAAGAAATGAGATGCACAAGAGTGAAAGGTGTGTGATGAAAAGTTTTCATCTAACTTGTTTCCCTTTAAATATTTAAAAGTGTTTCTCTCTTAAAAAAACTCAGTGTAATATGTCAAGTTGTGGGTTTTTTCCTCGATGAACAAAAATGCTTTTGCTTTTTGATATATCCTTTCATAGACAAGCTTGTATGAATTGGACCCTGGTCATGTTATAATATTCATCAGATAAATTTTGGGGACTACTAAATTGTACCAGAAAAATATTAAGATACTGGTACATCCCAAACTTAACAATTTCTTCCCCAAAGCAGCATCATACAGAGATGACTGTTCCATTTAACATCTTGTGATGTGTTAGCTGTTCTGAACCACTGTAATGATTAAGATATAATATCTATGTAACTTATCAATGTAGAGATTCCATCTACAAATCTCTGAAGGGGAATTTTTGGTTTTACTCCTTCAAATTCCTTTCATATTTATTGGGAGTTCTAGGCAACTCATTTTTAGATCACTTTGAAACTCTGTCATAAGATTTCGAACCAGCCTAACAAAGACTGCGTGTCTTCACACTGACACGTAAGCTTCTTCATTCTGTGATAGTTAAAGGAGTTATTTAGAGGTAGTAAGCTGGTCCACTCCTGAGCCTCTGTAAGTTCAAAGCTTTCCTATGCAGTGTAACTTGCCATTGATTTCAGTTTAAGCTGATAAAACAGTGGCTGATTCTTGATCCATGTGAGGTTTAGCCATAGGAGTAACTAAAGAGTTACAGTTTCATCTTCTACTTTTCATGGACTATTTAGTGTGTAGGCCCTGCCCCATGCACTCTGCCCCATGCAGAGATTTTTTTTTTCCCCTCTTTTACAAACATTGAGTTCACAGAACAATTTCCTCTTCCATTAAATGAATTACTTTTCTGGTTATTTTTAGGAGTTTTTAGAGGAAATCCTGCTCAAGTAAAGGAATATCAGGATCTTCTGGATCCTTTGCTTCAACATACATCTGAAGGTATTATCTGATAATCACTCTTTTAAAACAGTGTGGTTTTTTTGTTTTAGCTAAAATGTTTGAAATGCTGACACTTTTATTAATGTATATTGCAGTCAAAGCAAAAGAGAAATAATAGCATTATCAGTATGTGGCTTGAGGGCAAAATACTAATATGAAACTAATTTGTTCTGTGTAGATACATTGCACCATAAAAGTGTGATAATAACAGTAATTTTATTATTTGGAAAAATGATGCTGATATAAATGTAAAATTTACACTGTACCCTGTTGTTCCTCCTCACTCCCCCTGTGTTTCATTATTTACAAAGTTCACTTTGACTTTGCAGGAGAGAATTAACTACCAACAGTCAGATATTTTCAGGATTCCACTTGGATATGGTTGCGAATTAGTTGCATCATTCATTGACTCTTGACTTCACAACATCTGCAAAATAATTTATTATAACTCATATGAAAGTTACCTGTTTAGAGCAGTGGAAGTGGCAGCTTTTGAGAATTAATATAAACATTCTCTTACATAGATTTTTGTATGCTGCAATTTTGGTGGAACTGCAGGTAATAGCCTACAAGTGCATCCATCCAGAATTCAGTTTAAGAAAAAGACCACAAGTTTGAGGGGAGGGAGGGATACAAAAATGGTCTGTGAACACAACAGCTTTTAATACCCTGGCAATCCAACTTCAAAACATCCTTGAGTATTGTGTTTTGTTAGTAATAATCGCCTGTTCTTGGCATCTTTTTGTGGGTTTTGTGGTATCATCTTTGCTTTACATAAACAGATGCAAAATATTTTAGTCTTAGCTGTTTTTGAAACTTAGAATACTTGTTGAAGTGAGCCGGTCTGTGAGAAATATAAACATTTCCTTATCAAATTTTCACTGCATAGCAAATTTTCTGACCTTGCTGATCATTTCTCTGTTCTGATTTTTAATGAATACGTGAAGTACCATGGACGCTAAATTAGTCTTGTGGTTCCCCTTGTTGAACTGTCATCATGAATGCTTCATCTTAAAACTTCTGGGTGTGTTCTGATACCTCACCTACTTGTATATTTTATCTTTATTATCTCTCACTTTTTTTTTTCTCAGCTTCTTGCTAGTAATTTATTTAGTTTTCTTGATCTAAGCAAATAGCCACTTCAACTTTATCTTGTTTATCACCTGTTTTTTACATAAATAAATTAAAAATTAAAGTAATATTAAGACATAATTTATTTTTATAGAAAGCATATCAATTTGTTTTTCTATTACATATAATTAGATTGTTTCAAAATTGCAATGCAGTGTTTAACTGTATTGCATACTTGCAAAAAATTGTAATTTTCATTTAATTAAATGTTAGGCTACTTTTTTTTTTTTTTTTAATTTCAAAACATTGTCTAATACTGGCCATTAAAATGTGGGGGACCCCCCACCAAGTGTTCACTTTAATGCAACTTTGATTTCTCTTGGTTATGGTTTCCTATCTGTACTACATTTTGCTGTCAGTAAAAAAATTTTTTTTTTTTTTTTTTTTTTTTTTTCATGATAAGGCACTATGCTGATAGTGTGTGAGATTTAGGAAAAGATTTTGTGGAAATGTTTGGTGAAAAATAAAGTACTATTTGGCATAGCCCTTGGTTTACTACACTGATGGTGGTTTTGAGAGATAACAATGAATGACAATTCAGGACGTAGTTTTTCCTGTTTTCAATCCATTTCAGTTTTGTAAGGGAAATACAATCATATAATGAAGGAAGTGGAATATGATTTATTTACTTAATGTATTTATTTTAAAACTTCATAGGGTGTCCTGTTGTTCCCAAGTATTATTATGTGCCAGCTGATTTTGTTGAACTGGAAAAGAAAAACCCTGGCAGCCAGAAACGATTTCCTAGTAACAGTGGACGCGACGGAAAGCTTTTCTTGTGGGGACAGGCACTTTACATCATTGCAAAGCTCCTGGGTAAGAAGCTGAATTCAAACTATCAGGTTTTGACTTGTCAGATGTGAAGGATATCTGTCTTGCTAATGTTTTTCTTGAATATGAACGAAAATGTTGGCTTAAGTTTTGATGGACTGTGGGTAGCATATATGTCCTCTGCCTTTGTTCATGTGTGATAGGCAAAAAATGCTTTTTATTCTTCTTCTTTGATGTTAGA
Source organism: Apteryx rowi (assembly GCF_003343035.1). Lineage (NCBI taxonomy): Eukaryota > Metazoa > Chordata > Aves > Apterygiformes > Apterygidae > Apteryx > Apteryx rowi. The sequence goes on along the minus strand of NW_020447196.1, from coordinate 890,303 downwards.
TTTTCATGCTGCGTGCAGCACACTCTGAAATATTCACTAGAATATTTTGTGGAATCTTCAAAATGCTCTCAATATGATAGGCTTCTCATTTGCTGTTTCTTTTCATGGCTTTCCCTCTTATTTCCTTGTCTCCTTGAGAAAATATRTTAACATGATGCTTACTCTGGATTAACTGTCTCTGTATCACCTGTACCTGTACAGTGATTTTTACAAATGGTCTCTAGCATTTAGTTTAGATTTTTTATAGCTTTAAGCAAGATAAGTTGCAATTCTGAACAACTGCAATCTCAGATAAAAGCGATAGTGTTTTCTTTAGTCTGTGATGTTTTTACCCTTCCTTTAAAATAGAAGAGGCTGGATGAGCATTTGGAGATGCATTCTGAAGGTTGGCCGTTACAGTTTATGGTGAACTTCAATCACAAACTTTTATTCTTACTTGAGAGGATTCAAAGATTAGTGCAAAACAGTTGTTAAAATCTTCTAATGATCCACAGGGTTTTCATAATATTTCTTGTGGGAGAAAGATCAGTCCTTTATTCTAAATACTCAGTGATCAGTAGATTGCGTTCTAAATATGTTTTTCTCTGAACACAGCATAAGGGAAGCAGGCTGTTGGCAGTAAAAATGAAAAAGATTGAAGGGGAGTTTAAAAATTCAAGACTTGGACGGAACTCTGGTTGTATCTTTAGGTATGGAAGGGCGGAGTCAGTCCAGTGTTCTGTGCAGTTGGCTTCACTGTGTTCCTTCCATAGTACATTCAATTTTTTGCCAGTACTGTAATTAAATGCACCAGCCAATCTCATCTTTAATCAAAAATATTTTGATCTAACCCTTTATAATTAGCCAAATAACCCTCAAAAGTGTTCTCTTACAGTACAGACTACTGTAGTACAGTATTCCCACTGTACTAATTCAGCTAGTATTCGTCCTATATTAGTATTTGCGTACTTCCATACCTGAGGAATGTTGGCTAAATAAATCATATTTATTGTTTGCCAAATACTGTTAGACTAACCTAAGTTGTTTTGTTTCCATTCTTTGCTAAACACTTTTTTTGTTAATCATGCTAAATTGCTTTTTGAAATGTTGTCATTAGTATCTGTTTCCACTTGCTTTATCATTTTTTAGCTTTCTGGTGTATTCTCTACTTTTTCTTCCTTCCCTTACTGCTCTCCAGTATTTTTTCCTTCTTCTCTCATACTTGCTGCCAATAGAGGTTGGAAATTTTATCCCAAAGCTAATTCTGTTCACCAGTGATGATTATAAAATATCAGGAACTCCATCTATTCATACCAATTTACAGTTGATACATTTAATTGTGCTCCTTTCTAGGAGCTATTTGCAAACCTGCCTGAATAATGGTGGTCTTGTTGGAACTCTGTGCGTGTGTGTGTGTTATTTTGCTTGGTGGTAGTGGCTAATTAACTGGAAGCTTGACTCCCAACACTTTCATTTCTGGAAAGGAAAGGTGCTAGCTCTCCTTTTCATCATCCATTCCAGAAATTGTTGGGCTTGCCTCAGGAGTAGCAATCAATTTATCTTTTCTCAGCCTCGGCAGGTACACAACATAACCTCTTTAGATCCTTCTCCTGTCTGTGGGACTAGTGTCTGCCTGTTGCTGTTCAAATTTCTCTAAAAGCAGGCAGCAACATGAGGCTGAGTCAATTCTTACACATCTCATCGCCTCCCACAGAGATACAAAAAGTAGTATTAAAGTTGAAATTTTAACTCTGAACCACAGAGGCAGTGAAAGTGTCTGCCTACAGCAGTGGGAACTCGCCACATGCGTAAACTATGATTGTGTGTAGAAGGTTGCCTATGCAATTTAAATAGATGCTACTTTTTGCTTGTTTTATAACAAAAAGCATGCATTTTGAAGACAGTGGTGCAATTTCTCAAAGGCAATTTATATGTCTGGTTGAGAAGGTTTGTCAAGCCCTCATGATAGACACCTTTTCAGAACATGGGAAAGTAGTATCGGGGCAGTAGGTATTCATCTGCTTAACACAGCTGGAAAGTTGCTGTTACTTTAATCTTTCATTTAGTGGCTCCCTTTTATCTGTCTGGTGCTTTTCCTCATAATTCTTATATCCTGTTTTGTGGATTCAGTGCTGCCTAGAACTAGGTTACAGGTTTGTAGCAATACTTTTTTAGAGCATAGATACAAATGGATTAAATTTTGTCAGCTTTTGCTGATACAAATAATGAGTTAACAAAGAAAACTCTGCTTTTTTTTGGATTCCAATAAACTTGTGTTTGTGATAATGGGGATGAGAATTTACTGAAATTCTTCCTTTAAATACAGTTGTAAATATTGAAAATTACCTGAAATGTCATATTACTCTACTTGTATAATTACTTTCATGAAGAAATGATTTTGGCTGCATATTTTAATTACTGAGCAGTGTAAGTCAATGTAAAAAACAGTGGAAAAACAGCAACAATTCTGGACACAGCTCTTACTTTTAAGATCTATGAGACAAAAAGGCCATTGATTTTGCAATAATTTGGTTAATTTCTTTTATAGCATCAACATTACTGTAAATAATTTAAGTAACCTAAGTGCCTTTAGACAACATCAGAAGTCTGCTTCTGTGCACTGGAGCTCAGGTCAACGTCTTCTTTAAAATATGTTTTTGTAACTCATGCGCCAATATGCTAATAAATTGTATGTGGTAATTTTTCAATATCCAGATTTTTTTCCCCCTTTTTTTAAAATAACCACCTGAACATACACTGACTCTGCAGAACGTTTCCTGGGAGGAAGCGTGGTGCTGGAGGGAACGGCATGAGCAGCGGGCTGAGGCTGGGAGCAGAGCGCGGCGCGGCGCGGCGGGGCCTGCTCCTGCCGGGAGGCAGGCTGCTTCCCCTCGCCAGAAGGCCCCGGCCGCGAGGGCGCCGCAGGCGCTAGCGGCTGCGGCTCGCTGGCGCGGCTCCCGGGAACAGTCGGCTCCCTCTTGTCTTATTCGGTGAACTGCCCAGCCAGCATGTCCTTTGTCATCTGCCCCTGCGTTTTCTTGCCATTGCACTGTCTCTTCTGCTCTCTGTGCTTTTAAAACACTGCCAAGCCTTAGCCGGATCGTGTTTGACTTTATAAACTGCGTAAACCCAGTCTTAAGCTACTGCACAGTGTAGTGTTCAGGAGCATTTTCCTTATCAAAGCAGTAGATGGTTTGGTGTTCTGTTGCAGCTGAATTTAGCTAATGCCATCATCAGTTATTTGTCTTTTGGACTAACAGCTCATTTCCCATTGTAATTGTTGACTTATTTATAGGAGACATGAAAATGCGCTGTGGCCTCCTTTATAGCAAAAATCAAAGAAAGATTGGGCTGTTTCATGCAAAATGAGATTTTGATGGGAAAATGCTTATTTAAAGGGTGTAATAGCTCACAGTGGATTATGAACCTTTATTCAAGGCATTTGTTGAAACTTTTTAATAGTCTACTTTTACTGGAGTACTTGACTTCCTTTCAGGAGAGTAAAAGTTTTTCCACTTAACATTTTCTACACGGAGTCTTTTTAAGTTTCAAGAATATCTAATTATTCTTCAAAATTTCTTCTTGAGCTATCGTCATTGATACTTAGCTACAATTTTGTCCCTTTTAGGATTATAGACATATGATGACCTTGAGACAAAGGTTCTATGTGCTTCAGAGCTAAACAAATATTTGATTGTTGAATTTCTAGTCAAAGCTTTAGAATAATTCCATAATTGTGGGCTGAGGGCTTTTTTCGTGTCTTGTGTGTGTTGTGGAGTATATTGTCTGTATATGTTCTTTTGCACATTTCTCTAGAAAAAATAAAGCATTTTTTAAAATATACTACATTGTTATAATTGGCTGTAGCAAGAATGATACTTAAGAGATATTAGTTTTAAAATTTATGTAATTTTGCAGGTTGTTCTTTTAGTCTGTAAATTATATTGATCTGAAACAAAGATTATAGCAGAACTGACTACATAAAATACATTTGCATGCATCCTTCTTAGAAACTGTGGAAAGTACTCAAGTCATTCTGTATTTTTGTTATGATTTACTTTCAGCTGACAAGTTAGTAAGTCCTAAAGATATTGACCCTATAGGACGTTACGTACCTCCACAGGATCAGCGGAATGTTAGCATGAGATTCTCAAATCAGGTAAGTATAAGCTTAGTTTAAGTCAATTTAAAACCTAATAAAATGTACTTACTGAAAAATTATCATCAATGTGTTTTTGTATATTAGAATTAAAGTGCTAAGAAAATATTAAATTCCTGTACACTTTCTTAATTGATGGAGGATTCTATAAGGAAGATTATAGTAAGGTACAATAAAAATGATAAATTAAACATAAGTTTAAATAGGTGCTAATAGATAAGTATATTTCTTTGAGTTGTAAGACATTTTAGGAAGGCAAGAAAGAACCTGTTGTTTTTAATCCTTCAAATTAGTTACCACTTAAATGTGGAATTTTCCAAATTTTATAAATATTTTTCTATGATGAGCTCCTAAGATCTACAAGGGTGAGTTGCTTTTTGGTATGTATGGTACATACATATGTGTTCCTCTGTTTGGCTTACATGCACAGCAGGAATGAATGCTCAAGGATGGGGAGTGTTTGGAATCTTTTAATTCAAATTTCCAGTAGGTAGAATAACAACACAGAATCATGGTCCATAGGTAGGTAACCTCTTTTATTGCAGAGGTAGGAACCCTATGGATGAAAATCTGTAACTAAAAGATGTTTTTTCAGCCGTTTAATTTCTCGGTATAAGAAATATATATTGGAAAAGTTCCTCTTTTAGCACGGTGCATTTATTAGTGAAGCATAAAATATGGTGTATTTATCTTAAAATCTTCCAAGATCAGAAGTGAACAAATGTCTTTTGAGACATTTGGGTTTTTGTTCTTGTTCTATCCAAATGCTGCTTAAAACCTCTATGTTTTCTACTGTTTGCTGTTACCACGGTAATCCAAATGCCTGGGTACTGTCTGATTACCTATGAATGAGACTTGCCATTGTTCACACGGCAGCACTTCTGCTCTGCTAACATGAGATAATGAAAGCTCAGAGACTTCATTTCCCAGTTCCTGTTGTTTGTTCGTACATCATGGGATTATGAATGCTACAGAAATTGTACAGCATATGTACTTTTAAGAATGCCATTAGAAAAAGTTATCCTGTACTGAGTGAGAGTGTTGCAGCCCATCCAAATTTTGGTCAGATAATTAGCAGAAATCATCTCTTGACAGAATTTGAAGCTTGTAAAATCATTCAAGGTCTTCATTTCCCCACATAGCCTGTTCTTTTTTTTTTTTTTTTTTGATTCTTGAAACCATTAGCATCTAAGATTCCCCAGATAAACACTCTAAAGAAGCTAATGAAGGTTTGTTCCAAAGATGCTGCATGACTCATCAGGAAATCTGTTAGTAGAAGGGCATTACTACTTTCTGAGGGTATCCTCTATAGGATAGGGAATTTTCAGACCTTCAGAGAGAAGTAGCCTCTACCTTGACAACTTCCCAAAATACGTAGTAAATAGTAACATATTTTCTCATATCTTATTCCTTTTTGGTTTGTTTATGGGTCAGTAAAGAATTTATTAAGTGATAAGTAGTCATCCTGCAAAATTCAGCAATATAGTAGGGATTCTAAAGGCTAAACAATATTGAAAGAATTGAAAATGATAACTTAAACAGATTCATTTTGATGTTTTGCTTCATCTCCAACAAATCTAGCTCTGGCCACTTTAAAAAATAAAAATAAAAGGGAGATCAGCATGGATGGTTTTATTCTCATGTGCTCATACAGTCCTTCTGTTCTTTCAGTGCTCAACACTTGTCTGAGCTAGATATTTGAATGTATAATTGTGCTTCTCACAGGCAGTCTGGTAGAACTGATGCTTGTTAGTCTTTCCTTTTAAAAGCCTTTAGTTGCTTCAGTTTGCTAAAATTTTGGCTGAAATTTTCCATAGTTGGGATCAGTAATAAGAATGTTTCTGTTGTTGTCAGCATTCGAAAGACAGAGGACCTTTCAAGAGTGGTTCTTGAGTGTATTACTGATGGGCAAGACTTGTTGGCTTGTCTCTGGGTTTCTCGCTTTCAAATAAAGATTTAAGGGGTTTCTTCCATAAAAATCGGTATGGAGATCTCACTTAGATCAAGGATGCTCAGCAATTCCTGTTATTATGGATATCCTTCTGTGCACAAGAGGATCTGAGATGGATTGTCAGTTGTTCAGTATCCGAAGTGTGAAACAGTAAACAAATGAAGGGTCAAGAAGGGGGTGTGAGGTTGCCGAGGCCAGCCTTCCTAGCCATGGTACTCCTTTGCTGTAAGAGACTGATGCATACTTTTCTTTGGTATATAAAAGATGAAACTCTCCAAAAGATACTGCGTGTACTTCCCAAGGTGGGTTAGAAAGAAGAGAGGCACTTCGGAATTAGGGGGAGTTTGATAACTGTGGCATAAGGTCTTTGCCATTGTAACCTGTGAGCAGTGCTGTACAGAAACTGTAGCTGGAACGGTTTGTGTCCCTGGGATACTAACCAGGAGGCTGGGCGATTCCTGTGGGAATGTTTGTACTGAAACAGTTAGTATGTTGTACTATTAGATTAGTATCAGGGCAGAATGTTTGCTGTTACTGGTTTTAATTCAAGTTTGTCATAATTCAGAGGAGATTTTTTCAGCAAGGTTCAAAAGTGAAAGGCAGATGCGTATATGTATCAATGTGAGGTGTGTTTTATCAGCAAATCTGTCTCTTGCAGTTGAAGTCAGTAAACTTCAACAAGTTTCAGCTGACTGTCTTGACCTTGCCTTTTTTTATCCACATTTTACATTTGCTTAAACAGTTCATCTGAATATTTGATTATGCCATTTTATCTAATTGAGTTAATTTATGCAAAATCCATGTTAAGCATTTGCTTTGAAGTGCTAGGAAATGGACTAAAAATAAAATATGAAATGAGAACACCACGCATATTAGTTAATTATGTCTTCAGACATCAAAACCAGTTTCTTCCCTTTTAATGCTGTCTTCTCTTTCCCATATAGCTAAAGAGTTATTCAATTAAATAGAAAGGAAAAGCATTTCTGCTTTTATAAATTTCATTCCTGTAAGCAGTAAGCCTGGAAATGTAAAAATTTCAGATGCTTGTATATATAAATTTTGTTGATGTACAGTGTTTTGGAAGGCAGTGTACCAAAAAGAAGGCTCTTTATTTGTATTTAAAGCTGTATGCAATGACCTAGGTCCAGAAAACTGCTGAAGAAATTTTTCTCAGATAAATGCATTTTCCGTATAGGTAAATTCTGATATTTTGGTGGCACTGAATGTAATCTCTATAAATACTTGCCATTGAAAAACATGATTAATGGATTTATATGGCTTCACCACTTCAAAAATGTTTGATGCCCATATCATCATGTAGATTTAAGGAAGCAGTGAAAACTATTTAAAATATCCAAACACTAGTTTTCTTATTGTTTTGAAGTACCAGTGAAGAATACTCTAGAATGAAGTGACTATAGACCTACAAAGGCAAAAATGCTATGAAACCTACAATTACTGGCAAGTAAGTTTTCCTTCTCTAAAAATTACCTCTGCAGAAACGTCACTTCAGGCAGATTCACAAATAATATGAAAGAGATGGATTCTTAGGTAATTTGCTTCAAATCAGTTCTTTCATCTTAAAGTTTTATTTGGACCATAATCTTAAGGTAGTCCTGAGTGCAAATGAAACTCTTTGAAGGAATTTAAAGATTTCAGACACATTCTTTCTTAAGCATGAGACACTTTCTGCAACTATTGACTTCTAAATCATCACCGACACTTCTAGATGTAAATAAGGAGAAAAAAATCTTACACCCATCACTATTGTTTTTGTCTACCTATCCTTCTCCCATGGACCTCTTCATGATATCTACTTTTTTCAATTTATTTTATTACTTCGAATCTTGTCTCCTGTTGCTCTTTTCTCAGAATTTAGTAGTGTTGACCGAGCAGCTTTGTGCAGAAATATGTCATTAGCTACAAAGAAATTCTTTACTGTATCCTTTTATAGCTGTAAAGCCTGTTGTTTTGCTGTACTCTACTGCCCATTCAAGCTGCAGAGTATAAAGCATGGGATGAATACATACACACATGTGCTTGTAGCTTCACCTGGAGAAAGTCTGTTGGGAAAGTGTAACTACACTGATCATCAAAGTCCACTCTCTTAGTTCAGTTTTCTTAATATTACCTCTTTAAACTTATTCGTTCATCAGTTAGTCTCATTTCACCTTAGTCAAAAAAGAAATATTAGGTGCTACCTTCTAGTCTCCTATTTTTCAGTAAATCCCTTTGAAAATTGGCAGCATTGATGTTCTTGCAGCTTTTTAAGACTTTGGAGTTTTTACAATCACTACTGAGGCATATTATCATACAAGAACATAAGGGTGTTTATGTAGCTACATGCTGCAGCTACTAGCTCTGCACAAAGAAAACTAAAAGTAAATAGTGACATTACAGACTTGTAGAGATTACTAGAAAACTGACATTCACTCAGAATTTGTTCTGAAATGGATTTTATTTTCATTTGTATGTTAAAAACCATTGCGATAATGCATTCAATAAGTCAGTAAATAGAACCAAATTTTTTTTGTTGACCAGCTGTTAATCTTTTGGAAACATATTTTATCTTTACAAAAAATAGGGTTTGTTTACATTTTTAGGACACTTATACTTAATACATAGATTTATGTACTTGAGCCACACTAAAATGTTGCTGAATCAATAATGAATACCGAGGAGGCACTTTTGCTGGTTTCGGTTGCATAGTAAGTGCTCTACACTGCCTTTTATCTTGTGCCAAAATACAGAGCTGCGTTTCTCATTTGTTTTTCTGAACATGATTTTAATTTTAGAAGGCACTAAGCTGAGAATGCTGTTTCTAATGTTCTAATACTCTTTGCAGAATTGCTAATACAGTGAAAAGTATGGGATGCTGCTTAGGTAGCATGACCGATCTGTGAAACCTAATGAACACAAATTACTGATCTGGTGATCTGAAAGCAAAATTCTGTTAAATCCTTGAGAGCAAGGTGTTTCGCTGTCCTGAAGAGGCTGTATTTTACCATTTGCTGCATGCAGACTTTTGTCTCTGAAGGTCCGTTGTTCCTCTGTGTCAGGCACACAGAAATGTCTGAATGAATGACTTCAAGGGTTGTTTGGAAAGGAGTTTTATCAAGATTTAATGAATTAACTCTCAGTAGAATGAAAGCTATATTATGCATTCTAAAACTTGCAAAATCTGGTAATAGAGAACAGTTTCATTTCCGATAGAAAACTGTGCGATCAAATGAGCAGTATAGACAAGATGTTAATGGCTGCTAATACTAAAATATTCATTTAGTCAGTCAGTCTCTTTATACATACGTGTGTGTGTGTGTATATATATATATACACACATATTTTTATATATAAAAAATCCTAATATATATATATTCTCTCYATATATATGTGTGTGTGTGTGAATTATAATATATAGGAATATATTATATATTATATCTAAATAAAGAAACGTTTTCTCTGCTAAATTAATGCCCCCAAATATTTTATATTTCAGCTTTCAGGAAGAGGTCTGTGTATATTCTATGTTCCATCTTGAGGAAAAAGTCAGTGTGGTGCAGGACCAGGATTCTCTTTGCTAGTTTTAGACTGTGTTCCAAACCACAAAGAAGTCTAATGGCAATCAAAGAGGTTCTCCTTTGCACTAGTAATTTGCTTTGTAATGCTAATGGTCAGTAGCATTTCTTGTTGAATCCCATTCATGAGTTAAAAAAAGAAAATGGAGTCATCCATGCTCCAATTACTTTACTAAAAGATGATAATGCAGGGCATTCTCTTTCACAGGGGATAACTCTTTAGAAATAGATTCTGCACAAGGGCTTATTTTATTATCCCTTTGTAATATCTCTGTAACCACAAGAGATGATACTGTAACACAATTTCAGGTGAAATTCTCTATTCTGGAGAATTTAGTATATAAGCAGGCCTGTATAATAACAGTAACATTTGAAAAATGTAGGTCTTTTTTCTTTTGGGGTTTTTTTGTTTTGCTTTTCACTGGAATATCTGAAAGCTAATTTATTGCTGTCTTGTATTTAATTTTATTTTCAACAAAAAATTATAACCTTACTAAATTGGCAGAGTAATTTATCTTCTGAGTTAACCTGAAATGCATGCATAGATTTACAGTTAATTAATGAAATTCTCTGACTGCATGCAATGACTATATTCTTTTTAATGTTTCTGCTTTGAAGACTGAGTAGTCATTCATGAGGACTTCACTTAACTCACTGGAAATGGAGGTTAATGCCCGCTAATGATTTTGGAAAGAGAACAGGCAAAATGATAGACTGTTTTTTCTTTTATTTCAGGAAAGTGGATAACTTATGTAAAGAAGCAGGTCAAATTACTAAATGTAATTCTTAAGATTTTCAACTACCTAACTTACTTTAGGATTAGATTGTGTCTAATTTTGACAATTTAAACAGATGTATGATGTTGGATGATTTGTTTTGTACTATTAATATGAGGCATATTCTTGCTTTCATTTGTCTTAATACAGTTGTCCACCACAGTTAACACAGTTTTAAAATTGTTAAATCTTATTTTAGAGTTTGAGGCACACTGGTGTCATTTCTGTTGCATTAAAACAGTCTGGTGTGCTAGCAGCCTTGACCATAAACCATTTATCAGTATTTACATGCTTCCAGAGGTGTTTTTCAACAATTAGGTTGTAGGTCATAGCAGCAGGGCTGATTATATGGGTTCTGAATTTCTCATCTTGCTCCATATGCCTGGAAGGCCCAGTAGGTACCATTTTAGTCGGTGCTCTGATGTTGTGCCCACTTTCTCACATGTTCAGAATGAATGGATTTTTTTCGGAGTTCTGAGGTTTCCTGGGAATATATGCAGAAAGGCATACGGCGATAGCATCTGTCCACTGAGACTGCAGCAAAAGGCCAGTACCGAGCTGCTTTGTCTTCTAGTGCCAGGACTGGAGTCAGGGTTTTTCCCCCTTCTGCCTGCCTCTGACAGTTTATAACCTTGTTATAAAATAGGGTTTTTGGAGAGGAAGAATAAAAGGTCTGTCTTGTAATTTTGTCTCCTGAAAACGCTGGGATGTATTTATCATTTGCGCAGCATGGAGAACATAGTTTAAGCAGATCCTTTTCCCTACTACCCAATGTGAAAAAGTAAGGCAGAAGGGGGAGCCTGGCGTGGGGGCGCAGTCTGTTGCAATGTCTTGGGGAGACGGTGATTGATGTTGTGTAAAGAGCTGCTTAGTTTGGGGTGTTGGATAAACATGAATCTGAACACATTTAAAGGGAACTTTTAACAACAACATCCAGATTTGTTTAGTGGAGTGTTTAGGAATTTAATGTTTTCTCTCTATCGCTCTCTGTGTCTCTCTCTGTCTCTCTCCCTCTCTTTTATATACATATGTATATATGCATGTGTGTGTGTATATATATATATAGCTAATGTTGTGTGTCACTGTCATTTTTAAAAAAGGGTGATGTACCTTTTTCATAAATCTTGTATCTATTTTTTTTGATTTGTGTTTTTTCTAGATCACTAACTATTTACCATCTTACCATTTTCCACAATAATTTTTTCAAACTCTATTTTTCACACAACCAGGTCTTCTAGAATAAAAATGATGAAGCAGCAAGTCATGTAGAAAAAGATTGCAGTAGCTATTGATAAATTATTTCAAGTGCATCATTCCATGAAATCCAGTGTATAGTAAATAGATTTAAATGAGAAATGAAGGAATTGGCAATTTATTAAACTATTTTTGGCCTGGGTATTATTCTGTAGTTGTGAATATTCAAATTTATAGCTAAAAATTGTTTTACCCGTAGTTTAGAGCACAAGAATCCAGTTATGCAAATGATGTGGAGAGTAAGTCATATGGAAACAGGGAATTTTTTCTAGAACCTAATGTTTTTTCCCTAATCATCATGGACTTATCACTGTCATGAATAACCCTTGAGGATTTTTGTCTAGACTTTCATTTCAAGAAGCCTTTTTATGAATCTCAGCTTCTGAAATGGTAAAAATAGAACTGTGAGGAAACTCCATAAAACCAGTTGAAGAATTCTAATTTTGAGGTGAAATTCATGGTTTCTGCTCTCTTAAATACTTTTGTTTAGTCAGTAGAAAATTTTTTGCTTTTCTTTGGGGCTAATCTCTTAAAATCAGACTTTGTGTTGTGTCAATTGTGCTGCAGATGCATTTGCTTAAGTAGTGTAGAAGCTCCTGTAGAACCACCACTTACTGGCTCCCGTAAATGAGTCATGTCATTGAATGTGTGTGCGAGAGGCACTAGTATTTGTTTTGAGACAAGGACTTGCCTCCGTGGAGGTCCAGAACACACAGTTTTATGTTCCGAATGCAACACAGTCCCACTCAGTTTGTCTTTGTGACACAGTGATAATTAAGTTGGGCCTTAAATTGAAGATCAGTCCCAAGTTGGATCATGGACTGTCTATAAATGGCTACAGTGTCGGAGAATGCTCTCGCATTTTCTGCAGTCATTGCTTTTTGTTTTAAAAATGTAATATCTGTTAATGTCACTTAGCTTCTGCCTTCTTATCTAGTCTCCCTTTGTACACATTGTAATACTTCTGTCAAAAACTTAATTCATATGGCAAAAAACCTGAGGATCTTTAGTTGAAGTGTAGTACTAATGTATTTGGGGGGGGAAATGTCATCAAGAATTTCTTCTGCAAATCCATAAGATTTAATTTGATATCAAGGGTCACAACTGCCTGAACAACTAGATGTTCGCTGTGAATGTTTTTGTTCTAAATCAATCTATCCATATATCTATACAGAATATGTATTTTTATGTAATCAATTGATGGAAGATTTATTTAATTTTTGTTATTCACATTTTGGTAGTTTCTAGTTGTAATTATTTAAGGGGGTTGGTTTGGTTTTGAGGTGAATCAATAACATTACAAAAAACATTTTAGGAATGAAGATGTGTTCTCTTCTTAGTTTTTTAGTTAATGAACAACACAGAAGAAATGAATAGAGAATAAATCAGACATCTCATTTTTAGCTGCTGGTGAAAGGAAATGTTAACTACCATTTCAAGACCCAAGGAGTTCAGTCACTAATTTCACTCAACATATTGGAATAATTCTTATTTGTGTAACTTTCCTATACAAAATGCTGTTATTTATTTCAAACATGAAGTACCGAAATGATACAATGAAATGCTGTTATCTCTTGTAAAATGTAATATAACTTTTGTAAAACTGTAAATAGTAGCTGTCTGATCAACATATTTCTGATTAAAGGGTTGAAATCATCAGTTACCCAACAGCTGAGTTATTTCGCTCTTTACAAAAAAGTATATCAAAAAGCTATGTCATATCAGGTCTAAAGGGAATATAATGATTGTATAACTTCTAAAATTTTGCAGGCATGTGAAGCAAAATATTTTTCTAACATTACCATTTATTCAAATTAAAAATAAATTAAACAGTGAAGATGATTACCAGAAGTCTATTTATCATTAATTCTCCACAATGCATTTTTCAAAGTATTATTGACAGTACAGTCTTTCAATGATTTTGAGTTACCAGTTTTAGTTCCGTGGTGTTCTTTCAGTTTGCTTACGCAGTGAAGCTGATGGGTGGGCAGAGAGAAAAAACAATGCAGCCGGTGATGTTTGTCATATTCATGAAAGGTTTAAGTATTCATAATATTGTGTCTAACAATAAATATTTGGTTAATAATGCTAATCAATATTTGTTGTTTATTTTCTAGGGTCCCTTAGAAAATGATTTGGTGGTACATGTGGCTCTGATAGCAGAAAGTCAGCGGTAGGTATTTACTTTTATTGAGAACATTTACTTTAAGGAAATGTTGAGTAATAGACATCTTAAATTTGATAAAGATATCCAAGGAAGCATGGAAGAAAATATGGATGCTCGTGTATCTGCTACCAGGATAACTGTTAAAACTAAGATTATTCTGTGATAAAATTTGTCATTGTTTTGTTTGTAGCCTACAAGTTTTTCTGAACACATATGGAATCCAAACTCAGACACCCCAGCAAGTGGAACCAATTCAGATATGGGCTCAAAAAGAACTTGTCAAAGTAAGGAATTCTGCATTAAAAATTATTTATATATCTATCCATATGTTTCTTTGTAACTAAGGGAATTTATCTCAAGCTATTACAGTTGCATCTCTTTAGGTTTATCTACCTATTTGTGTTATTCTAATTTATTTATTTATTTATTTATTTATTTCAAGAGATACTAAAACTGGTCAGTTACACATACCTAAGCTAGAGCCTTCAACAAAACACGGAAGCCTAGAAGTTTTGTGTTACCTGATTAGGCTTATTACCTGAGTAATTTGCAAAGAATAATGAATGAATAATGAATGAATAATAAAATTTTAAGAATATTAATAGACTAAGCTTGATTGAGAAACACAAGCAAATGAGCAACAGTCGAAGAAATGTACTTAAGACAGCAGGCATAACCCATCATATACTTTCATAGTTAAACACCTATAAAATCTCTTTTGTATTTGTTTTTTTTCCAGAAGTCCAATGTGATAGTTGAATATATCCAGCAAGTTTGGAATTAAACCCTTCTTTGTTTACCCTTTTGACTCAGCTCATTTCAAAATCTGGAATCAAAAATTACTGGGATGAAGGAGAATTTCAGACTCCCCTTCATCCCCTGTGAAGACTTCAGATTTTCTTTTTTCCATGCAGGCAAGCAGCAGTCTAATGGAGTACCAGATCCTTTCACTTCAAAGGCTGGTTCCTTTAGCCTTTGCCGGCACTGAGCTTCACTGACGATGCCAGCTCAGATGTGTTTTGTGAAGCACCTGTCATCCCCACGTGAAGCCAGTAGTCAAAGATGAATGAAACCTACAGGATACACTAGTTCATCTCAGCATTCCCTTAGCACTGCCATGGCCTCTTTTGGTTCAGCCATTTTGTCTAATTTAGTTATAGCACTTTGGCACTCTTACCTTGAGCTAGCCATTGCTGTTTGTTCTGGAAATGCATTTAAAGCAAAAAGGCTTTGACAAATACTGCTTTGAATGATAAATGTGTCCACCCAATGATTACTGGGTGCCTGTTTACTTCTTTATCTCTATTATGCCTGGTCCATACCTCTCAGTAAACCCTTAACGAGAATCCCATGAGCCTGTAAACAAGTCTTAACAAGCTGCAGGAAACTCTTGGGCAAGTAAGGTGACCCAGTATCATGGCTGCACGCTTGAGTACTTACACACAGAAGAAGGGAATATCCTTGTTTATATTCAGCCTTGTTCACTCCTTAGCCTGTTTTGCATGCCAGTTTTCTTGATAATATATTCCAAAATGTATTCTCTCTGACTGTATTGGTCCTGAAATTCTGTACCTGAAAATTTTGATTTAACAGATAGATTTACTGTAGAAGTATATGTTGTCTCTCTCAGTCATCCCTCATTTCTCTGGTGTCCCTGACAAAAAGGTGAGACCTTCCTTAAATTGTATTTATTGTTACTTATTATGCTCAATTACATTCCCAGCTATGACAATTGCTGCCTTAGGATTTCTTTTTCAAAAGCTGGTGAAACATCTGGCAATTCTGTCATTTTCTTTATGGTCATGACAGGTAGGTACACTTGCCAGGCAAAAGTTACTTTTAGAAAATCTTGAAGCTATTAAGCTGCCTGGTGCACATCCTTTTCCTGCTGGACTTCCAGAAAAGACTATGTGATAGCTGTAAAGTTGAAATAATTAATGTGTTTTAGGAATGAGAATGAGAAATGACGTTTGATCTCTGTCTCTGTCTCCCCCCCCCCCCCTTTTTAATAATGGGAAAAAAAAAGCTGGTAGTACCTGTCAGCCTTGGTGGGGAGGTAAAGCTAATACTTCAGATCTGTGATAGCAGCTGGTGTGTTTCGGGGGCACACTGAACTTCAGAGTGACTTCTGTAGTTTTGGGAAGAGGGGGGTTGATCTTTATGCAGAGAAGGGTTCTCAATCTTTGCTATTCCAGTGCTGCCACTTAACTAGTTAGAAACTTGTGAACTAGTCTAGTGGTATATGGTAATAATTTAAAGCTCCAAATTTCAAAGCAGTTTTGTCTAAAGAATAGTATTCTRTTTTTCTTAAGAAAATATTATATATTTTATGGTCTAGCAGAATAAAGGCCCTGTTAGTGTTAAATTATAATGTCTGATACCATTCATGTGATCTCCATTATTTATTACAAAAAGGGGTTTAACATGGTTTTGATTTTTATTATGTATAGGTGGATTATTTAAAATTGTTAATGGTTTGATGTCTCCATTCTTTTCCATTTGACTATGGTTACTCAGAGTGGGTGAACTAGTGATGTAGGAAAGGTTTATTTATTTATTTATTTTTCTTAAATAATTCATAGCATTAATGTGGAGACATAGGCAATACCGGGAAGGCCCCAAGCTGATAAGAGTAAAATGATAGAGTGTCATATTTGTTCAAATGTTCAGTTTCATTTGCTTTTGAATTATCTTCCTGTAATATAAAGAAAGAAAGAATGAGGTGAGGAAAATGTTTTGAATTTTAGTTTAGAAAATTATGGTAAGAGTTAAGTTTTAGTAATAGTGGGTTTCTCACCTAAAACAGCCCAAATAAGGAAAAAAAAAATGCAGCTTTCAGTCTGGTTTAACTGATACATTTATACTCTCTTGCCTGCAGCTTAGTTGTCAGTTTCCATATTATGGTTTTATTCTGATACACTGTAATCAATGAAGACTGTTTCTTAGTATGCAAGTCTTACACCATCAGTTGAAGTAACACTAGACATGCATAATACAACTCAGATAAGTAAGAATTAAGCAATGAATAATGACATACTCCCTTTTGCTTGTGGTGTTAGTGCATTAATTTTGCATGCCTTTATTAAAATTAGAATAAAAATCTTTAAATATATCCTATATTACTATTTTGCCTTTATATCCCCATAGGAAAAGTGTTACAGAAGGCAAAATCGACCAGACAGCATATGCAAATAATAGTTTTTAAAAGTTTTTAAAAATTCAGTGAAGAATTTGAAGGTTTTAAAATATTATATAGAATAGCAAAATAATAGTTGTAAGAAGCTAAAAGTAATGCCTAAGATAGGAAACAGCAACTTTTAATATTTAACTTCATTATAGAGTAACCAGTATAGTTACGTTTAAGACATACCTAGAAATTTCTAGATACTAATTTGGTCTGAATTGGCTCTTCTGTAATAATAGGTTTTCTCACTACAGAGTGAAGTTCAGTTTTGAAACTTCCTGCAGATAAGGAGGACTTTATGTGGTGCTTTGCACAAGCCAGAAGTTGCACCCATGTAAACTAAGTATAACATCAGGATCTGACCCAGCGCTGCTGGTTACCGTTCAGTGAAGACAACACTCTTTTAGTGTAAACCAGAGTTAACTGTACTTTCCCTGTCATGAGCAACAAGTTTTCCCAAAGTTGTTATTAAAAGGAAGGAGGGGGAGCTGTAAACACCATACTTCTGCAGCAGCTTATTGGGCTGCTGGAAGTGATGTGAATTGCATGGGATTGAATGGCTGTCGGGGAACAGTCTGTTTGTATCTTTTCTTGCATCTTGTGTTTCTTGCTTCAATTAAGTAGCTGTTTTCTCTTTGCTGTAAGTATACCCATTTTTATCCAAGTAATTAAATGTAGTCCTTGAACTATAAATGCACCAAGTATAGTGTTCTTTCACTATATTGACTTGTTATGTGGATGTATGTTTAAAAAAAAGCTACAGAAAGATCCTATTTTATGAATCTCATTTTCTGGTTAAAGCAGAATGCACACAAATTCCTATTTGAGACACAGTAGGCATGTAAGAAGATCTTATGTCTAGGTTTTCCTTAGTTTTCGTGACTCTTTTTCACAGGCTTACTTCCATTTGGGCGTCAATGACAAATTGGGATTATCTGGAAGACCAGACAGGCCTATAGGATGCCTTGGAACATCAAAGGTTGTTGCAAGAAGTTATTATCTTACCGTTATTAATATACATGTCAGATAGACATGGGTTTAGCCTCTGAACTTGAAAAACTATTTTAAATAGAATTTAAATGTAATTTTATTTTATGCACAAATCTTAATTTAAAGTCCTTATAATGTATTTTGTAAACCTGTTAAGAATACACATGCTCTATCTTACTATTATACTAGGACATATCTGTCCTAGACATCCAATTACAGTAACACTTGGCCAAAACAGCCTATAGGATGATGAAGTGTACTGCTTTAACTAAATTAGAAGGTAGGTCAGTATACCTTATAAATACCAGAGTACCTAAAATCAGAGATGTAGGTTTTATTTTTAGTGGTCTTTTTTTATTAAACTGTTCAACATTTATTGTTTCTTTGATAGTTCCAAAAGACTTTTTTCCCTGGTTACTTTAATGCTTCAAATATTTTAAAGAAAAGATTAATGGAAGCTTTATCTCCCAACAGATTTATCGAATACTAGGAAAGACTGTAGTTTGCTACTCGATCATTTTTGATCTAAGTGATTTCTACATGTCTCAGGATGTTATGATGTTGATTGATGACATTAAGGTATTTATCTAACTTTTCATTTGAAAAAGTAACAAAAATAGTCTATAGAAGAATAAACTGTACAGTTTGATTAAAATATAAGACTAAAAGGGAATGCTGTATAGTGTGTATTTTTTTAATATGTAAATTCATGAATTTATGCTGGAGAGAATATTAAGATGAATATCCTGCTAGCCCAGTATGATTGAATATCTGTATCTGACAAAGAATTTACTCAGAAGTGATTGGGAATGCTGGAGTACAGCAAACATCCTTGTTTCTTTGGGAAAACAGATGTTCTTGGTGGGAAAAGGTATGACACTGGTCTTTTTAAGGGATCTATTAAAGCCTTAGATGGAGGAAATATAATTCAGCTTTGCACAAATATTAAAAATTGCCTTCCTTCCCCAACTCTAGGGAAGGCAGCAGTGCAAAGCTCACTTGCTAAATCCCCTGTGCTTGAGCAGCTATTTCCAGTGCATAGAAAGTTGCACTGGTTATTTCATGCTAGTGGTCATGATTCAAGATCCAGATTCCCATGCATATTTAATAGGTCGTTACATGTAGTTCAGTACATCTTACTGTCTGTGATCGGTGTATACAGTAGGAGTATTCTCAGAAAATTTGTCAATAAGCAAGCTTGAAAGCAACTTACATTCTTCAGAAAAAATCTGTTAATGGTTTGATTATTAGTTAAGGTTTTTGTAACCTTCTGGGTTTTTAAGCAGTGCTGTTATTTTAAGACAAAAATTGTTTTAATAAGTTGTACTGTGTATTCTGATATGTTGCACCTGTGTGTTTTTTTTATTGTCTAACGTATATTTCTTACCTAGAATGCACTGCAGTTCATTAAGCAGTATTGGAAAATGCATGGTCGCCCACTGTTCGTTGTACTTATCCGTGAAGACAATATAAGGTAAAGAGAGAGAGAGGAAAGCATCATTTGTAGTGTGACTTTTACCTAATTACAAGATTAATGGAGTTCTGTTTAAAATTTTAGAGGGAGCAGATTCAGTCCAATATTAGATATGTTGGCAGCCTTTAGAAAGGGAATTGTTGGAGGAGTGAAAGTTCATGTTGACAGAGTACAGGTATGTGGGTTTTTTTTGTTTTTCCCTGAATGTTGTGTTCATATCTCCTATTATTAGTACATATATTCTCATTAGTATTGTTTTAAATATTTTATTTAGTATCATAAAATTCAAATCAATAACCAAGATATTTAGCAGTTTTCATTTTATCTCAAAAGAAACATGAGCTTATTAGTCTTCTAAAATTGCTAATCTTCATAGAGGATTTTCAGAAGGGAGGAAGCTTTTTCTTTCTTCAGCATTCATCCATCCTGTGAATTTACCACCAAAAGATAAATCCACGATGTCAAGCATTGAGGGATTTCTTTTGATTAGAATATCACTGAGGAAAAAAGGTGTTTCAAATATATTAAAATTCTTTCTTGAAAGAAGTGGGATCTAGTTTTAACGTATTTGCTGTCTGAATTAATCTTAAAGCAGGAACGTTATCCCATTAAAATGCAAAAATTACTGTTTGAGTCAGGTGCTGTGTTTAAATTAGATATTTATATGTGCTAATCCATTTTAACTCACACCTGTTGAAGAACCCCTCTTTGTAAGGGAGACCAAAGACAGTTATGATTCCTTGTATCCTAGAAAATCATGAATCTGTAAAAGAGCTGGCTCATTTGTAAATTAAATACTCATAGCTATAATGATTAAATATATCCCTGTAACGTTTTAAGTATTTATATATTTATATTAGTCGCATGTTGGCCATGCAGTCTCCTGTTAGCATTTACTTTTCCTATAGCAATGCCGTTGCCATCCACCAACACCTTGCATTTAAAAACAAAACAAAACAAAAAACTGTAGACAATTTGACTGCAATAACTTTATTACCTTGCATTTGATCAAACTGATGTATTATCAGGCAAGAAATTTCCCAATCTACATAATGTGTCCTTATTTTAAAAGCTACATTGTTACAGTCCTGAGGAAATAAACTTCCTCTTGCATACTCAGTGACTTTCTGCAAAAGTCAAGTAATTTTTCAAGAAATTAGTTAGTAGTTTTAAAGTATTTAAGATGTTGACAGTCATTGGTCTTTGCTGCATTTCTTATCCATTAAGAATGGTAAGTAGAAAAACTCCAAACACTTACTAGACTTTAAGGTACCTTTAAAAAAAAAAAAAAGCTCTAGTTGTGATGCTTTAAATTTGTACTGTGAGGTTTCATCTGTTGCCTATAGTYATGACTTCTTGTTGAAAAATGTTAGGCAGAGACGTAGTTAAGTGATCTAATGCCTTGCTGCTCTTAGTAAGAGATGGTCATATTCCCTGTTCTGTATGGGTCTGGCAAGCACCAGAGCCAGCGGAGGAACCATGTCTGCAGGAGTGAAAGGGAGGGAAGGGAGGATGGCTGCTGGCCTGGCTCAGACCGTCTTCAGGGGCCAGACCATAAGGTCACTGTTATTTGATTTACTCCATTGATGACAGGTCCAGCATAGGAGATTTCTGCCTTTCCAGGTTTGTCTTCTCTGGTCATGGCTGCTGCTTCAGTTCTGCTGATGAAATTGTGTCTAACCATGCTAGGGACCAGAACTACAAAATGATGTTTGAAAGCAAAGCAAAACTAGATTTGGATTAATGTTCCTGGACAGCAGTTAATATGAAGAGCTGGTACCTTTTGTTTATTTATTTATTAACCATGGTTAAACCATGGGCAGAAATCACTCCCGGTGGATCTGCCCTTGCAAGAATCATTAGTGTAACTGGGCCCTAGTAAGACTTTATTAAGTGCAGTTACATACTTGGTCAAACACCCTGAAGATTTCTTAGGTAATTTATAAAAAAAACCCACTGTGCTTTTTCCAGAAATAAATTCTTACTGCAGCCATAAAAACAATGTGCTAACTTCCCCATATGTCAGTACAACATGTATAATTAAGTGTATTGCAGCATATTAATTATTAATATCAAGATTTAGTTCCTATTTTGGCATTAAACTAAGAATATGAAAATGGTTTGGCTTAGATAGAAAATGTCTTCAGTCTCTTATTTTTTCTCAACTTCCCTTTTTCTTTTGCAGCTTTCCAAAGCCATGTCCTCTTTCTTTTATCCTTTTTATATGTAAATGGTAGATGTTAGTGATCAACATATTTATTGGTGAAATATAGTAGGTTTTTTCCATCAGTTTAGAAATAATCTCTCAATTTCACTGCACAGTTGTCGCATTTTGGAAATGGTCCCTTTCATTATGGGGGAAAGCGTTGGGGCAAGAACAAAGGATATGTCTAACTTCTGTGGTGTTTTCTTAAATAATTCATCTATTGTAACAGAATATATATTGAATCTTTGTGAAATATGTTCACCTGCTTCATTTAGATGCCTATCTGTAAATGTGCGTAGAGAGAGAACACTTACGTATCAAATTGGGTGAATCTCTCTTTTCTTGTAAAATGTACACAAAATGTAATTTCATTTAAAAATGTGCATGTTGTGTAAGCTGTATAAGGCATCTAGTTTTTTTCAGTTTTCATCTTTACTGTTTCCATCATCATCATGAGTTCAAGTGGATATGCGAGTCAAAGGATAAATGACATGAGCAATAAAAGCAAAGCAGTTTTTATTTTCAGTCAGCTCATAGTTAATATTTTACTGCGAACTTTTGTACAGTGAAAATGGAATTCAAAAGTTCCCAGTGCATGCATCAAATTTTGTTTAGCTAATGAGAACTATCAAAAACATTCTTTAAAAAAATGCTTTAGTACAACATACCTTTTCTTCTAGAAGCATATACATAGGAGATTCATAAAAATTTGGAGTGAATGATAGGTATGTAATATTTTGGGGTCTGAGGTATTTGTAAGCTGCACTTGATGCGTAAACTTTAGCAAGCATGTTCAGATTAAGGAATTACTACAGACTAGGAAATGCTTTTACGCTGTGTTTTTTTTGTGAAACGTCACTGAGATTTATAGGTGAACTAGCCTCTCAGAGATACCTGAATAAATGAGAATTATGGTCCAAAACACAGGTATCGTGCAAGATTTTGAGGAATGTGAATCTTGTGGTCTCAGATGTTTTCCCCAGACCTGTGGTTTTTTTGGTATTTTGTTTTTTTTTTTTTTAATTGGGGTGAGGGATAGATATTGGGTGATAAAGCTGTATATAGCAAGCAGAACAGTAGCAGAACCCCAGAAAAAAGACAGTAGCCCTGAGAGATTTCTGCTGTCTTAAGTGAGACCTTAAGAAAGAGCTGAAAGAGGAAAAAAAATTGTGAAAGTGTAAAGATATGTGGAACTGTAGATAAAGAAACTACTTCCCTAATGGAAACCACCAGCAACATAGTGAGAATTTGGCTCTCAGATCAAATGACAACTATATACTTATATAAATCTATGGATTTTTTTTCAATTTTAATTGTTAATTTTTAATTTCAGACATTAATATCTGGAGCAGTTGTTGAACAACTTGACTTCCTAAGAATCACTGAAACAGAAGAGTAAGGCTATGTGTAAATAACAATGATGAACTATTTGATAATTATAATGTTTTCTGAACTGTGAAGAAATTAAATACTTATTTTTCAGGACTCCTGTATTTAAGAGCTTGGAGGAGTTGGATCTTCCAAAACATTCAAAAGTCAAGAGACAGTCTAGTACTCCAAATGTTTCTGAACTTGAGCAGCAACCAGATGTAAATATTAATGACTGGAAAAACAAGTCAACATATGAGATTCTGCAGAAACTGAGTGTAAGAAAACTTGATAAAAAATACACTATAATTTAACACTCATGAGATGATAAATGATGTGCTGGTATTCTTCACAGCAGCCTACTGATATCAACATGATTACTGTCATGGCTTAATGTCAGTGATCTTTGTGTGTCTAGAGTCCTTTCAAATATAACTAATAATATATAATGTCTGATATTCTTCATCCCCAGGGAATCCTCCTCTTGATAGTCCTTAACTCAACATCATAGAACCGATCCTTCATGCTCTAACTATTGGCTTCCGTTTTTCCCAGCTATCCAAATCTTCCTCTGGTAATACATGACTGTCTAAAAGGGCAGCAATTTGTCATGTGTCATATGAATAAATATTTTATTTCTAGACTAAATTCGAAAAAACCCCTTCAGCAGTAGGTATTCATTATGATAGACTGACTTTTTAATAATACTGAGGAAGTGGTATTTTTCCTGTATCTAGAAGATGACTACCAGTGACTGTTTCTAGTTCAAGTATACTAGTTCAGTAGGAACACACAAACTATTCTATGTGGTTCTCTATGCCAGCATAAGCATCTGTGCTGTAAATGACAGAAGCCAAGAGCAGAAAACCAGGAAATATTTTTGAGGCCAAATTATTGCAACTTAGTATGAACCTAGAGCAGTCTCTGCAATAAGCAGTGAAAAGGATAGGGGATACATAGGGTATTAAATAGTTGTGATGAAGAAACCTTTCCCCTTAAAAATGAAATTTATAGAATTAGCTTAAAAAAAAAAAGCCATCTGGTTTAATTTGAAATTTGTAATAGCTCTGCTGTCTTTGCTTCATTGAAAATCTGAAGGTTGGGGTTTTGGGTTTTGTTTTCTTAGGATTGCAATTGCCTAGCAAGTCAAGCATTACTCTTGAATATATTGCTCAAAAGGGAAGGACCGTATTTTATCACCAAGGAAGGTAAGAGCTACTTTCATTTGACTATTCTGAATATTTCAGGAAGCAGCTGTCTGTGTAGTTCTAATGAACATGAATAATAGCCATGCATGCAAGCAGTTATATAGCTATTTTCTTCACCATTAAAGCAATTTCTACTTTAAATGGGATATGCACATTCATAGAGTGGAGAGGAATGAGCTGCTAAATGTATGTACTCTTTTAGATTGTTTGTATGCAGCTTCTGTGCCTGGTTGTAATTCTGAAAACGTACATATTTAAAAAAAAAAAAAAAAAGTGCATATGAACTTGTATATTAAACTGAAACTCAAGACCAGTTTATGTCTGTGACAGACTGAAATGTATGAAGCTTTATACTGATTATTTCTTAATTTTATGTAATCTGATTTTATATCAATGTATCTGTAAAGTTTGTTCTGCTTTAATTCCATATTATAGATCTAGTAGAGTGTAGGTTTTAAATTCATGTAAGATTATCCAGAATATCCTGCTAGGCTTGTTGCTTATGTGCTGCAAGTTTTTTGTTTGTTTGTTTTTTTCCCAGACTGTTGTTTGTTTAGATGCCTTTGCTTCCTCTCAGAAAGAGAAGAATGTTAAGATCAAATAATATTTCTTCTTTTGGTTATTTCTCAAGCAGTGCAATGTACCACTTCATGTTATGGATCCCTGCTTCATAATTTTGACAGGGGACAGCTGGTACTTGTGATGAAGAGTTGTCATGTTGACATAAATAGACATTATATTAGTATTGCTATATTAAAAAGGTCTTGGAAAACAATGTAAAGTGGAGCAAACATCACTATTTCAACAATGCATTGTATATTGGCCAATCTGAATCCAAAGTCTTGGTCAGCATCTGAACATTAGGCATGTTTAGCCTTTTAGGCAGGCTTTGCACCTCTGTTATCTGTACTGTTGTTGGACTTGAGCCATAGCATCTTTCTTCAGTCATCTGCAGATTGCATCCTTCCTTGCTCTGGAAACAACTTGAAGCAAACTTCCTACGCTGCATAAGCAACCAACATACAGCCACTTTTGACCATTAGATTGTGATGATGAAGAAAAAACCCACTTGACAGTGTTTAGGCTGAATACTGTTGTGCCTCTGACTGTTTAGAGTTAACACATACAAGGTCTTTTTGTGCTATCCAAGATGAAACAGTAGGTGGTGATAACCTTTTTAATATGCACCTTGCATTAAACAGTCTGAGTCACTGACTAAAGTTCCTGTCCTTCTGCGACTGGAGATTACTGAAACTGACATTAAATAATCACACTGTCAATAAAAAATAAACCTAAAAATAAAAGCTGAAGGACCTTGGTTATTCCAGCTGACAGGCACAAGGCTTCATATCCTTAGGCTATGATTTTTGTGAGTTCAACTTTCACTATTGATATTGTAGATGAAGTTCACCAGTGAGTGACTAGTATGAAAAACACTGCCTTTCCACCTGGGAATTTAAATCTAGATGCTAACTCAAACCTAAGTAATGGAATGTTTATCACCATTTTTGCTTTCAACATAATAGTCCCCACTTGAACCCTGCACAGTTGAATAGATACCACTGTAGCAGGTTGAGCCGCTCCTCTTCAAGCCCATCCCTTTTGCTGTCTTTTAAAATAACCATCAGTCTATGACTTGAAACACGGGTTCATTCCTTGGCTTTCTACCACATGTCTGAATGCAAGCTCTGCCTATTACTCCTGTATGGAAATAGGACCATGTGTCATAACTTCCAAAGCTTTGTCAGGATTTGTTTTCCACTATTTTTCCCTTCCTTTTGAAAATTCAAACCAATGTCTAGAAGCTTAAGTACAAATACAGAACTTCGTCCTGAATGTGGAGACTTACTTCATAAGGACCCAAAACCTTTCAATGAATTACTGTTCACCTTAGCTAACAACCTCTCATATCCCCTGCCAAGATATAGCAGTAAAAGCAGATCAACAATATACCCCCCTGCCTTGGAGTCCTACTTGTCCCTGAGCATCTTGTCCTGAGCATTTTGTCTCAGTACAACATCTTTGAGTAACAAAGATCCTTCTGTACCTCAAGGCTTCTTCTCTGAAACTCAGACTGTTTGCTGTGATGTAGAAGCAGTGCTCTTCTCATTTCCTATGCTCTCTTTTTTAGGTCATGTCCGTATAGCACCAGGCTAGTTTAATACATAACACTTTACAAAATGTTCACTTCACTTTTGGCACACAGAAAATCAGGTTGGGGTGGGGGGGAGTAGTAAATCAATAATGCTTATTATCTGTCAAATATTCCCTGTACTTTGCAGCAGTGATAATGAACCTAGCTGGAGTAGTGCACTAATGCACCCGAGTATCAAAGTTAGCTCACAGAGTAACTTGGGTATCTTTTGTGAGCACCCTGTTGTGGTTATTCAGAGCAGAACTGCAAGGCAGTGAAAGATCCCCTCTTTTGTGCTCTCCCAGCTTCCTGTAAATTGAATGCCTCATATCTCATGCAATTAATCAGGTCATCTACTATTCATATATAAAGTTGAAAACCAGAGAAGTTTTGGATGTCAGCTATTAAAAATTTTGCCCAAACACAGCATCACTTGAATGAACTACACTGTCAAGCACAAAACTCTCCTGTTGCTTCCTGTGGATTTTAGCTCAACAGAGGCAAGACAGCAGAACTATCTACATCCCATATCCAAAAAATAATGTGCAGTTTGATGAAGGTAATGAGATGCACCTTATAGGTCAAATCTGTGCATAGATTAATTTTCCCAGTTTATCACAATAATAGTTGATATGTTAAGTCTCTTTACAGCGTAAGCAGCAAATTTAGGTGTAATCTGGGTTGGCTTGTGGTATAACAACACACAATTGGATGACAGGGGACTGAATTGCATCTAAATTTTAGATGTTAAACACTATGCAAGTGCTTTGCTAAAGCTGATTCAGAATTAACTGATCAAATTTACCTTATTACTATTAAATAAAAATCTGTGCATCTTTTTGTGCTTTTTTTTTTAATATGCATTTAGGTACTGTTGCTGAGCATATTGAAAGAATCTACAGGCGAGCTGGCAGCAAAAAACTGTGGTCTGTATACAGTTATCATCATGTTCCTTGTTTTACACCAAGTATTTTTTTTTTCCCCTATATGTCAACCAGATCCTTACATATTAAAAAGGGAAAAAAAGGACAACTTTACTTACAAAATTGTCTTGTTTTAGTGCAGCTGAATATCTCATCCTTGCTTTGAAAAAAAGTATTTTCTTAGTATTATCTTTTTGAACATAAAACAGCAATAAGCTAGTTTTGTACTGAGTGTTATTGCAGAAGTACAGTTCTAGTTAAATTCAAATAAAGAAAAAAATGTGAAATTTTTTTTTATTTCTTGCAGGTCATGGTAAAATAGTATCAATAGCTTTATATAGTAAGGCTGGTGATCAAATATAAACTACGTTGATAAACTTATGCAATTATTTGCTTATTACCCTGAAATAATTTGGTTTGACCCTGACTTTGTCAAAATAACTTCAAAAGACTTCAGCAAGTGGGCTGGTATTTACATATTGTTTATTAATCTCTTTGCCCTGACGCTCAGTAGAAATTTCATTTATTATCAAAGAAATGATGTGAGCCTGTCCTGAAATCTGTTCTCTTGCTCTTTAAGCACTACTAACAGATGAGTCCGTAAATTTACAAACTGTTTTTCATTTTAGTCTGTTCATACAGTTAAGTGGACCTTTGTCAATGCAGTAGATGCTTTCCTTGCTGCCAGTTTTAATAAATAAAAACCAAGAGCATTTTTAGAAACAAAATATGTAAACTGTTTTTCATTTCTCTTCCCCAATTGCCATGTGACACACGTAGGTTGGTGTTGCGCTACAGTGCTGCATTTGTACAGAAATTTTCTTCTTCTATAACCTCACATATTACTACTATACTGGTACATGGGAAACAGGTAAAGTGCCCAGAGGTCTGAAATGGAGCTCCATGAGATTTTTTCTGGCTTACTTGCATTATGATGGTATCAGCTAATGCATTTTTGAAATGCTTTGCTCTTGATCTTAAAAAGTGCACAGCAGCTTTCACAGGAATCAACATCAATTGGTTGATGTATTTACTAACATTATAAAATATTACAACTTGTTCATTAGCTCTGTTGATACATGATTTTTTGCAGCTACAAAGCCCATGCTAGAAAAGCCTCAATACAGGTCTACTGAGTTTCTATTTTGTCAGGAAAATATTATTAAAAATAATTTTTTTAAACATTACCATTTCTTCATCTATCCAGCTGTTTCTGAAAGTTACAGCTAGTTTTAAAACTAGCAGTTTACATGATTCTCCTCTTTTCATCCTATACATGTGAATTATTGCCTTGATGTGGAAAAAACAAAACAAAGCCTTAGTGTTACTTTTTTTTTTTTAATCTTTCTAGCTCTTTTTTTTTTTAATTGTCTTAAAAAGTACCAAGGGTATCTGGCAAAATGATGAAATGTCACAAAACAACAGCTGACATCTTTGACTTGTCTGTTCTCAAGACGATGCCAGAGAAGAGAACAAGAAGCTTTTTTATGAAGTTTGTAGTTTAATGACTTCTAACTAAATTTATTTTTAATCTATTAATCTATATTTGGACTAGAGACTAATGAAAATCCAGAGAATACTATATAAAATCGGATCTGAAGTCCACATTATAAATAATGTATGCATTTATCAAGTTAATTTGGGGATCTCTCAGTGTGGTTCAAAATTATATATGAATTCATTAAACTAACTTTTGATATGTAGTGGGACTGCTCTGTTTTCTGCCCTCAGGTCTGTTGTGCGCTTCGCAGCAAGTCTTTTAGGTAAACTAGTGGACAGCCTTGCACCATCTATTACTAATGTTTTAGTTCAGGGCAAGCAGGTAAGTATTTACTTTTCAGAAATGTATTAAGGAATGATAATAGAGAAAATAAATTAATGGGCTTTTTCATTTTGAAGACCTTTATGATGCTTTTTTTTAGAAGTACGGAATAACTTAAAAATCCTTACTGAGGAAGAAAAATCCAGAGGAAATAAAGATACTATAAGTAGTACTTACATATGCTGAGGGCTAATTAATTTACTTTAATGACATAGAGCAATATTAAGCAGACAGTTCGGTGAACAATCTGGGTGAGAAGGGGAAAAAGCACATTTTACATAACTCCTTAGACTTTTATTCCCCTTTCTTTCAAGAAGGGAGATGGATTCAAGTAGTAAAGTTTATCTTTTAAGGATCAGTTAATGAAGATACAGCCACTCTTTCTGTAATTGAGCATAATAAGACAGATGGGTGCCAGGTGATTTTTCACAAGGAATAACCAGTTAAACAAAAAGTCCTTCAAAATTCTAGTTTTCTGCCCCAAAGTTTAATTATCAGTGTTTCTTTCTTTCCTAAGCAGGACTTTTTTTATTAATTTTTTTATTTTAATTTCATAAAGAGCTGTTTCCAAGCAACAGTAGTTGAATATTATGTGTTTTTATAGTAAAGCATGTATATGTGTCTGTTTATCTATATGCAATGCTATTATGACAGATCTGTTCTTACCTTACTCCAGACTGAGCTCTGGGTGCATGCTTCTGGTGCTGCATAGCTATAGAGGAAGCTGCATGTGCATGCAGCATAACTGTTGGTGCTTATTTTCAAGTTTTTAATCTAACTTGCTTTCATCAATTCCTTTTTATCTCTATAAGATATTATTAGATGGGAAGAATTCATGTTGCTGTTTCACTGACAGTAGATTAAAAACAGATTAGAATCTTTTTTTTTTGTACTTAACCAACCCAGTATCAGAAATCCATTCCATGTTTTTAAAATGAGGGTTATAACTTCTGGGATGCTATTAGAAATAAGAAAACAAAAATATGAACTTAATTCTGAATTTTAAATGAGCTGCATAGCTGAAATGTCAGAAATGAGAGAATATCTAAAACTGGTGTACACTCATGATGATACAGCCTGTTTTAAAATCCAAGCAGTAATCTTGTACAGTTATTCTTATTTGGAATATATTTTTCCAAAATTACTGTTATCTTTAGTGAACTTTGTTTTAATAGCATCCAACTAACAGTATTAACAATCATCAGTCACTGAAAGCAGATTAATTTTGCATTGTGAAATTTTAGCAAGAGCAGAGTTCATTAAGTATAATTTCTGCATTATTTCTAGTGTGCTTTTGTTCCTGTCCAAATCTTCTGAATTGTTTCCAAAATACTGCAGGTGACGCTTGGAGCTTTTGGCCAAGAGGAAGAAGTTATTTCCAATCCCTTATCCCCAGGAGTGATTAAGAACATCATCTATGAAAAGTGTAATTTACAAGATGAAAGAGAAGCTGTAGTTCAGCAGGAACTTGTGATACACATTGGCTGGATCATCTCAAATTCACCTGAACTCTTCAGTGGCATGCTGAAGATACGGGTCGGGTCAGTAAAGGATCTATTGTTGTTCTTATTACTTGTACTGCAACAGAACTTACATGCATCAACTGAGATTGCTGCTCCATTGCAGTAATGGTTTATATAAGATGATTCAACAAAATTTGTCTACTTCAATTTTGTATTTTTAGTAAGCAGGCTTAAAATTATTGTGCCAAAACTGGGTACACAACTAACCTCAATCAACAGTGTAAAGTGCAGGAATGGCAGTCTAACAATACCCGAAGCTTCCTTACAGCAAACACTGTAAACTGTAGTACTTTTTTCAAAGTTCACTCCCTATCACGTTAGTGCCTCAAAACCAGAAACACTGTAGTGGGGTCTCACAGATACATTTTGTACAGCACATGGGCTAGTGCAAGCGTGCAGCCCCCCCGATCGCCTTGTCCTGCCAGCAGCCACGAGGCAGAATGTTCTGCCTGGCTCACCTAGCGGCCAAGGAGGCAGCAACCAGCCAGCTCATCGGAGAACTTGTAGCTCCACAAAAGCCACAATGAGTAAGTCTCTATCAGTGATGTAATGAGTTGGAGGAGTTCTATTTTAGATGAAAGTTGGCCTCAGACCCATACCTGCAGCAATGAAGTGTGCACTCATGCACGCACGTTGCTCCTGGTGCTGAGAGGTTCCCTTCCAGCAGTAGATATGCTGTATGTTGGGGTGCCACCTACAGTTTCCCATTTGCACAGTGGATGCAGTTTGCTCTCTGTGTATGTGCAGCAAGGCAATCTCTACAAAAATCTACTTTTCATCACTTACTAAGTACAGATGTGCAGTGCGTGCCTAGGGCTGGTAACCAGCAGGAATTTCATTACTGGTAAATGTGGTGTGGACATACAGTCCTAGAACCATAATGGATCACACCAACTCAAACACTGGTTCTTTCTTCTTTATGCTGCCCCATAGGTAGTGTAGATGTGGGCAGGGTGTGCTGCAGCCTGCCCACCTAGCAGGCAGGTTAGAGGGACATGGCTGGAGGCTGGGGATGTACTGTACAGGCATGCAGGGATGAAACAAGAGGTAGAGAACAGCCAGAGCTCTTACTGTTAGAGACTCTCAGGACTTGGGGAAGAAGGAGGGAAAAATGCAGCCTGGGATTAAGGCTCTTGGGTTGAACCTTTAAAAACTCTTTGCTCCTTTGAGCAGACATCTATGTAATGTAGTTTTTGGGCAAATAGGTAAACAAGAGAGACTGCATAAATGTGATAATCTAGGAAAGAGGCAGCATGAATTTGATTTCCTTTTGAAATCACACAATCCTCCTCCAAGTCAAGATACACTACTAGTTCTGTTCTCTAGTTTCTAACAACGGTAAGCTCATGATGTTGCATTGTCTAATTCAATTTTAAAAGTCCATCAACTACAAGCAACAAATCTCTTGAAAGCAGGGTTTCAAGGTACTTAAACTATTTGTTTTCAGTGTTTCAGTACAATAGCCTGCCTTGCCATTAGCTTGTTCTTTTGCAGTGTTGTCTGTAATGGGCATTTTGGCTAACAAAAGCTTTCTGCAGTTCAAATCTATGTGCCATTACAATTTTCCGAAAAATACTTTGAGGCACCAAGGTATACTTCTGATATTTAATGAATCTGAATAGCTGGTATCTGGCGAGAACATTATTCAAGAGCAGTTCTCTACACAAAAATACTTATATGCCATGGTAAATAAGACCTGATGTGTCCTGTAAGTTGATCTTACTAAAAATGTCTTTTTGCTCTTAAAACAAACAAAACTGAATAGTTTCCCTACACAATATTATGGACATACACAACACCTGCAACCTGCAAATAATCTGTGTTTGAATGTTATCATAGTCCATGATATCTGCATCTATGCTGCTATCTACAGTAATCATTCTGTCACATTTAGAAAGAGACGTGTTTGAATAAACACCTCTTTGAAGAGGTGAGTTGCTACTGAGTGAACTTTATAGAATTGCAGCCAGCATGCTTTATAATTAGTTCTTAACCTTTGATTACAGATTTTCAGATACAGGTCTTCATACCCAGAATGGAAAATGCTCTAGACCCAAACTGAACTTTAAAGTGTTCCATCTTGAACGTTTTTTGATAGGGAAAATGCAGCATTTCAGCACTGGAGATAGATATCAACAGTCTTTTCCCTAGCACATAATATTGATGCTTGCACTTTAGCAATATGTTTGAATCATTCTAAAAATGGTAACAAAACCATCTTGCATCACCTCTATGTACTACATACAAACTGCAGCTATATCTATCCTTTACCATTTAAATATTCTTTCTGTGTCCTCTACAGATCCACATTACTCCTTCCCCCTCCCCTTCCTGATTCTCTTTAAATATATTTTTTTGCCAGTTTTTCTTTTATTCTTCCAAGGTTAATTGTAGACACTGTTTACTTTATTTCAGTGTTATCACCCATTCCAGTGAGCAAAATTAACCTCACAGAAACAGAATTCCAATTTGATGATGATTTGATTTAGTGTCTTGTTACTGATTTGTTTTCAGGCTTTCATGTTGAAATAGATCAAGTTCCTGACAGACCTATTACTGTAAAAGCCTCCAATCAAGTGGCTTCTGCCTACCTCTCTCATCTGTCAGAGTTCAGTAGGAGGTCCACTTTTCATTTTGCTAGACTATCTCATAAGCCACTGCAAACAGAAAATACTAGTGAATAACTTGCACACAGATGCAGTTGAGTCATCAAAGAAAAATGAACTTATTCCTAAACCAGTATTTTGTTTGTTAATCTTGGTAAAACGATAAGGCCCTTGTTCACACAGTAAAATGAATAAAAGGTAATATACTTTACATAATGTAGTATTCCCGTGTTGCCTAATAGTCTCCTATATCTTGCATCGTTTGTTGAATGGTCCTAGAAGTCTCAAGTGTACAGCAATGTTGGACCAGTCTGCCTGACATCTCAGAAGTCTGTGAAGTTACAAGAATCCTTCAGAAATAAAAACTATGATTTGACTTACACAAACAAAAAAATCTTTACCTTGTAGGCTAAATAATCAAATACCTGTGGAATCTGGCTATACTAGTGATGAGGTGAATCTCTTAGGAATACTGTATAAATGTTTTTCCATGACTTGCATCTTCTCTCTCATAAATGGAATAAGGCTTTTTGACATATGCCAAATGATGTGATCAAGTGTAGTATAATGGACAGTTTAAAGATGCAAGTTAGTTTTTTTCCCTTTTGACAGTAATACCTACTTGGACTGAGGCAATAGAGATGGTAAAGGAATGAGCTACATGTTCAGTTATCATGCTTCTTTAGATGTATTATTTCATCTTTGATATTATATTAGAGGCTGCAGCCCTCACTGTTTCTATATTATGTACAGAAGTTTCCCTTCAATAATTTGCAACGTTCTGCCTCTCTAATACCTAAGGCTGAATACTGTAGAGAACTTCACTGTTTCCATAATTTTTTAATCAAATCCTTTCAAAATGGAATAGCAAATGAAAGAAAAATGTGATAAACTGCAAAATGGAATTTCAAAGGCTAAAACTATAAATAAACCCTAAAGTCTTTTAAAATGTAAAATCATCTAATTTTTGTAGTTTTTAAACTCATCAGCAAAATGCATATACTATCAGCATAATTTTGAGTAGGAATTTTAACATCAAAAGGCAGGTGAATGTTTGTCGTAATGAATGTGCGAGATGTAGGGGAATATGTGCTCAAATATATCTTCCCTTTGAACAGCATGCTTTGCAACCCCTTTCTTAAAAACTACACAGTATTAATTTCAGTTTATATTATAATGCAAACAAATGCTAAATCTGAGTATATTCCATAACACAGTAAGAACAATAGAGTATTTGTTTGATACTTCATCCATCTCCTGACAGCCAGATAATACACAAGCAGGATCATCTGGAATTCTCAAGAGGTATTTTACTAGGCCGTTTTTTTCATCTTAGGAGACTGTTTTTAGCTAATGAGTGTTTTCCTCCTTTTACTTCAGATGGATTATCCATGCTATGAAGTATGAATTAAAAATCCGTGCTGGGGATATGCCAGCCAAGGATTTATACCAGATGTCCCCCAGTGAAGTCAAGCAGCTTCTGCTGGATATTCTTCAACCACAGCAGCAGGGGAGGTAATGAGACGAGTGGGTTTGTGGTACCTGTTGTCATTCATAATAGACTGTTCATGTAATTTGCATTTCTAAAATACTTTGTATACATCTTAAATCACTAGGTATCTGTGATGAGTAGTATCACTAATAATATCTATTATATCTATATCAATAATATCAGTAATATCAATAATAATTCTCTTATTTAAGGAGAGGTAGTAGAGAGGTACTAGTACTTTCAGCTGTGTCCAGATTTTACAATTGTTTTTTTACATTGCAGCTTACTTTTTCACCTTTATCTTACCTACACTACCTTTATAGTAGTAATCTGTATACTTTGACAGTAATGTGAAGCATCATGTTCCTTGATGTGGGAAAATGAGCCAAAAATTACTCAACACTATCCACTTAAGTAACTTGTACCAGTAAGAACAGTTTGTCTGCTGTTCAGTGCCCTCTTTCTTCTAGCTTATCATATGATTTAAATACAGACTTTTTCCAGGGTACTCGAGACATAGCTAAGCTAGCTGAAACTTGTAATCTTTTCTCCAAGCTGTAACAGTGTCAAAAAGCTGCCAAAAAGAGCATTCATTGTGGTGTATAAATGTGAAAGACAAAAGTTAAAGTTACAGTATCTCCACTTACCATACTAGCTGTATTAATGAAATTAAACTCAAAAGTTCTCCTATAAATTTTACTTCTAGTTAGATTAAGCTTTGGTACCGGTACTGCTGATAATTTCTGTGGTGCTTCTTGAGTGAATAGATGATGGCATCTAAAACCTTGTTCCTCAACAGAGAGGAGACATACCACATTTCATACTGCTTATGTACCTTCAATTAAAACCACTTGTTTTAATTTTTTTTCATTCTGTAATGACAGAGAAACAAGCTGTTTAACTTGGTGTCTGCTGCTTCTTACCCAGTTGGTATGATGTAGAATCTCTAGATCCAATTCACTATATACTCTATGAGCATTTTCCCCAGGCTTTTCAAAGTGTCTTCACTGTGGTTAGTGATGCTCACTGTTTAGTTACTGTTTCTACTCGTGTTGATGTTGATATTCTTCCTTTAAAATCTTTAGCAGAACAACTTTGGCTTCTCTTTGCAGCATTTTTCATTAAATATTATGCTATTTAGGAAACATTATGGTCAATCACAGTATACAATTCAAGTACTACCCTTCATTAGGGATCTTACCTCTGTTGTCACAATCCATTCTGCTTCTGATTCCTTTGATGTATATGTTAGCTGGGTCAGCACGGAGTGCTCTGGTTGACTTGCTGAGGATGAATATTCTTTTGGGGGGTATGAGTATGAAAGCTAGACAGCATATCCTTCAAAATTGCTTATGCTTTAACTTCCTCTTATTGTACAGTATTGCTAGCTCATTTTTCCTTACCCACTCATGACTTATTTTTGGAAGTTCTCTTTGTGATAGGAATACGGAACACTGTTTTCCTCCATTATCCTTCTGTAACAGTTTACTTCTGTTGGGATTTCTAGAAAATTCTCAACTACTGTGATCCCATATATCACTGCTAACTAATTTGTTATGCATGAAGGGGCAGTGGTATATGCGCCTTCCTTCTAGTCTCCCCAGAAATAACCCTCCCTCCAAGTCTTCATCCAGAGTAAGATTTTTGCACTTTTCCTACCTCTTACACAGAGCTCCAGGATATGCTACTGTATATATCCTGTGGAGTGCAGACTTCCACAGATAGTCTTTTTGACTTATCTGTATAGGTCACAAGTTTGCAAGCAGCCTTCTTGAAACGGAGCATTGTTCTTTTAATGCTCTGAACACTTATAATACTCAGTTTTTCTCAAACAGTGTACAGGACTGTCTACCTTACCATAGTAATTTAGATAGGTCAGACTATATCTGACATTTTCAAGCACTTCTTTTATGTATTAAGAAAACAAATTTTTATTTCTATCATGATTTCTTGTTTTTCTATTTTTATGAATGTTTCCTTGCCCTAGGATCTGTCTAAGGACAGACCTGTGTAGAGATTAGTGGGCAGTTAATTGTTTCACTATGAAGTTATTTATGAGATACTCTTCCTTAATTTGTCATGTTAATCCAAAAGTTACACAGAAAATCACCGCAAAGATCAAGCCACTATGCAGCATTTTAAAGTAATTAGAGGTCAGTAATAAGTCAGTGACAACTATTGTATCAAAAGCGCTTTAAAATTTTCACTTAAAGCTTTTTTTTTTTTTTGGTTCTCATAAGGCATATCCAATTATCTAGAGCTCAGACCTGTTCAGAGGATGCACCACTTACTGATACTCTCAGGTTTTTTTAAAACAGTCTTTGCTTGATCTTCTAGTGTAGTTGGGAAAGCATATGATAAAACTCAACTTCCAGCAACTAAATGCACATTGTTTTGAGGAATGGTCTGAGTTGGATTTCTCCTTTCTGGTCCCCTGTGCCTCAGATCTCAGCGGGTGTTTATTCACCGTTTCTCCACCCTTTAAGAGAAAGGGTATTCATTGTCAGGTCCTTTTGTTATTCCATCTGGCCTACTGGCATCTGCATAAATCAACAAACAAGTAATTTTATTTTGAAAACGTCAAGATCACGGAGCAGTACATACAAACAGATGATAAATAAACAACAAAAATACTAGTGCTAAATTTCATTTGAGCAAGGTTGGCAAAAGTTCTGCAGAAAAGGAAGGTAATATTGAGAATAAAGCGCACACGCACACACACACTCTCTCTCCATCAGTTTTTTCAAAGCTTCAGTTTAGAAAAAACACTTTATATAGAATTTCCTAAATTTACAGGTCATTTTTATTCCTGCACCCCTCAAAAAAAAAGACTACTTAATGTCAATCCTGTTAAAATGCTTTTTTCTAACCTGGTATTTAAATTGAACAGTAGGTGTTTCTAATCCACTACAGATTTTGTATTTTGTAGACGCAGAATTTCACTGAGTTATATTTATATAATCATTTTGAATACTGTAGTATGATAAAATAAATCTTAATATTATAGTGAATACTAATTGTTTTTTTGCAGTGTGTACAAATTTTGCTGTCATAGGTACCAAACTGTGTTACTAAATATGCAAGCGACTTCCGTTTTATACATGCATTAGTTTATGGTGACTTCATCAACTAGACATGAATTCAACCTGTTACTGCTATTGTACCGCACTGAATAGATTTCATAGTTAATTCTTTTACTGCAGTTACATAAGGCACAAACGCATACAGGAATAACATTCTAACCTCTACAGCCCGAGCATCTTGATTTTGTTCTCTTTGGAGCCTAACTTATTAGGAAGCAAAACATATACTGCAGATGCATCATCGATAGGTACTTGCCATCACTGCTTACCCTGCTGGCTTGCACCACAGAACACTGCTTGGTTCTGTATCTGGAACAGCCTGTTTTTTCTTCAAGCTCACAATTTTCTTTGTCCGCAGAAACTGGCTTAACAGGCGTCAGATAGATGGTTCTCTCAATCGAACTCCTGCTGGATTCTACGACAGGGTGTGGCAGATCTTGGAAAGGACCCCGAATGGTTTAATAGTTGCAGGAAAATTTTTACCACAGGTAAAACATGCAGAGATACACAGTTATTTCTGCTCTGCCTTATTTATGGTAAATTATTTTTCCGTTAATATCCATTATATGCCCTAATACATTACTTCAGCTTAATTGGTTCCTTTTCTGATACTTAAAAAAAAATTATTTTCAAGTTTTCTGTTCAGTTCTGTGTTAAATAGTTATAATAGAATGGAGGTCACTTACTCCTATCAAAACACAGTTGTAAGAGTATAAGACCAGAAGGCCCTCTCCAAGTCATGGAGTTCAGAGCTGTGCTATCGTGGACTCTGAAATCTGCTTCCTTTTTGATCCTACAGCGGTCGTATTTCTTAGTTGTATATTATTTATTCAGCAAGTAAATAGGCTCTGTCTGAGTGTGCTTCTGATGTAACGCAAATTGTTTTTCAGTAAGATTATTATTTGTTTTCCAGCAACCGACCTTATCGGATATGACGATGTATGAAATGAATTTTTCCCTTCTAGTTGAAGATATGCT
Organism: Apteryx rowi; assembly: GCF_003343035.1. Taxonomy (NCBI): domain Eukaryota; kingdom Metazoa; phylum Chordata; class Aves; order Apterygiformes; family Apterygidae; genus Apteryx; species Apteryx rowi. The sequence goes on along the minus strand of NW_020447196.1, from coordinate 851,451 downwards.
GCAAAGCATTGACCAGCCGGAATACAGACAAATTATTGTGGAGGTCTGTGGCCTACAATGAGGGAAATTTTATAAGTATGACTTTTGTTACAGCTTAAAAAAAAAAGCAACTGAGGCTCAAATACTTCAAGAAATAGTATTTAAAATATAAACACTTGCTTCAGTGCTTTCTCCATAGATTTTGTTTGATTAAGCAGGTTCCTGTTAACCTGCTCAGAACACACACTTAGGTGTTTCAAGTTCCTGCCCTTTAGCTGGTAGGTCAAATATTAATGACAGTGCAAATACAATTAGATCACAGGAGGTGAAAACAAGTAAAAAGAGTAATTCCAAAAAAGCTTTCCATAAAGGCCCTAGCCCATGCCTCTTCCTAACACTTTTCTATGTGTAAGGAGAAAACTGCTCTAAAACATCAGTTTGCCCTGTGACAGATTCTTCTTTCCCATTTTGCTGAGGCTGTCTAGAAAGTCCCTTTATGTTACTGAAACAAGTAACTGCCAGTCCCCTTATGTTCAGGGAATTCAAAACCATCTCAATTCTGGCTAATGACTAATGGCTGTGCTGCTTGCTGGAACAGCCCCAATTTTTGCTAAAAGGTAAGAGTTATCAAAGATGAAGATGACCAATATAGACGACTCTACTACATGTTTCTAGTCACTATGAAAAGTCAATTATATTGTTCATCTTCCTATTTTAAGCCCCCTTTAAGATATAAGGAATCTAAATTCTCTTAAAGTGGGACTTTTTGTGTCTACTTATTTTATTTTCTGTAAACTGAGATAGTACAGAGGTTCAGTGTTTGCTCCTTTTCACCCCTTCCTTTGGCTGAGCAACTAGCATTTGTACAGCCATAGAGAGAACTAAATAAACTGGAAAATAACTTCCTGACTCCCAACAAAGTTAGATGCTGATGTCATCAACCACTTGCTCACTGTCCTTAAATAGGCAGTCCCCAGAAATTGTAACCTTTCATAAAAGCCTGCTTTTTCAGTGATTCTTTTATCAAAGTCAGAATTCTATTATCTGTACACTATTACCAGGGCCATTATTAAATTGCTTCCTGCTTAAATCAAGCATATGCAGTTATTCACAGTGCTTTTTATGTAGCCTAAATTTTAACAAATCAAATTTAAGGTCTTACAGTCTTTTTCTCCCCCGTTCTAGTTGTTGATGGTTATATCTGTTATTTTGGAGAGAAACCCTGAGCTAGGGTTCCATGATAAAGTGGACTTGGATGAAGTGGTAAAAGAAGCATTTCATGACTTTCAGAGAGATCAGAACAGGCCAAAGGGAGCTGAAATACAAGTGAGTAAAATACTGCTGTCTTACAGAATTTACCATTCTTCTTGAAGTGGGTTATAATTGTTAATTCTGTGAAGTTCAGAATAAAAAGCTAACTGATAGGAGTTCAGAACACAAATAATAAATGAATATACATAAGAGCTGCATAACAAGAAGCCTGTGCAGAGCCTATAAGCAGAGGTAGAACATGCATTTATTGTATTTGCTGAGTTGTGAATTCAAACCAGTGTGGTAAGGAGACCACTCACAATACTACCTGGCTCTAAAATGAGTGTCTGGGTAAAGCTGAGGTAGCTTGAATATTCATTAAAAACAGAAAGAGTTGATTGCAGGGGGGAACTAGAGCAGAGAAGAATTGAGAACGATGAAAATTTGTAAGAAAGAAAAAACTTAAGTTCAGCAAGTTAAGTGTGAAATTAGGACCTTAAGCACAAAGATATTCAGAAAAACTTAGTAACCAAAAAACTCCTCTGGCCAGTACTTTCTGTAAGAACTTTAAATACAAACCTGAAAGTATTCTTAGGGGTTTTTTTTGTGTGTGTGTGTGTGTGTGTGTGTGTGTGCTAGAGTTCTGTTTGTGACCTAGAAAGCTTTTAATCTCTGAGGTTTAAAAACAAAATGAATGAAACAATGATTAAGTAGCTTTTAAGATTTACTTCACTATATATGATTTTAGGTTTTAGTCTTCAAGGACCTCTAAGTATTCTCAGCTTTGGTGCCTTGAAGCTCTGGAAATCTGTAATAAAGCCAGGTTTTTGGGGCAGTTGAAGTAGGAAATGCGAGTAAAGCAGTAGGATGAGTCCTTCTGCTACTGAGGAGGATCTTACTGGCACAGTCTGGCAGTGCACTGCACATGATATATTCAGAGACAGCAACACTAGCTCTGAATAATGCATCAATTCATAGACACTATAATCATAGAATAGACATTATTAGATTAGTGATAGTGGCGTACCATACTAATATGCAACAACACTTCCTGTAGTTGTATTTAGCTCATTTGTAAGATGAGGAAGGATGTGCTCCTCAAGTATTCTTTCTTAAGTTTTAAGGTTCACTTTCTTGCCACTACGTTTTTGTAATGAGATTTGAAAGAAATCCAGATATCCAGCCCTAACAACACATCACTGTGTGGGAGATTCTTGTTTTCAAAAGGATACAATTTTCTTTAAGTTATGACCCTTTTGGCCTGCCCATTTCAGAGGATAATGATTCTGTGATTGAGCCATAGCAGAACTAGATGTGTGTCATCCACACAAGTGGCTATTAAGCGCCAGTATGCACAGTATATGCTACCGATTTCAGAGACAAGGTGGCCTTGTAGCTATAAACTGAAAGAAAAATCCCACACAAAGACCTATTTTTACTGGTGCTGTCCTAGCCTCCATGTAAGTGATGGATTTTTATTTTTCCTAAGCCCAGCTCTTACAAAGGGAAAAGCTTTCCTTGATGACACTATCTAGGCAACAATGTTTTCTTAAGTCTTCCTGTGGTGATTTTGTTTTGCTGTTTGGTGAGAGCAGCAAATACTACATGTGAATGAACAGAAGCAGTTCTACAAAAAAACAGTACAGAAATCCTACCTTAAATCCTAGTTAGAATGATACTTTTTGTCTTTTAGAAAGAGGAATCCCAATTCAGAGTTGTAAATAGTACATTTAAGATAGGAGCTTGAATTTCAAACAACAACATGCATTTAAAGTTTTAGCAGGCCATGATTTTGGAATCTGGTTCTCCTTTATTCCTAGGTATCTGCCCCCGGCAGTTAATTGTAGCCTGTTTAGCATTGTCCTGATGTTCTTCTGTCTCAACTTTTCCTAACAAACTCTGCAAAAACAAAAACACCACCTTTCTGAACTACATTTTTCCATTAAACTGACTTGTAAATATTTTGAACTTTGTTATTTCCTTATTAACATGTTGTAATAAATGTCAAAAATGTTTGCTCCAGTAATTTCAAACACTCCCTAAAACAGCAAAGTTTAATATTTACATCATACAGTCTCTGCCCTTGATTTAATAAAGTAATTGGGAAGTAACCAATTATCTGAATTAAATATTTGAACCTTTATGATAATAGCCAATATATAATTTGAGAACAAGCAGATGTCATAGCATCACTAACTGAGCAAAACAGTTGTTTGGTGAAGGAAGCTTGCTTTGTTATCTTATCTGATTAATGAAATAAGTTGATTTGCTACCTGTGATTTGGTTTCTTGGGTTTGGTGGGTTTGTTTTGTTTGGAAATAGATCTTTAGTCAATATGTCTACATGTGGTACCGAAGGACCTGCCCATACAATCATATTACGGTAGCACAGTAAGTTACCACATGGCAATCATCCATCTGCACGTTCTAGGAGAGCACTTGTTCTCTCTCACCCAATGCATTTTACAAATATTAAGACGACACCTGTGCAGCACTGGAAAACTCGGGTAAAGGAATATATGCAATGTTTTCTAATCTGATTTTCACATACGTTCGGGTAAGTACATTCTGAAGTTTTCTGAAAATCAAGCAGAACTATACCACACCTTTAGAGTCTGAAAAACACATTTGTATTTCTAACTTGTCTGTAATTTAGCTCCTCTTAACCTTTGTCTGCCTTATATAATCAACACTAATGGAAACATTTTTTTTCCTCTCCTGTAGGATGACATGACTGCATTTTACAACACTCACCCAGTAGGAAAGAAGGGAACGTGCAGTTACTTGAGTAAGGCTGTGATCACTTTATTGCTGGAAGGGGAAATGAAACCAAGCCATGATGATCCATGTACCATTAGCTAAAGCTTGAAACACAGCACAGGAATTGTTGCTTTATTTAGTGTTTTATGTATTTTGCATGCAATATTAAAATCCCGTTTTGAAGAGCAACCCTGGCTAGTAATACAAATGCATACCATCCTTCGCTGAAAGGAGTGCCATTAAAGACACTAAGTGCCTCCTAATTTTTCTTTCTCAACTATGATACTCAGAGCACATGTAGCTAGTCTTGTGTTATTTGATTAAATTGAATGGGATTGTATTTATGATCTTAAATTATACATTTAACATCTTTGGTAGCTTAGAGATAAATGCAGTACAAGATGTCTTTATACCTCTACGTATTTGTAATTACAAAAAAGTTACTGTTAATTCTAAATGAAATTCAGAAATTATCTTGAAGGTCTATAATTAACTAATGTTTAATACACCTAGAAGTGTGGAAGTCTGAAACCTAGACTGTTGTTTGGTATGGACTCTAGAGAGAAAACAGAGGTGAACGTTCAGTTACTCCTCCAATATTTTCTGTAACAGTTCCATTGATAGCATACATAAGCTGTTTTGGGTTTAGTTTGTCAGTGTATAACTTGCTATGTGGGTCTCACCCTCACAGAATGACTTTATCTCTAGCAATAAATATCACTGCAGTTTCACAGTTGTTTAAACATTTATAAGTTAACAAGGGAAATATACAGTAACAAGATAAAAATGTATGTAAAAAAGGGGGGGGCAAGCAAGCTGTATTTAAAATTAACATCAAGGCAATGAAGAAAAAATTTGTATTAAATAAGCTATCAAGGCATGAAAGAATTCAAGATACATTCATTTATCTCCGAAATGTGTGAAAGCAGTGTATGCTAAATGCTTTATTTTGGTAAAGGTAATAAAAAGCAAATGCTTGTAAAAACTGTCAATAAAAATGTTTTTAGAGTTACACACCAAGGCTCTCATTGACTTTACAGACAATCTTTAATGTGTTACTGGATGAACCCAATGGAACAGATCATTAAAATGCCTGTTTTATTTTATCAGAGCAAAATATATTCAAGCTTTAGAATTGACCCTTAACCATTCTGATAATAAAAGCAGTAGTGACCGACTACAACTCAACCTTCGATAACTTGTTTCCATAATGATATTAAATGCATGTTGTTTAACTTAGTCATAGATAGAGGGCAAAATTAATGTCAAAAGTGATGGAATGAAGCTGGGCAACAGGGGTAGTTGAAAAAGCTTAGACAGTTGTCATAGTCAGTGCTTCCCTGGTATGCAGAACTTGCCCAGAAATCAGAATCAATCCTTCTCAAACCAACGTGGTAAAAGCATTGTTTCTGAAGGAGAATTTTAAGCCACTATAGAATCTCTTGCCAAATGGTGCAGAGAATGAATAAGGTTGGAAAACCTAACTTCTGGCTAATAGTTAAAACAGTAGTCCTAAGGGTCTTCCTTGCTGTAATATATTTATCATTCAAAGGGTTGCAGAGATACAGGAGTAAAACAGAAAAAAAAAAATCAGAAGAAACACCAATAGTTACTCACTGTTGGGTGCATACTGTAGTGTAAGTAGGGTGTTGTCCGAGAGACTGCAGCATTGCTCCAGCTCCAACTCCAGCAAGAGGCTACAATTAAATAGCAGACTCAATTGGCAGCGGTTCTAAATACTGAACAGGCCACTAGTTTTAAAAGCAATCCAACAATTCTTTCTTTTTTAGTTCAGTATTGCATTAAGAGTTATCAAGTGCAACAAATTCTGCTTGCTCTTATTTTTTTATGTTGCTTGCAGATCTCTGGATGATTATGGATCAGTTATTAAATAATTAACAAGCATGTCTGGTTCCAGTGTTTTTAAAATACTCTTTAAAACTGCATTTTTGCCACATTAACACAGAACAGTAACTCTGGTCCACAAACTGTAAATCCTACTGAAAAGAAACAATTCTTTTAATACAAAATCTACAAATGACTTCAGGCGCACTGGCATCTCACTAGAACAGTGGCACTGCTTACTTTTGCAGTGGTTATGGTTTAAGAGGTAAACTGCACATTAGTTCTTCAAATAGCAGGAGGATAGCTGCTTTGCATTTTTACATCACTCACTTAACCCTAGTTCTCAATGTTTTTCTTATGGTCTTACTCTTTTAGTACCTTTAGTTACTAGTTTGTCTCAACCTTGCCAATTTTAATCTGAACTGTACAACTGTACAAACTTGGAATGAAAATCTATACAAAAGGTTTCTGTTTTCCATTATAGCCTTCAACACTTGGTTTATGAGAAATTACCATGATCACAATTTCAACTCCTACAAAATAAGGATAGGTTCCTCGACTAGAAGAGGGGAAAAAATAGCAAAATCCAGCAGAATCTGTATTCTTTTGAAAGGGGTCTTATGTTTGGAAGGACAGCATTTATCTTTCCAGTGTCTCTGAAGCAGGAAAAAGAAAAGAGCTTCATAAAAATGGCTCCAACATAGCATGCTAGTTAAATTACGGTTTTAAAAGACAACACAAGACAGTTGCAAAAAACTAAAATTTCTGCAGTTTTTACTACTTTATAAAAAGAGCTATGTTGAAAAGCTGTTTTTGTAAGCACAGTAGTATAACTACATCTTAGACCTAAAACTGCCTTTTTGTATGAGAGATTAAGTTGTCATCATTCCTCCTCTCCGCAAGAGTATCATCTGGCATGTGGAAACTACAAAGCATGAATTGTATTTCTTGTTCTGCTCAGAGAACAATTATTGTCTAGTAACCAGTTGACAAGGGTAGTCTGGAAAGATTTACAATATTAGCAGAGTTTGAACAAAACTTCAAGTATCCAGATAAATCTCTTCATATTAAAAAAAAAAAGCCTTGAAGAATCACACAATTTTCTCCTTACGTAAGTTTTCCAATTCATATTTTGGTTAAATTGGAAAGGCCACAAAATTATTTCTAGTAAGGCATCAAAGAGGGAGAAGGCTTCTCTCCAGTCCCATCCAACTATATGTTTTGGGGAAGAAAAAATTCTCAATTAACCTAAACAAAAAGTACAATAATATAAGTAGAATGTGTCCATTAGCCTTCAGTCTGACATATCTCACATTATGCAAGACTCGGACTGTTCCCAGGAAGGAATGCAGCAATGGGAATAACCATTATTCTGAGGCCCAGATATTACTGACTACCTTAGTCCATCACTTCTTCCCCTGATTATCAGGATTAGCCTGAGAAGAATGTTTAAAGTCAAAGTGGCTTACCTTTTAGCTACTATAATCCTATTATCCTGTTCTGTCAGTTGGGAAGAGAGATTTCTCATTTTTCTCATGTATAAGTACATACAACAGAACTACTACCTTAAATATATCCTTGTATAAATGGAACAGAGTGAGGCAAGCAACTCTCTCTTGCTCTCTTTCCCCTTACAAATTTTAAGTATTTTACTGAACAGCATCATGCTTGATTGTTTTCCACCCAGTTCAATTCACAGCATTTAAGACAGAAGGAAGCTACTGGATCCACTATTCTGGCTGCTGAGTACGCCTGGCCATTAAATTTCACTCAGTTACTCCTGAACAGAGTGAGCTCAGAAGCAGATCTAATGGAAAGCCAGAGTAACCGGAGTCTGTGCTCACCCTCTTCATCTCTCCTCATTCTTTCCAAGCAGGCTCAAGTAGCCTCTGCGCATCCTAGCAGCTTGTTTCACTCATTACAGCCAGGCCCGTGTCTCTCCTCTGTCACGAAGACCTGGGTTGCTACATCAGCTCAGGAAGCACTGAAGAAGGGGCAAAAAATGCTAGCACTGTACTTGCCGAGTGTGCATGCAAGAATGAATGGGGTAGGGGGGGTGCACACAGGGTACATTTTTCACATATGCTTGCATCTCATCTTAAATACATTTGACTGGAAAAACAAAAAGCTTCTGTGAATTGGTCCTGGATGGAGTCAGCTCTAAGGCTGAAAGAGGCAGAGAGTGGAAGGTGAGACAGTGGAAGAAATGAGATCTTTCTAGGCTCAAGTCATCTGCATTTTGCTGCTCTCATCTCATGGAAACAAGTCTTAGCATGTCAATCAGTCGCAACAGTCACATGTTGACAAATTAAGCAGAGCTTACGCTCTGTTAAGATCTGGTATACTGCAAGCTAAAACAGGGATTTATAAGAAAGTTCTAAATTTGGTACCACTTGACTACCCGAGAATAGCAGAAAACAGCTGATACGAGTTAATTTGGCATGTAGTTCAGCTTGCAGTACTTTCTAAGACTATGTATTTGTAACTATCATGCTTTAATAACTAAAAACTGCCCAAACCAGCCAACTGTCCAAAATGCTAATTTGCTGTTATGTTTCTACATGATGTTACACAGCGATCAAAAAGAGTGGCTAAGCTGATTTTTGGGAAATTTGTTCGTAAGCAATCTCTCCACATGCTATCCATCTCCTCAACTGTTAAATAAGTATAACAGTATTTAATAGTATTTTTCTCTGTGAAAGTTCAACGCCGTAATTATTAAGGCAGTTGTTTCTTGAAAGGAGCTGTCAGGTTTTGTAACAATATGGTTCACATAAGTCCACCCAGTCTTTAGTACCTCTGTCAGCCACTGGCAGGCAACACAGATTGTGCCAAAGATACATACAAACTTAGAGGAAACTTTCTCTTTTTCCAGCACATTTTTATTGCTAATACAGCAGAGTTTGCTTTCACAGGTGCAGATATGCACCTTTCCCTAAACTTAAAAAGCAAATTACATTATTATAGCTCATTAAAACCTTAATCTTTGTAAATCAATAACTCATCTTTAACTCACAGTACTTTATTTTCTACTTCTGGTCTTGCACTTTCTTTGCCAACATTATATCAGCTCACAATGTTAGATAAACAAGCTTTTTCCCCCTCCATTTTTCAAATTCTATGTTTTTAGACGGATTTGTTTGTCATATAGGAATGCAGTCATCTGATCACCTCTACCTGGTGAGTCCAAATTACAGTAAATTTTATTTTTATCAGTTACTAAAAGCATGATTTGTCATAGTAAGTTCTCTTACTTACTTTTTTCTAGTCCATAAGAATCCTGCACCTCTGTAGTATTAACACTGGCAACTCCTTAGGTGGTGATCCACATCTTCTATCTATTATGAGTACTTCCCAACTGTGTCATACACAAATTTAGTAAGCATGCATCTTCCTTAGCAATGCAAATAGTAAATGGGATTGATCCCAAGATGAGTCCTGAGAAACAGCTCTGGCTGTCTTGTCTCTTTGCTTGACACCTTCCCTTTTTAACTAACCTCTTACAGTCTCACCTTATCGAGGCTCCTTATTCTCATCATGAAACAACAACAGTAAATCTTCTGAGCTTTCTCAACTATGCTAGCAAATTGCTTTCCCTTCTTTCTTGAAGGGAAAACTCATCCAGAAACTACATTTCCACCTTTCATTTTTAAGCACCTTCCCATTAAAAAGACTACAATTACTGCAATCACTACTGTTTGCCACTTCCTCCCATGCTTACCATTACTAAAATAGAGCTGCCCTTTAAGACAAAATGCAGTGCTTAAATGATAAGCCAACTCATTTCAGAGATGAAATGAGAAACTGAGTTGATATATTTGAATTTATCATCTGTTCCAAAGATGGTTTCTTCCCTTTACATCTGTATCACAGCAAAAAACAAGGGAAGTGGCAGTCTGAGCACACTTTCCTCCCCAAAAGGTCAGCATGCTATGGAAGATTTCTTCTGAACAGTGTGTCTGCAAATTTACTCCAAACCAAACACATATCTCTTTTCTACTCTTATTTCACATCTCCCTCCAACTTAATTATTTACCCTAAAGCTTCACTGTCTTCTTTCCCAAAAGCATAATCTGGCATAGCTGAAATCTGGCATATTCTAGAAAGAAATTCAGCCAGTTTAAATACAAGGTATACACTCAAGATTATATTGACATGGATATGACAATTCAGTTATACAAATTATAGGTCTGCAATTGTTATAAATCTGATGGTATCAAAAATGAGACTCTGTAACATGCAATCTTTCATTTATTCTAATTAAAATGTGGTAAGACAATGCCTCCATGCCACTACAACTGATTACAAGCCTGAAGATAGCGGGGATCAGGTCCCAAGTTTATAAAAGTTGTGAAAGCTGGGAAGTCAATGCATCTAAACACATACAAAGTATGGGAACTTAGTGTTCTGTGTACGTATGGATATTATGAACACATCACCTCCTACTGACACCATAATCAAAGTTTTTACTCCAGGAATACCAGTAATGTTCTGCCAGTCTATAACTGGCATAAGAAAATAGGCCAGGCTGTGTATTTTTAAAATCTTCCTTCTGTGGGACCTACTGAGAATAACCTATTTCAGAGTATTCTCAGCCAAAATATCTCCTCACAGAGTTTCCTGGTTAAACCCACCAGGGTTCTTTGCCCGTACTGGATCATTTTAAACCTTAGTTTCATCAGTCTGTGCTGAATGGAAATGTCTATTTTATAACTGAATTGTCTACAGTTTTTCCCCTGAGAAGCTGATGGTCAGTGACCTGGCTGCATGACAGCATTAAGTTAACCAAAGTGCTCCTCAGTCAAAGTAAAGGCTAGGAATATTTTCCTTAGCAAGTATGTTAAAATAACATTGTTTTGGGGTGATGTGTTTCAAGTTTGTACCTTCTGTTTCTTTCTCCACATCTGACTATTTTCACTTCTCAGTTGTGCCAACTCAACCTATTTAGTTTTAAAATATTCTCATGGATGTTGAAATGTCAAAGCAAATTAAATCTTCTAAAAGCAGACTGCTTCACTCTGCTGTCAGGTGTTTGTCAGTTATCAAACAGCACGTACAGTGACAGCCTCCGGAGCCTGTGGAATCCATACAGACTTTGTCTGGGCTACAGTCATCTCAGGTGGAAATGAATCACAGCTCCAGAGATGAAAATTCATTTCAGTTTTTCTTTAGAAGGCCTTAATGATTAACAGGCATTTATTAATAAAGCATACACCAAAAATAATGGAGAATGATTCATCCTACATAACAAGGAGGGTTTCCTGTGCAAGCTCTCAGTATTCCTCCTACCACTAGTTTACAGACCCCTAGACTGAAGGTCTTATTGTTTCAAAAGCTTTTCCTTCACCAATGAGTACAAACAAGTTACTAAACTACTTTTATTTCCTACTCTTTGCTCCCTTCCCACTATAAAGCATCTCTCACCTGCAGGTATATATGTTTTATTTGTTTTTCCTTTCATATTGTCAGTTTTTATGAGTGGGAAAATATTCTGTATGGATGAAAGAACATAAAAAGTGGATTTGTACAAGCTCCCAGAAGCCTGCTGTTTAACCAGCTCTATAGTTTCTAGTTTGTAAATATTCCTCCAGACAGGAGAGGAGGCAATTCTCAGAAAATGACGGGCAGACCTAGAGGCAGATACACCTTGAAGTACCTTCTCACAATCATATTTCTCCTATTTTTCTACCTGTTCTAACCCCCCACTTAATCCATCAGTTTTTTCATTCTTTCTTCTTTAACACAGTCAGCATGGAATTCATCAGCTTCCCCCTTCCTCACTTTCCACATCAGCTTTTCTCCTCACCCTCCCTATACTCCCACACTTTCGGTGCAGGTGTGCACGTGGAAAGAAGAGAGAAAGGGAGCCCTGCCCCATTTCCTTGCACCACCAGCCTACCAGTACGAACCAAAGAGCAGCGGACAATCCAGTGATGACAGCACCTTCCATCAGAGGCATACCTGAGCAGATAACACCACAAAAAACATGCAGAGTGCCCTTAGCCTAATCGTCTATTTTACTTTATGAGCAATAATTGAGCTATTCTGACCTATCTGCTTGCATTTTGGAGATCTTGGCCACTCAGCATTTGACACCACTGAGAGAAGAGAAACCTCAGTGAGAATCAAGAGGGCAGCAGAAAATAAATGGTAAACCAGGTAGTTTTTAAACAGCCATAGTTCAAGTAATGGCTGGTAAATATTTCACAAACTTGGTCCTGATTTCTTGCAAAACATTCTGACTCAGGGAGACAAGGGAAGAGGTGAATTCAGGGGCTGGGGATTAATGGCTGGAGATGGAATGATCAATGCAGCCTCCTGTGTACTCACAGGAGCTACTGTCAGTAGAGCTGCTGCAGCCATTAAGGAAAGAAGTTCCAAAGTGTTCAATATTGGTTCACACCATTCAATTCTCTTATTACAAACTTTCACAGCTTTCCAAAACTTGAAAAAACATTCTGCTTCCCAGAGGTAGTATGAACCATTCAAACAATGGAAAAACTGGGATAGACACAGTTCAAAATAAAGCTACTCAGTAAAAGCAGGTTGTTTTAAAACTCCATTTTTTCCAGTCAAATTTCTCTACCAACCACCCTTCAGAGTAAGAACAAAAAAATCCAGCTAAGTAAACCACAGAAAGCTTTCCATTTTCCTCTGCTGTTAGAAAGAGGGGGAATATTAGCCTTTCAGTTAGAACACCTGATGTAATTGCACATAACACCCATAACCCCCCCCCCAACAATCACCTTCGATTTTGCCAAAACCATTGACTTCACACTGTGGATTACTGTGACAGTTAACAGGTGTCACGTTCACAGTACATCAGATATTTCAAACTGCTCTATTCCTTGAGAGAATTCAAAAGTCAAGAAGCTGATGTAATTCAAAGCTTTCATGACATTTTTGCTGTTAACTTTGTTGCTTTCCTTTGTGCAAATTTCAGTCTTATTTCACCCACACCACTTTGTGAAGCTGCTAAAGAACCTATCCTTTATATTTAAAAGAAACAGACAACCAGATTAATAATAAAGAAAATCTCTGAGAAATTCTCCTCAATACTTGCTAATCGCCCACAGCAGAAAATGTAGTAAGAGATCCTGGTTTAAAAGGGCTTTCATTGGAATAATCCCAAAATATATAACGTGCTGCTATGAAAATGCAGAGGGCTGGGGGATTTTTGTTAATGACATTTCCTAAGCGAGTTCTGTCAGCATGCAGCATATTTGGTAACAGCAAGCTTAGGATCAGTATGATAATACCATTGGAGAGCTGCCATTCTGCTTTTGTTATTTGGGTCGCCYGTCACACTTTTATTTTCGCTGCAAAGTAAGTACTTTCATACTCATTATACATTGAGTTCCTGCCCTGGACATTACTGAAGCAATGCTACACAGTGTGCAGGTTCTGTCTCATTTAATATCTATATGTCTGTTACAGTTTTCAGGAAAGTCTACCTGCTTGACCAATGGCAGCATTAAAACTTTTCCACTTCTGTAATACCGCTTCTCTGCTACATACAGTATTAACCCAGAAGTAAGTCTTAATCTTTATTTGGAAAAGAGAATTAATTACAAATACCAATAAGTCAACCTTTGTTCTAGATCATGGTTCATGGTTTTTTTTCTGCCATCCTTACTTTTTCTTCCCTGATAGCAATGACTCACATTTCAAGTCCTGATTCAAAACCCTTTTAAACCTATATAAAATCGGCAACAATTACAATTGGGCCTTACTCAATAAAACTAAGTTAATGTATCTGAACAGGGCAAGTCCCACGGGATGAAGTTAAAACATGGTCTAAATGCTTAAGATAAATAAAAATCACAGCATCCTGACTTTCCATCTTCAATAGAGCAAGTAATCTTAAGATTACTTACTTGAACCAAGACAGCCTATATCTTACAGACAAAATCTTCATTTTGATAACTGTATCATGAATTGGATTGTGCAGACAATCAGTAACCATGTTCTCAGCCGTATTCTCAACATCTGCTGCGACTAACTCAACCTCGTAGCTTCACTGAATTTTCTTCCAAAAAACTCATATAAGACATTTTTGTCTCATTTTCTACTACCCACAGTAACTATTATGAGATCTTCAAGAGAAGAGTGAAATGCACTTTTAATTAAAACCATAACCTCGTGCTCACTGCAATAAATGGAAGCTTCCCATTCATGTCACTGGGTATTGGGCTTACTCCTTATGTAGCTGTAAACTCTTTAGATCAGAGACTAATTTCTTACCACTACTCTTGACCTAGCACACATGGATCATGACTCTGCTATAAAAAGAGCTATTTTCTCTTTTTCCTTCAAAGAGTTGAGAAACACTCATAGGCAACATTTAYCTCTACAATTATTTTAAAAGAACAAAATTTAATTTAACCACCAGAGTCTAGGAGTATAATTTTCTATTATAAATGAAAATGATAAGGCAAGCCTAATATAAGAGTAATAGAGTTAAATAACCTACCATTAGTAAATGCAATGAAAAATGACAATACCTATTTATCATTAGACCGCAACAGAAGTGCAAATAAGGTATTACAATATTAATAATATATCACTGGAAGATACATATTTAACAAAAAGTATATCAATACAGTCAGAGCATTTACCTAGAAGAGTCTTTATATGGTAGTTCATAAGAGGAAAAAATAAATCTACTAAAAGAAGTGGGAGTGGCGGGGCAGTCAGATGCCTAAAATTTAAATTAAGAAATTATAGAGGTGCAATTAACTCCACTGAAGCCTGTGCATCTCATCCAAAAATCAATCAAGAAAACTGCTTGACTGGATTTTTATATAATTATGATCCACAAAATCCCTGCCAAACATATTCTCTTTTCTAGAAGTATGACAGTCTTTTAAACTTCCCCTAATGAACAAAGACTTGTAGCACGGGAAGACAAAATTAAGCAGAAAAGACCATCTATGCTCTGAAATAAGCACAGAACAACATTGTGAAACACTGCTGAGAGCTCAAAGGAAACATGCTGGCTTGTATAAACTGTTCTTCCCCGCTTCTGCTCCTTTCGCACAGAAATAGGAGAGGAGTTGTGGGTTGTGCGAGTGTGGGGAGATGGCAGGAGGGACGCATGGCTGTGCTTTAGAGAGAACATAGAGCATTTCCTTGGGGGTTTGTGTTTGGTGAGCTTTTTCATGGAGGGAGGGGGGAGTTGTGCCCCATCTCCCTCATAAACAGCGGGCTAAAGCACATGGGAATGCGATAAGGAAGTTGTATTTTCTTCATTTACTTATGTAACACTGATGTTGGTAACTACAAAAGATGGAAAGGTATTTTTTTCTACCTGAAGAAGTTTTTCGCTTGGGGCATTAGCTACAGTTGAAGGAAAAAAATGTAGAAACTCAAGGTGTAAAGAACAGAAAAATCTATTAGTGGTGGGTGAAATTTTCTCCTGAACCAGGAGGAGACTCCTAAAAATGTTTGTAAGAATTCTTTACAGAAGCATTCTTTAAAAGAGCACATTTCACCATGGGGTGGTGGTGGGGGTGTTTAAAAAACCACTTCCCTGTCTTCACCTACATACACACAGGATAATTTTTGACTTGATCTGAAATAAAAAATACTTGTAGACAATACTTAGTCTCTTATTTCATAAACACTGACACTCTAAGGCTAAAGAGATGCTATTTGGAATAGATGTTTCCTGCTAGTGCCAGACAGCCAGGACTAACCTCAGCTAAGCCTGACTCCTATGGGTGAATGACATGAAGCTTGGCACTTTCAAAATGAAATAGCTAGTATTTTAGTGATGAAGTCAATCAGAGGGAAAAATGGTGACACCCCATATAGGAAGAAAGAACAATAAAATATTTTAGAACCATTTCTTATTCAACTTACCCACTAGTGAAACAATAAAGATACCTGAGGCTCTATGCCTAAGCACACCAAGAAACCTACACAGAAGGTACAAGTAGGTGTAGGCAGAGAGGATGTCAGATTGTTTTACATCTGCACAAAACAACAGGCCTAAAACTTGTGTATTACTCCAACCTGGTAGGAATTTATAACTTGCTAAAAAGCAACTTCCATGAAAATTATTGATAAAAAAATCTCTCATTTTCTACCACATCACTGAGAAGTGATGAAACTCAGACAGTGCATGCACATCCCCTCTGGGTTATGTTCCAGAAGCTAAAACATAGTGTCTGATTGAATGGGAAAGGGAAGAAATGTGAACCATGTCTTTTTAACTTGGTTGTCTAAGTTGGAAAGAAGCATCTCAAGCTCCTGGTCTGCTTATGGAAGGAAGTATAGCAGTAAGTGATCTTGACAACAGGGTTGTCAATTAGCCATACCAACAGAACCTGAAATTACTGGGATTGCTTGTATACAAGTCACCTAGCTGCACTTCAGTCTCTCATAGGAGGTGACTAAGCTGACTTGTATGAAAGCAAAACCCACAATTTTCTGTGTCCCTGTGATAGACAGCACGTATTTAGTTAGATATGCTACATAGCTGAATTGAGCATTTACTGAAGACAAATTGTGCTGCAATATTTGTAAAGTAAACATTAACGACTTGCTCAGAGATTTTAGCACAATCTTTTCAGCTACAGTTTTTACATACTTCTATTCTGTAACATATGATATAATATAAAAATAAAACAGAAGGAAAATGTTAACAGAGAATCTCATATACTTTGAAATGTATCTAACACTGTTGCTAGGACATAAAAGTATACAAGTAAGAAGCAGCAAACCCATCCCTCAACAGTGCAGAAACGAGGCATTTAGGGTCCATAAGGTCTTCATGCAATGCCTCCAGATTGCCGGGTACCTAGCTAACTAGATCCAAATTTTTTTTCTCTGTTAAGTTAACATGTCTTTCCCCATTAAAAAAAAAGCAGTTTCAGTATTATTTTCAGTATGAGGAGCTTCTGGGGTTTAAATAAGAGTCAAATGCATGAATACTTGAAATGGTTTAGTCTTACTTTTGGTTATTTTACCCTGCATTTTATTTTCACTGAACAACACAGCATCAAAAATGGGCAGTTCAACAAGCTCTTAGCTGTGAAATTCCATCTGCCTGTATTCATCAGGAGTATTTATTTTATTCTTTTCACCTGGGAATTTTGATGGAAAAGCATCATTAACAAACTTCTAACTCTTTATTATTATTATTATTAGTGTCACCATGCATCTACAGAAGCCTTAAAAAAGGGTGCATTCTCCGTGTCTAGCACTATACAAACTGCTTTCCCTTCCTTCCCCCTTCTTAAGGAGCTAGCAAGATCTAAGCATAAAACAAGAGACAACAGACAGATAGAGACAGTCAGGCAAAGTTACACAAGAAAACCACGATGTCATGTGGGTGAGAGTAAATGCTGTAATCCCTGCAAGCAGCAGGCACAGAAAATCCATTTAAAAAGCTGCCTCCTGGCCTCCTTACTATCTCAGAGCACATCTACAAGATATGATGGTAAAGATATCGGTGAACACTCTCACCTCATCATCACTTCTGCTCCCACTGCTATTATCAGCGGCTGAACTGCACTAGAGGTCTTTGGCTGACAAAGTCCTAAATGGGTAGAAGCAACACCTCAAACATAACATAAAAACCCTCTAATGTTGGAGCTTGGAAGATAGTACAGGCCTGTCTTTTATCTTAATACCATTATAACAAATGACTAGTGTGCTTCTGGGAACAAAGGGCCTTTTATCTCCACAGTCCTTTGTCTTTTTTATTTTTTTTAATACTCAAGCTTTTTATTTTATAAAAAGACTTCAGTCCTATCCCTGTTACTTTTGCTATCAATACCATGGTTCCTGTTTAAATTAATGATAGCAGGACACAAGTTCTGTGGGATTTACTCAGATTCCCAGAGCAACATTCAAGAACAACGTGAAACCTCTTGACCAATGTGATCAGAGCTATGCAAAAGGTCGGCAATGAAGATTTACACTGGGCAGACAAAATGTCGGTTTGCTGGCAAGAAATCAGTGAATCACTAAAGGAATGATTGACCCTATTTGTATTCCAGAGACAGATAAAAAGAAGATTTATTAAAACTAGTGATTTTCATCTCAAAGGTCTCATCACAAACCTAATGAAACTACAGCTGTTATAAAATCATTCTAAAAATCAACCAGTTTCAAGGGGATGAGACAAACCTACAAATTTTACCTGCTAACTTTTGTTTAAAAACAAAAGTTCACTTGAATTTGGGTTCAGAAGTCATTAATTACAGTTTCACAATGGTCATCGAAGAAGCTGAATTAAGAATTATTTGCTGATGATGTATTCAAAACATGTAACAAATATTTGTGAAAGCTTCTCTTAGCTCAACTCTCCTTATAAAACCTGAAACACCTGGTGAAAGATTAGAGATTATAGTTGGCATAAATGTAGAAGACATGTGAAAGTGCTAAGGCCCTCAGACTTTCCACAAGCTAAGCGCTCATTTTTTCTGCGACTTAATTGCTTCCATAATGCTTTTTTACCTGTAGGTCACAGAGTATATTATACAAGTAGAGACACGTTTTTACATTTGACTGTATAGGTAGTCTAAAACATGTACATTCAGGGCTCGAATTTTATTTTTACAACTTTTTTTTTTTAATTTGATGATGCTCACTAGTCTCTCTAATGTTCTGCTCTAGATTTACTTTGGATTATGGCACTTCAGTAGTGACACTGGCAATGTCAATACTAGTGATACTTATCCTTGTACTCCAAAACTCCTTTAGAGTACATACACTAGACCTTTCTATATCAATGATAAATGAAGCATATGCCTAGGAAATGTGCTAAAAATATATTAATTTTAACTTTTACTTTTTTGATGACTCTTATGGAAGGGAAGAAAAGAATTTTCTACTTAGCACTAGACTTACAATTATTAAAACACATCTCAAATTCCAAGGGCATCCTGCACATGAAAAAATCAGTATATTTCCAGGAATACTTTCAATGTCCATTTCCAGGAGAACTATACACTTTTTACATGAGCCCAATGCCATTTGCGTCAATCATTTACATTTTACGGCTTTCATTTGAGGCACTGAAGTCATAGTGACAAAAATACTCTCAATTCCTCTAAGAAGCCAACTTTGATATTTCTTCATGTTCCCTAGTATCTAAGTTTGCTTTGCAGCAAAACTTCAGCCAAGCAGTTTCAGAGTTTACAGGTATTTTACATTAATGAATTCATTTTTCATTCCACCAGGCAGACAGCGGCAGAGCCATCACAATTATGGACAAGACTGACTATTAGAAGAAAGCCCCCTAGAGCAAGTGAATAGCACACTACACTTTAAATCAAATGAGCAGCTATTAACATCAGTTGTATACAATTTATAATGTGGTGTTCTGCTGCCTTGCCAAATTCCCCAGGAGTAAGATAAGAATTTCAACTTATTTTGTTAACTAATTCTAAAAAGGGAAGTGTTCTTAAGATATGAAGCCTTGAATCAAAATGCAGAGAAGAAAAAAAAAAAAAAAAAGAACAAAATGCAAGTGGCATTTTTTTCATGCAAAACAAATGTCAATACTTAAAACCAAAAATGATCAAAATATTTTCAAACTATACTCAGGTAGCATTTTGGCTATGAAAAACAGCAATAACGTGGAAATGCCAAATATTGACGTTTTAGTCAGATTTAATGCAGTCATTCCTAGCTATGTTTTTGCTTGCACAGAAATCTTCTGACTTCATTTAGCATTTAAGTGAGGAATGAACAAACACAAAGAAAGAGGATTTTGGCACAACCTCTTTTTCATGAGTAAGTATGAACACTATACACTAACATATACACTAACCAATCACTACTAATGCTGTTACCTGGAAAGGTAACATGCATTACAAGGTAGAAAAAACCCCATGTATTTAGAGGGGTGCAATCTCCATCAACCCTTGGGTGGCTACACTGAATTTCTGGAGTCCCTCAAACTGTTAGATCCCATCTAGCATCCAGCACACAATGAGGCTTTTGTTTGTTTGTTTGTTTTTTAGAAGCAGGGGGTTAGTAGTGGCAAATTCTAGTGCTTAACACCATCTGATATCCATCTGAAACTAGTGAATCAGACTGCATACTTGGTAGGTAGAGAAAGCAACAGCAAACCACATGCTCAACTGGATAGAAATTTAATGCCTATAGAGTAGATTCGTTCAGCAATAAGAAGAAACTCTATACTAAAATCCTCATCTCTACTTTTCCTCCCTTCTGACCTCAGTCTACCCAATTTCACCTGTTTCAGGGGTGAAATAAGAATCTTTCTTCTCATGTTCTCTGTTGCTTTCCTCTTGTGATTCCACAATCATTAATACCAGGTTTGTATACTGCTGGATTAATCACCAACAAGTTTAATACAGGTCAAGCATAAGTACACAACATTTCTGTTTTATGGGCCACAGTACATACTACAGAGTTTATGTTTACCCTACACTGACTGTGTGACAAGAGTTAACACGTCATCTGGCATAAAGTGGCATAGATAGTACTTGATATAGCATAAAGGCAACAGGCACAAAGTGAACCTATTAATACATGCACAAATCACACAAAATTTAAACTAGCAGGACAGGTTTTACAGATTCTTTTTCAATTATGATAAGACATTTCTGTCACAGCATAAGATGCACTCAGATCACTAAATGTGGCATTATTTCCAACGCATCAAGCACAAACTTCTTACTTTAAATACTATCTATAGTTACATAATTGAAAAAGTTTTTCCTTTGCTCTGGTGATGATACCAGTCTTGATCACCAGATTCTCCTCTGCTCTGTCAAGTTTTATTATACTGCTCTTGAAAAGTGCGGAAGCTCCTACTCAAAGCAGAAAGCCACTTGGAAAAAAGTGAGATTCCCTATAACAAAAAGACTACCTTGCAACAAACTGCATTTGGTGCCTAAGAACCACACCCACCTTAGGATTCCCTCCCCCACTCCCCTTTCTATTTTCCACAGCTATCCTATTCCTGCCGTTCTCTTTGAGAGATCATGAGATACTGTGTCATTATCTACATATCTGTAAATCATTTATTTTTATGCTATATATGGTATTCAGCTTTGCCCCTGAACACTAATGCAAGACAAAAGCATTAACAGTTATGAAATGGAGAAACAGGGATATTATGTAGGACTTTTATGTAATTTTACTCTCACTGACGTTAATCTTCAGTCCCATTATTTTACATATTCTCAGAGCCCAAACACTCTTTTACAGCACTTCTAATAAACAGTGAGACTATGATATTCTCAGTGCAATTTTGAGAATTTTTCTTTCTCCAACATGCCTAAAGACAAAAAAAAAAGAAATGTATGGAGTAGTTCTAAAAAAACCTAAAAGATCTCTGAAGACTGCTAAAGAAGCCAAGCACATATCCTGTCCCACTTAAAGCTACGGCACAAGCTTTTCAAAAGTTACCACCTCTCCAGGTCCGTTCAGAAGGAAATACACCCCGCTGTGACAGCTGCTATCCACAGAACGTGGATTCCACTCAGCAGACAGCCCCAGGGCTTTGGCAGCAAACCGTTTCCAGGCCTCACTCCTGATGGCAGGAGATTATTACCTCAAACTCTTTTGGGGCGTTTGTTCAGATGAACAACATCATATAAAATACTGAAGAGGTAGTCCATTCATTCCCTACTAAGCAACTTATCTGTAACTAAAACTGAACTAGAAAGAGAGACCTGGTTTATGTCAGATATTAAACAACCCAGCATATCCCATACTTTGGAAAAAGCTTGTTTTTTTTCCATACGATTAGCACTCAAGCTTAAAACAAAAAATACTCCAAATGACTAAACCATTATCAGATAAATAATGCTGATAACTTCTCAAAATAGAAAAAACTCATCCATGTGTGAGAGACTAGAGTAACCATAGCTAATCTTATTCTCATATGTTCTACATAACCTTCTTAAAACACTTACTGCCATTATTTGCTACTAAATCAATAGTTAATCTCTGAATTGAATGTATATATAAGAAATGCTAAATCAGTTTGTGTAGAGAGAAATTGATTTTTGTTTTCACTTTTTAGATGCAACCGTCCCTCCTTCACTGGGTTTTTATTTCTTCAAGGGCAACTGTTACTAGAGAAACTTCTAACAGCTGTAACTCATATTATAGCAACTAGGCCTAACACTTACTGTGTGTCTAAATCCTAAGATTAACCAAATCGTGGTGCTGATAATTACAGGAACCTGCAACTGCACAGATAGTGAACTGCACTCATCTACTTAGGGTCTGTGCCCATGCTTTTATCTCTGCCTCCAGAGGAATTTAACATCAGTGATGTGTCCCATTGATGCTTCCTGTCGGTTTGTAGGCCAGAAGACTTACCTGTGTTGACAGAATCAGAGGATACTTTTTAAGCTTTTATTGTATAAGCAGTCTGTAGGGTAGCTATCACTGAATATTATTGCTATGGCCTTGTTTCCATGCCTGATTTTATTCCACCCAAGGCAGGAACATAAAAAACAGCCTCAAAAGACTATACATGAACCACTGGTACAATGCTGAAAAGGATAAGTTACTGTATTCACATGAATCCATCAAGACTATAGTAAATTAGCCAGTCTCATTTTGACAGTCAGTGGTTTTCTGATCTCTGTTTGGGAGAACCTGAAGTATGGCTAGGATTTTTTCTTCTCCCACAAGAAGGAACTGACAAGTTAACTACACACTTAGCACCTAAAAAAAAAGTTGCATTTCTAGTTGTAATAAATAATCTCTCACTTTAAAGCACAGATGCTTTACAACAAATATGCAAGAGTCCTTTGCTCAACAACCCCCAGAAGTGTCTTGAGTAGGTTACTGTGGCTCTTGTTAATGGGCAGAAAGACATCTGCTTAACCAGCATGTTACAGAGGCCGAAATCCCTCCCAGCGTATACTTTGTATCTTAATTTTCCATTCCACGCATGAACACAAGTAATTGGAGTAATTAAATCTTCGGTACTATAGATTGGCACAGCTTCTTGAGAGTTATTTTCTTTTAGATATTCAAATACATAATTGTGAGACCTTAGCCTCAAAAGTTACTTTTTCAGCAAACCGCAATTACATCAAAAAAATTGATAGCAAGAGATATAAGAACATGAAAACAAGCAAAATTTTGATTTGATTTCTCTTTGAACCAATTTCTGAAACCCTCCTATTATGCAGATTTTGTCATGTTGATCTTTCTGTCTCTCAGTGGTGTTGGTCAAAGCCAAGAGAGAAAGCCCACTAACTCTCATAAAATTAATCAAGTTCTCTTCACAATGTAAGCTTTTAGACCCACTCCTGCCAGCTTCCATATCAATTACAGGACTTCAGATGAGCTTTGGTTCAAGCCTCAAGTGACAGAATGAAGTGACTGCTATGGATAAATTTTTTCTTAGCACCACTTGGGCTCCAGTACTGCTGAAGTATTCATTATTTTAGATCAGATTAATAATGTGCTTGTAAGAACTGATTTTGATCAAAGTAAAAATTAAATGGAGTATGCATCACTTCCCGACAGAAGGGGAAAATTTTGCTTGATCTGTAGAACGACTCATACAAACAGAAGCTAGACTAACACCAACTACTGCTGGCAATTCAATGCAATCATCTTTTTGACCACTCCCAATACAGAATACACCAAAAATCCTATGTAATTGCCCATCACTAAGACTAAGGAAGCACTCACATCATTTAAAGATGGACTCTTATGCAAAGCCAACACATTTGTTTTGAGGCTAAAGGGACTAGAGACTGGCTACTAGTGCTGGCCAACTTGCTGCTCATTCCCTTGCACATGATGGCCACACATCCCTGAAGGGGCTGGGACTCTGTAGACATGGGTGTACCATGTATTTATGAAAAGTTTTATAATGCACAGATGTATCTTGAACCCTTTATGTTAAACATCCCATTGCAGGCAAAAGAATTATTTACATGACTACAGTATCAAGGCAGAGCAGACTCTCTAATTTGCTTTAAATGCTTTTATTTTGGAATGTTTTGTCAGGARAAAATTCCTTGTACATTACTGGATATGAGTAAGAGAGGTTAAGAGATGGCTGGAAAGCAAGTGCTGTAGGGTAAATTGGCACATCCCCTTTCATATAAAGGACAATGTCACTTCCCATAACTACAGTGCAACTTGCATGTGGAAACAGATAAACCATAAAAAAACCCAGCAGCTGTTTAATAATTTTAATACAACCTACCTAAAAATGGATAAAGGATAGGTAATAATTAGGCTTGGGATGTCAGCTGTCTCCTTTAGTCTATTAGATGAATTAGTATTTATTTTGTATCCAAATGACCTGCCAGACTGGAATCCAGCTCTGCTATGCACTTTACCAAACTTCAATAATAGACAACTGTAGCTTCAAAAAAATCACAGTTCTGTTTGCTCAAGGATGCAACATGTTAATATGTCACATAAGACATAGATAAAATGGAAGGCAAAGATAAATAAATAATTAGTTACATAACTTCACTATCATGCAGTGGTTCCTCTTCCTTTCAAATCATTTTAATGTTTTCTGTTGCTGTTTTGAAATAAAATCAGCTATACCTTAACTGACAATTATACAATCACTAAGGTGATTTACAGCAATGTCAAGAGATTGAAAACATGTATTTGCACTGGCCTCAAACTGGATTTACCTTTAATTTGCTTCCCTCTCCCCCCCCAAAGAAACTGCATTTTTGCATACCCTTAAGCTGATAACTGTAAATATTTCAGTTTTATAAAAAATGAGTTCTTGAGCTCCCAAATCATACCATTTTATATGCAATACTTAAGTTAGATATCAAAACATTTGGCTTCCTACAGTGACAGGCACAAACCCAACCTAAATGCCTATGTCTCAGATTAGTGGCAACCCTGTCATACAACCCAAGCAGTTCTCGCCCCTGCTGGGATGAGCCATCATTTAGCACACTCTTAAAGCTGTATCTATATTAAACTATATTGTTCCAGCGAATCTTCACAATGTGGTATTACTTACATAAAAAATCTCATGCCATCAGCATTGGACTGGCTCACTGATCCCATTTCACACTTATTGACCACTGCAYCTTCATATTAGGCATTTGCATTGCAGTACAGTATCTCAGCATAGGCTAGAGATGGAAGACACAGATGATCTGAACAATGAATCATTGTCACGACATGCCAGGCAGCTGCACCGTGTATGACTGGTCTAGGATTAACACACTGATCTCATGTACTGGATCAAAAAAAGTCTAAAGCTGGCAAAAGATAATGCAGTGGTTAGTTCTTTCTGAGCATCAACTACTAGGCCAAGTCAAGTTGCTCCTTCATCTTTTGAAGGCTTCTCCACCAGACCTCATGTTAAAGAGAGTCCTACTGTTTTTGTGTTACATACTCCCATGGAACATGCTATTTGAGATCTCAGCAGAGTCTGTGCAAATGCAGACAAATGCTATGCAAAGCTTACTGCAAAATCAGGCTGTGCCTGGAGAGATGTAATATAAAGCATATAGTATGAACCTAATAGTTTCAGAAGGTGTCTCGATATAAAGCCTTTAAATTCAGCTGAGCAGCAAAAAAGGAAAAACTCACAAAGCAGGAAATACACCTCTCCACTTGTCTATTTCAGAAAACAAATAGGAATGCAAAAAGCCACACCACAATCATGGCTATACTAAGTGTCACAATAAAATTATCATCAGAGCAGTTGGAGAGATTTTAGAGCACCTCCTCTAGTGCCAAAGTGTGTTAATTTTTATTTCAAAGCTCACACATACCATGTGAACGATAATTTAACCTTTTAATATTCATTATTCATTCAGAAGATATTTTTAGCCCATGTGGAGAATATGTTCACTGCATCTCTATTTTTATTTCTCTGCTAATGCTTTTATAATAATTGATAATGCTCTGACAGAAGATGAAATGCCATCTCTGGAAAGAAAAAATACCACTTCAGTATAATACAAGAAATCTTTCACTTTTCCTTGTACTCATGAGCAAGTTGTGCTGTATGTAAATCACAGGTGAGACACAGAAGGTATATACTGCAAATGCCACTGTAGGCTTCTAACAAAAGCCAGAACCCCATCCCTAGCCTTCTGCTGGAAAGAGCTTTTTCAGAGGATCTTTGCACCACTGGGAAGGGCTTCACTAAAGACAATTAGGGTCAGTGTGAGACAGGGATGCAAAGACCCATGAAGACATCATTGAAGGACTTGGGTCTTCTTTCAATTTTTGCTCAAGACTGGTATATTTATCGTGTAGGAAATTATTCACATCCCATACATATATGACTGGTAAAATTCCTGAATCAGCACTTCAAATTCTACAGCAGTTTTAGAAAAACAATTCCTATATTCATTTCACTGACAAGATGTGGTACGTTTCATTTGCATCTCAGGCAGGAATCTAATAAGGTAAGAAAACTGCTTTATTCAGAGCTTCTTACCAGAAGATTTTTAATCAATTGTAGATTGCAGAAAAATAACCTTGTAGATAAAGGCAACTCCTTGTACTGCCTCAGTGACAAATCACTTTCAGTGCAAAATTTCAAGATACAATACACTTAGATATTCAAAATGTCCACGGAAGTCAAACGGCCAATCAAAGAGTCAAACAACCCCGATACAATTCCTACAAAGTTTGGACCTCAGAGCCTACATACTGCAGGTACTTGCAGAATCCAGACCTTCCTACAAGTTTAGGTAGAAGACCTGCCCTTTAATGCGCAAGTCCACTACAGACTATACATGATAAATACATAATGCATTTTAAAATACTATGTCACAAAACTGGCATGAAGTTACAATCAATACATTAGCTTTACTACATTACTACTAAACCTAGTTCTACTACAAAACATGCACATAATCAACTGCCACCTTGTCAGCAAGTGAGGGTGCTTTGTCCAGGATTTGCAAATATATTGAATACTAGCTTGATGCTCTTCTCTATTATATTAACACTAAAGTTTCCATCAGCTTCCGTGTGAGGAAGGATGAAACAACTCCGTAGACATCACTCAAATTCTTTTTCTGGGGCTGCCACTGACTTCTGTGACCACGGGCAAGTCGCTTCTCTGTATCTTGTTCTATCCAGTTGTAAATGGGGTTTTAGAATTATCTATTTGAGGCTGTGGCTCAAACATATAGTTTGTTAAATAACTGCTTTCAGAGAGATGRAAAACACAATTACTTTAGATTTACCATTTCTTTTACATAATCTTACAGCAAATCTCAAATACTCAAGCCTCTAGATACTACATTTGAAAAACAGCCTGTGAAGCTCTGTACTGACAGACCTAGATAATGTTTTTGAAGAGAACATTCTAACAACTCCGCAGCTGGCTGGCATCCCCCCTTCAGTTTCCATGGATACAACCATTAGGTCACTACAAAGCAACCAGCTGAAATTCTGAAATGAGTATTATTTCAAATCACCCTCTCTCATGAACATCCTGGATGGCCACAGACATGTTAGAAATCTTGACATTCTTGGATTGAAAGCCCACCTACAGCTGCAACACTGCTAAAGCAAAGGTTACATCAGAGAAGAAAATAAAACCTTTTCCTTTTTTGTTTTAGGTAACATTTACAGGAAAAAAAGTTCTTCCTGTTACATAGTTACATAGCCTTTTTCATGAAAACAAAATCAGAGAAGGGGTATTTGCTTTTAGAACAATTATAAAAGGCGCTTTCCAAATATACCATCTTTGCTTGTTTTTGGAGATCCCAAAATGTGATACTCCCTCACCTAAATTCTGAATCAAGCTAAAACATTTTATTAAACAAAGAATATTGGCCAGAACGCCCCTTCTCCCCTCCCCTCCCCCAAAAAAAGACATTAGCATCACCTTTATCAGAAGCTTAAGGAGCAAACTTTACAATACACATACCTATATGACTCACTGGGAAATACTCAATCCACTGAAGCCAGTACTAAGAATAAGCAAGAATGGCTGCAAGTGGGTAACTTTTAAAGATGGAAGGCAGAA
This sequence comes from Apteryx rowi, assembly GCF_003343035.1. NCBI lineage: Eukaryota > Metazoa > Chordata > Aves > Apterygiformes > Apterygidae > Apteryx > Apteryx rowi. Next base: position 823,674 of record NW_020447196.1, on the reverse strand, counting down.
CACAAATCTCAAAGAAGAGAAGGGTAAGGGAGAAAAACTTCAGTACAAGCTTTGTCAGCTGTCATCTCTTTTGATATGTACTAGGAAATCTCACTTAAACATCTCATTATGCTTTCTGTACCATTGTATAAGCAAACCTAATGCCTTCTATATCTGACAAGGAAACAAGCCATATAATTCAACCTTCCCAAAGATGTAGGAAAATATGACTAAATGCAAGGAAGGAAGGTTTGGATTCCCTTCTCATCAGACACTATTTTCACAGAGATTAATAAATGCTGCAAGGCTTGCCAGGAGAGATTTCTGTGCTAATTTCTTCTATAATTTATTTGAAACTACAAACAACTTCCTCTCAGGGATTTGATATTAATTATTAATTTCTCTGAGAAGAGCTGATGTGCTCACAAGATCCTTCATGACAGGAGTGTTATTAATTCTTTCATGGTTTAAGAGAGTTTGTAATTCAGAACTTCAAAGCCTATACTCAGTATCCAGCCAAAACCAAGGTTCTAATGAACTCTTAAAATGAAAGCTGTAATAAGTTGTGAATCTTAAAATCTTAAGTAAATTTCCTTCTTAATATATGAAATGGATAATTTAGTATAATAGTACTTCTGATTTCCCAGACTTTTCCCAATTGAATGGTTAGTAACACATAGACTAATCACTCCTCCTGCATGATGCTGTGAGAATTCTACAAAACACTGGTTTTGGTCCCTGTTTTCTCCCCCTGCATCTTACTTTGGGGTAAACTCCCCTGCAGATACAAATTCAACTACCACCTCTATGCTGAAAATTGGGTAAACTACCTTTCAGTTCCAGACCTGTCTCCTTCTCTCCAAGCTTAATTATCAGCCCATATCCTTAACTTTTTTTTCTTGATCGCTATAAGCAGCTCCCCATTCTTTCCTATCACTCAGGCTCACAAATTGGGCATCATCTTTGTCTTGGACTTTTTATGAAGACAGTACGCATGGATCTTTGCAAAATGTAGATATGGCTTAGATACAAGAGCCTAGCAAAAACACTTGTCCAGCTCTTTAGCATTTACTATGACTTTCTGACTTTCACATGTATAAAGCTGCACACTCAGAATATTTCTGCAGAGCTAATTTTCTTAATCTGCCTCTTAGATTATATCTGTCTTTCACAGGCTGACAACAGTTAGCCTGGTAACAAGCTGATCAATATCATCTCATTGTTCCTTTAAATTCCCTGGTCTCTCCCTTTTTTGTTCCTCATCTTGTACTTCAATTCCAAGCTCTTAGGGTAAGGATCACCTTTATGTTTTTCCTGGCATAATAATTCATAACTAGGGCTCTGAACACCACACTAATAAAATACTGCATATTTCTTTATTTAGGAAGTAGTAGAAGTTAAAGTTCTTGATGGTTTGATGGGCTAACAGGCAACATATGCTGCACTAAAGAGCATACAGAAGTAACAACTTCCATGAAATGAACAAAAGCAATCCCCTCTCCCTCCACCCAGATTTTAAAGGAAGCTACAAAAGAGGAGTTAAAGGAGCTGACACATTCTATATAATAATTAAGAAGGAAGTAGAGAAATGGGAAATCCTAGTTCTGCAGTGACAAAAAGGTTCAAACATAATTTGCATTTAGAGAATAAAGACTGTTTCCCTCCAAAATGGCTTTCCCTATATTCATAGTTAAAGGAAGCTAGCAAGTATCAGCAAAAGGAAAAAATATATAGAGGACTATGGGATACAAGAAAAAAAACAAATGGAAAAGGACACAGCTTCATCAGGACAACTACATTTTCTTGTCCTGTCCGTGTAGTTTAACCAGGAGAATATATATCTCTCCTTTTCTTTTTATAAAGGAGGAGAGACCAAGGCCACAGAAAGAGAAGAAATCTAAACAAGGGGCTATAAATATTAGTCTAACAGACAACTACTAATTTTTCAAGGCTTTCCTTAAAGTTTGCTGCTACGTTTCTAGCGTCAATACTACATAAGTGGAGGGAGAGGTAGAGGGAGCCACTCTTTATACATATTCATTGGAAGTCTGCATGGCAAGGTTTAAAAAAAACAAGACAGACATTAATGTGGAGAGTGTCAATAATTCAAGAAGAGAAGGGTTGAAGTTAAATGATTTAAAGACTGAAATAGCATCACACTATTCCAGGGAAGCAGCATTTATTTCTGTAAAACCATATACCTTTCCCTGCATAATCCTGCCACACTATATGTTACTAGCCTGTTGTCACTGTAGAGCTTACAATTATAGATTGCTGGGGATACCTAGAAGCACATAAGGATAATTTATCTATCATGGCATGCTAGATTAGAAAATATCCAGGCTACATCAGTTCGATATATGGGAGATTCAAAGCTTAAGTCATGAAAAATTTGCTTGTTTACTACTTCTTCCAGAGAGGATTTTTCATATTGCATAATACAGAAAGTTAAAGGAGGAAAGGAAAAGCTAGTCAGCAACAGCACTTCCTCATAGAGCACACTGCACGTGGACACAGAGATGGTGCTTCTCCAGTGCTAGCTATGTGACCCAGCAGCGAAATGGGCCTCCACCGCTATAAAGAACAGCTTGAGAGTGTGCATTGCATTTGTTCCTTTTTCGATACATGAACGTGCAAGAATTGTCTTAATACCTGATGTGATTTGGACCTTTTTCCCCAAGCACAGCTGGCCTCTCCAGGAAGTAATTAATTTCCTAAACAGAGGCAATCACAGCTTGGAAAACTATACTCCAAAGAAAATAAACCCATCCTCAGCCCCGGATTTGATGCATCCTATATGGCAGAATACTCTGGTTACCCTTCCAGGTTCCCATTTTCTCTGATACAGAACAATTCACTCATGAGTTTGGCCATTTCCTGATAATGGGAAAAATTTTAGGGGAATTAGCCAGGGATTAAAATTATTTTTTTATTTCATAGCTTTTTTCAGTATCAGAGGCAAAACCATATACCAATGCTGTTCTATGATTTTGGAGACTAATATTTTACGCAGATCACATCTAAGTACTAGCAGGCACAAGAGCACAAGAGGTGCAATTATCCTGGAAAGATTCTCCTGATCCAAGATACTTAAGGAATTCCAGTCTATTTAGTACTGAAGCCTACATCTGACATCAAAATGTTTCTCTTAGATAAATGTTACAGTGGAATCATTTTCAAAGACACATACTACTTCTGAAAGCTTTATCTTAGCGTGTTCCCAAAGCACAAAGCGACAACGATGCTCACAAAGTTTCAAGATTTCGGAAGAGAAGATAAAAAGTTGATGGCAAAATCATACAATGAGCTTATGCTCTTCTGTCTTTAAAAAACACCTGCAAACCCCCCAAAACACTATACTCTGGAACACAAAAAATCATTAAAATTGAAATGAACTTCGGGGGCCAAAACAATTGAACATAAAGCTCCATGAAAGTACACTAATTAGTTTCCATTATCTTACAATACTTTTTCTTGAATTGGAATGCTAAGGCCATTAAGGCATTAGTACTGGTTCTTTGAACAAGTTCTACATGTATTTAAACATTTGTTTTTATAGAGCTTAGGGAGATAACATTTACATTTTTGTTTCATTTTCTGTTTTCCTCTTCTCAGGTTTGCTTTGTGAAATTTCTGCAATACAGTTATTTTAATGCACAGACAACTAGAAGTTATTTTTACACATATTCTCAATGAAATCCACTGAGAATCGAAAGTGCTCTGGTGTCACAATTTCTATGAAAATATCTTTAGTTACATAGTCTTCAGTGGATGCACAGTCAGGTACCCAATAAAAGCATTTAGAAAAATCTACCAGGAATATCTAGACTAGCACATTTCATAAGTAAATTGAAAGGCATTTTGGGAGGAGAAAAAAGGCTCTTTTAAAAGTGTTTGTGTATGGGAGATAGCATATTTGGTGACAAGCAGGAGAAAGAAAGATGAAAATGAGAATACTATAAACTAGCTAGGACTGACTATCCCATGACCAGTTTACTCTTTGCTGTTACAAAAATTACATGTTGGAATGACATTTAGGTTGGGAAGAATGAACAAAGAAAGCTATGATATTCTTAGCACTATGCAATCATGTTAGAGGACAGGATCTCATGCTACTATTCCCCCATCCACCCCCCACTTCCCATGGCTGAGCTCCAACGGCACTCCAAAAAGCAGTAATTCTGAAGAAGGGATAAACACCCACTGGCAAGTTGCAGCAGCTCTCCCTTTCGTTTGCTGCCTTCTGCAAATTCCATTCTTAAGCAGCTGACTGACTCCAGCAAGGTTTGGAGATCCCAAGTGTTGAATTTACATCAGCACACTCCACAAGATGGCACAGTGCCTGTGAATTAGGTAGATTTAGGCCAGTTTGCAAGATGCTGGCACATGTTTCCAAAACTGGATACACACCAAGATCACTTGCACATCTAAGGATTGTTTACATCTGCATGCACAATCAGCTGGTGCTGTAGCAGAGCCAGATTTATTATGGCACAATGAAACAGGTCATGGACAAGAGAACAAGGCACACAAATTTATTTAGAAAATTATTCAGCAATAGAACCCAACATTCCACAAACAATTAGCTCCAGGACAATGTCCCCAAGGATTCTCCTGTGCTGTTAAGTTACTAGCTGGTCATACCTTCAAAATGTCAAATTATTGGTTTTACTCCCTGCTTTATTCCAGCTGCAGAAGGCCCCTGATTCTGGAAGTGTGTAAACAAACTTTATTTATGGATGCTTCACAAATATTCCTGTTAAAGCAAATAACACTACTACAATAAAGATCCTTGATGGGCACCCATTTCTTGGAGTCTCTCTAACTGTGGTCTTTTAAAATTAAGTGAAGTTAAAGCTGATTCATGAAAGATATATAATCAATGACCCCACCAATAATAATTTTATATTTCTCTTTACATGTGCTATTCCTGAGAGGCAAGATGGACATCAAGGCAAAAATAGCTGCTGACTCTGCAGATGCCCATGTGATTTAAAACTGCTCTGTACAATCCACACATCACTGTTACAGGGAGAAAGGCAAGTGGTTTCCAACACGCAAGTGGGTTTCAGTTCATTCTTGCTACGGTTTAGCTATCTTCAGCATGAGTGGCATGGATTTTGGCTCATTCCATCATTAAGATTAACAAGTGAGATCTACACCACCACCAGATAAAAGGTATAAATAAAATAAAATTTCTCTGTTTTCACAATTGACAAAGACTTCATACAGTGCCTAAAGAGGTTAGCTGTTTCGCCAAAGCCAGTTAACAATATATATATTTAAGTAGCTTGAATAAGCACTTTGTTTACTTACTGGTTTATCATTCTTCTGTGTGGGCAATGAGTTAATGGAAGTTAAGAGATCTCAAATCTACAGATTGGAAATACGTGAAGTTTTGCATCATTACAGAGAAGATAGTGATGGAGAATGAAATCGGTATTATCACAAAGTATGGAGGCACAGAAGTATTTTTCACTAGTAAATGGGCATAACAATAAATGAGTAAAAAAGCATATATTTTGAGGATGGAATAAACTAAGCGAGGAAAAAACCTGCCACACTGAACCAAACAAAATAAAAGACAAACCCCCATACACAAAAACTAGCATTCACTCAGTGAAGTTATTTTTAGGTTTCAGAAGAAAAACAGCACCAGAAATCTCTTTCCATTATTAAACTTTTATTCTCTCCTTGTTATTTGCTATATATAGTTGATAAAAGCAAGTGAAGATTGGTGGCCAGAGTAACAGGTTRGTTTTCTGAAAAGGAAAAAAAAGGCAGGGTGGAGATACCATGCAACTGTAAAGAGAGAACAATAATCTGGAAGAAAAAAGCCACAAGACAAGTGATGCACTACATGCACACAGCATACTCTCTATCTTTATTACATAGTCAACATTATCTTCTCATTTAAACAGGCATCTTTAATATCTTGGTAGAGTAAGAGAAACTTCCTGAAGACTGACAAAGACGGTATCTGTGTTAAAAACAACTAAAACAAACAAGACAGTAATAATTCAAATCTGTAAACACGTGAGCTTGATCTCTCATAGACAGAATACTTAATTTCAAAAAACTTCTTATGGATGTAGTGAAAGAACAGCTGAAAAGTGTAGCTTGATTATGAATAGTAACATGGATTAAAGCAAAAGACAAAACAATTAACATGCTGCAGCACTGAACCATGTCTCAACCTCCAAATCTGCTCATGTTTGATTGCAGAGATTAAAAATGGCCCAAACTGTAGCAACTGTTATGCTGCATATTAAGCCACAACTGTCAAATTATGATTTTTAAAACACAGAAAGCACACATTTTAAGAAACAACCCATTTTTGTGATCTGTAACTTGCAGCATCCACTACTACCAACTCAATTTACTACAGACTGTAAACAGACTTACTTGCTTTACACTGAGATAATGTCATTAAAAAAAGGCTTTTTTATTATTGATTGTGACATAATATGCAATAAAGACAACTCCCAACTGGCCAAAGCGTTTAACCCTTGAGCAAAGGAAAAAGGTAGAGGAAAGTGGGCTGCCACAACTGTACGAGATACGCACATACTAGTTTTTGGAGGATTAGCAGGAAYGTGTGTACTTGCCATATTTGCAGTATGCACAACGTCTTCCAACTAATTTGGAGATTTGAGCACAGTGTAGAGTGGGAACACTTTTCTTTACAGTTGCACTTCTGCCTGCCTTCTGGGACTAACTGCAACATCCCAGTAGCTGCTTCATGCCCCAAGCTGGTCTGTCTTTCTCTCTCACCAAGTACAGAATCGACCTTGAAAGGAGAGTAGCCTAGTACCTCCAGGAAAGAATTCCACATAAAGGACAGTCAGAGGGAGCCATTAAATTTCCACAGAAGAGATGGAGGGAGAAAAATCCTACTTCATCTCATTTAATAGGATCATTATTGGATCCATCTGATGCCTCCTTTTCCCCCACCTTTCATTTTTAGCCTCAGGTCTCACCTGTTCTTAGGCAGATCTGTCTCTCTACAAACACATCCATAAATCATATGTGGATAGAAACTTCAGAGTGGTGCATCAAGAAAAAGCAGGTGCCTTGGAATTACAAGCTCATACTCTCCCTCCCAAGGGAAATTCATGAAAATGCCACCCAGAAGCAGATGAAACTTGCACAATGCTCTTTGCAGAATATACCAAAACAGGTAAGCCATATGAAAGAATGAGATACTGATTAGAAAACCAGCTGCATCAAATGAGAATTTCTCAGGCTGACAAGGAATTGTTTTAGTACATCATAAACAAGCTTCAGGTCAAATTCAGTTCATAAATACAATGAATAGGTATAACCTACATTAGACCTTCAAGATAGCATTTTTCTACAGTGGTTCTGGAAAAAAAATTAAATCTCATTTAATAGATGTAGAATTGAGAGCACAATAAAGAAAAACACAGTAAAGATTTAAAAGGTTTGGGTTACACTAAAACATTTATGTTTCAAAAATAGCTATTGAACAAAAACTAGGAAATGTGGTATTTGACATGCAGTAGACTCTAGAAGACTAATGGTATGTATGCATGAAACAAAACACAGCCAGGATATTAAAGGACATTAGAAAAAAGTAAAATAAACAACTAAGTTGTTTCTATGGCTGCATTTGTTGACAATATTTTGCATAGAAGATGAAATTGTAGCATAAGATTTTAAAAGCAGCACTAGGTCAGAAGAATCATCTAAGCCCTAAGTAAAGTTTTCTGGATTCATTGTTTTTTAATTCTAAACTAACATGACTTAAAAGGTCAAATAATAGTAAAAAGGGAAAAGATAATTACGTGACCAAATTTTTAGAAGTGACTTGCTGGTGGACACGCTATCTCAAACATCACTCTCAAGAATATCATCCAAAAAAGCTGTTCCACTTGGAGGGTACATTATTGGAGGGTACATTATATAACTTAGAGCCCCAGTTCTAGAAGTGCAACTTACAGAAGTAGCAGTTTACTACAGTGTTTCAAAGTTATGACTAACCAAGAAACAATTGCTAAACATTGATAAACTAGAATTAAACAAAAACTTAGGGCAAGCTAGTCCATTCAAAAGGCAATAAATGGAATAAACTTAGGAAATAAGTTTATAAGGGAGATGATTTACAAGTACAGAAGATAAAAAGATTTCCTCTTCAGAAGTGAAAAACAGTAACCTAGATTTAAGCAAAATGCCCCCCAAACGTGCTAGCATGTCAGACACTACCTTCTCTAATGCTTTTATGACTGTTAGATAAAAGTGGCAGTATCTTAGAGGGAAGCTAGCTGAAGAGGTGTCTTGTAGACTTACAGCCCTTCTACACCGAAAACTTCTGCTGCTCTAACTGCATGAGTACAGTTAGAACAAAAAAACAAACAGTTGTCTTAATCTCTCTCTATCCTCTGAAATGGGTGCAGTAACACTGGTGTAAAAAGTCCCATACCAGCATAGCTTGTGTACAATAGTATCTGGTCTTAGCAGAATAAATTTGGTTACGCTGTTCTCTGTGACCAAGTTACCATTCTGAATGAGTTATTCCAACCATGCCAAACACAATGGTTTAATTTAGCCCGTCTGAATTGGTAAGTAGAATGTATTATGAGCATGTCTGTGGTCAGTTATTGTGAAACAATTAATTGGCAGTACCTTGTTAGGCCGATATTTCTCGATCACTGTGGATTATGCGACCATGCTCTCTACATGATAAATGAGGTGTCCCTCAAATCAACAGAAATGTAGCAGTTTGTTTTTTTCTTTTAAAATCCACTCCCAACCAAAATATGTATATTGGTAAGACTGCCTTAGAGATGTAAGTAGGAGGCAAATAGAAACTCTCTAACACCACTGGAACAGAATACTGTATCTTTACTTGCATTGAGTAGTACTTGATGTTAAGAGCAGAAAAATAGTTCTGCTGACTTCCGCAGAGCTATTTCCATATTAAGAGCCTCCTCTGCATCAAGGAGAATATCAAAATGCTTTGTGAGATTTTACATTCATTCTTTTCCAGGTTTGAGGCAGCTTTAGATTTTTTTTCCCAGCTGATGTATAATGTCACTTTGCATCACTCATGTGCCGTTATGTAACAGAATGGGACTGACATGATCCAAACTGACTTGACAGGACCTGACCTGTAATCTGTGAAATCTGAAAGAGTACTTTTTGTATGTTACAGTATGTTACAGTTACATAAAACACTTTTTAAAGCAGCTTCGCTTTCAATACTTAAAGAAGAACTATTCAATATAATATTTCATTGACCCCTCAGTTCTCTAAGCAGTCCGATTCCTTCACCTTCATGGTCATTCCCATACACTGGGGTGTGTACATTTCGTACCAGTTTTGCTGACGTTTTTGTTCTACATGTTACTTCATGCTTTCTCCAAGGMAGAGTATCTATCAATACACATCAACAGCACCAATCGAAGAAGTGGAATTTAGTTAAGAACTCATTTATATCTCTCTTACTCTATTGTGACCAACTATTTAGACATCAGTGTCATAATGAACAGAATAGAAAAGCGTATTAGTTTTGAAAGCAAAACAAGCCAATAGTTTTTCCCAAGTCATGTGTGCCTGCATTTACAGTTAATGTGATTATAGTCATGAAATTCACACAAAAGCAACTAAACACTTACCCCAGATGCAAAACATGCACGCAACGTTTTGACTAGCATTTTCGTCTCTACACATTACCAGAGAGCCATTAATCTGTCATGAACTTCCACTGGTGATGGTGAAGCTGACCATTTCAGCAGTCAGTAAACTATGACACAAACCAGCTCTGGCATTGAAGATAAAGTACCAGGTAATTTCATGATAAAAATACAAAGATTCAACAGGATTATTTCTCTGTAGATTCATTACACTTTAAGATTCTGGTGGGTCAATTTCATCTGATTTAGTGAGCTGATCTAGCTCCTCAGGCTTAATGCCAAAACCAACACAAAGTAGGAGGCGGCATTATTCTTCCTGTCAGCAAGTCACCCAATCAGTTTAGACGATCTGTGACACTTCATTCAAAGCATGAGGTTGCCTAAAATTCAGTAAGCAACTTAACAGCTTGTCCCCACTGAAATGGGCAAGTACTATTTTGCTCTACTGCCCTGTTAAGCATTTTTATTTTGCGCAAGTTCACAGCACTCTCAGCTCTCCACACACCAACTTAATGTGATAACCCAGCAAAAATCCCTAATCACGGACTCATGGAAGGGTCCAACAAACACCTCCACCAGGCCTGGTGTAAGACCGAGTATGTGACTGCATAGCCACAAGCAGTAGAGGAGGGAGATGAAGAGAAGCATCCCCTTTTCTTGCAGCAACAAGTCATTTGATTGGGTCAGCCATCTATGAAATTGCCACCTTAGCTGTGGCTTTGATCTGTTGCTGGATTTAATTCATTACCTTGCTAAACAGGCACTTATTCCAGCACAACAGATGAAATATGGAGCCAAGGGAAGGGAAAAGAGACCTCTCTGGATGGCAACACTGACTTACACTGTGCGTTAAGCTACTGCCTTATGAGCAGACAGGTATGAAACTCAATCACTCAAGATAATCTTCATAAAGAGTAAGAATAATTAAGAGGAAAGTATCAAAGACAAGAAAACATGGTTAAATGGGAAATGAGTAGTAGAAAAGAAATGATGTATTAACAACTAGATACCAAAGAAAAATTAAAAGGGGAAACTTGAGCAAAAATTACATTTAAAAAATGAACAATTATTGGCAGACACACTATCTAAAAAATTCCAAATGACCATGTTTCTCTGCAACTCTCAGATATATTGTCCCAAATCCACACTATTTAAAAATACATTAGTGTGACATACTGAATGTGTCAAAGCAGTGCATTTCGTAGGACTCAGTGAAAAATCATTTTTAAAAGTGAGTAACAATACTTCTTTCAACTTCATACACATGATAAATTTAATGGCTCTGCCATCCATCTATTCTTGTGCAATATGGCTCATTGATATGTCTCAGTATGTTCCATTTACAATTGTAGTCAGTCCACAGAGATCAGCTTTTCATGTTTAGTTCCTGTCATGTTTTTCTTATTCTTGACATGAATCATAAAACCCCATCTAACTTCTAGCCTCATTGCATCAAAAAGTAATCTTTGATCTTACTCCAGTGGGCTTCTCTTGCTATTGAAATATTTGATGCTAACACACTTTTTGCATGGCAATGTTCTCCAAAATCCTCTTGAACACCTAATAMGGTGCAACTGAATTGATTGTTGTGGTAGAACATAGGTAGTATGATATTTGAGCAAACTGTTCAGTAAACACAGATCTGTTGAACATGGGTGTTACAATACTCAATTCACAAAGATGTTTTGATATCAATCCGCAAAATCCAGTAATCTAGGAATCTACCCCCAGAGCACTGCTTACATGACACAGGAAACTGCTTCTGGCATCTTCTCCCTGTGGTTTAGCTGCTCTTGGCATACTGCTTCCACATGTGGTCAGAACCCTTTTGCTACTATGATATGAAAGCGCAAATCTTTGAGTTTTACGTTGCTTTAATATTTCTTCACTTTTCATGACAAAGTTTCAGTAAATTGTATAGACTACAGCAACCACAGAGCTATTTGGTAAAACATGACAATGGAGGGGAAATCCCACAAGCCTTTTTGCTCAATCCCAAAACCCAAATTGGCCTTCAGTTTAAAACCAGAAAAGAACAGCTGGAAAGACCGAACACTGTTTTCAGACCTTTTCAAGTTATTTAGGCACAGATCCTCAAGGAAAAAACAACAGGAATTAGGTGTAGAAGCACCATTTTCAAAAGTGATGTAGACTTCTATTATTCACATCTTTGTAGATATTCAGTCTCCCAAATTAAGTGATTTTGAAAATGTGATGCATCAACATAGTCTACTTAATTTCTGTACTTCATAGATGCATGATACAACTAAAATAGACTGTCTTCTCTTCTGAGTGTGTCTTTCCTACATATCAGTGAAAGCTCTAAAAAATGATTCCCTTGTATTCACCTTAGATTTTTGGCAGCATCCCAAATGACTTTGTAAGAAAAGCATTCAGCACCAGAGTGACCAGTAAGTGGGTAACAGCTGGTCCAGAAATACTCTGCTTCCTCTGAAACTACACTATTGATGGAGGGTGGAAATACATTGCAAGAAACTACTATTTAGTGAAGGCTAACATTATTACATCTCCAGCCTATGCAACAGAGACTTTTTCCTAAAGTTCTTGTTCTCCCTAGGTGTAATTCTATACCATATGGCAGTCATGGTTCATAAGAACAGGAAGTTTTATACAGTCCCTCTAAGCTCTTATAAATATTCCCTTATCCAAGAAGTATATTATGAACAGAATGGACAACAATATACTCAGCTGGTAAAACACTCATCTACAGTCTTGTTATCAAATTTTATTCAACCCAACAGATATCTTACCCCACCACATCATTATAATATTGGCGGAGAAGGTACAAGCTTAGCAACATTCTAAAAAGGCTGCCACATTCAGGATCCTTTCCTGTCACCAATGCACTAATTCTCAGTACAAGGAGCACAAATGAGAGTTATCCTTCTCTTAGGTGGAACTTTTAAGTCCTGCTTTACTGATGCACTATGTTATAGAATACTGGATACAAATTAAGCATCTGTGAATCAATTCAGGTGCAAAAGAAAAGACTTCCAATACTGCTCTAGATCCCCAAGTCATGTCTTCAAGATTAAAATAGATTTTTGTTTAGTATTTAGTTTCATACCCCTCCGCACTTCTGGTGTTTATGAAATTCCTGTACTTCCAGATCAAAATAAAGGGGAGATGTCAAACAGCTCAGAAAAGAGGTATATTTTCCCTTAACAACCAGCCAGTTTGGCAGATTCAAGAGCACCAACTCTGAAACAGAATTTTTAAATAACTTCTGAAACTGTTCTCATTGCAGCAATTTTATGTGATGGATACATTTTTATACCAACTAATTTCCCTACTTCTCTCAGGCACTGGGGAAAGGTCTTAAAAAAAGGAGAGGCTTTAAAATCCGAGGATTATAGCTTCGGTTTCATTCTGAGAAACTGCAGAACAGAACCTCTGAATATGATGTTTTCAGGAGGAACACTCAAAACAACCATCACTCCCGAGCACAGTACATACCCTCTCCCTTCATCTTCTTATTGCCTCAGATTAACACAGTCCTCATTTAACAAAAAATACTTCTGAAGGTGCTAAGGGACTGCATACCATCAAGATACTATTACAGATAGAATTTAAGTGCACGGTGCAGATCAGAAAAACTGAAAATAAACGTCACAAAAGCAATGCGGATCACAGTGCACAAATGATTAAATAAGATTAGCTCCTAAAACACGAGCATTTTCTCAAATCCTTGTTTCACGATTTTATTTTTGTATTCTTACCACTATTACTTCAAAGTAAGAAAATCAAACAGTTGGCTTGTGTGGCTGAGAAGCAAATTTGAAATTACATTACTGAATTTTATTATACAGTTAAAAATTACACTATGCACATGAGCATAACTTACTGATATCTTGATACAGCATTTCAGCTCTATTAGTAGTATTAGCATGAAATCTGACTAACGCTTTATACATAATAGGTCTGAAGTTAATGGAAGGATTTCTCTCGACTAAAATGGGCTTTGAGTCACATCCATTCTTCCTTGGGAGGTGCTGTAGAGGTGTTACATCTGAGTATAGGGAACTTGAAGGGGCTTCCTAGAAATAAGGTGGTTCTCTTCTAAACATGTTGCAATATAAGAACTGTTTAAAGATCCCTTTAAAAGCTGCTGCTGCATTTCTTCCCTCATTTTTGCAACTTAGAAAGCTAAAATGAGTAGTCAAATAACCTCTTAGATAAATAGAAACACCAAAGTTGAAAACCAAAACATATCAATAACAGTGTTTAGCCTGAAAAAAATCATTTTTCAAAGATTAATTTGACCTTCATTTTACTGCACCACACTTATCCTTCACTTTGCAAAGTTCTTAAATCAGGGTATTTATTACCAAGTAATATCCTTCTTTTAAGACATCTTTTCTCCTCTGAGCCTAAAGCAATACTATGTACATGCATGCAGAAAGGAAAATGGACATTTTCTCTCCACAATAGAGAAGCTATGGATTTTATTTTTAATCTTCCAAAGAGGACCCACTGCAGAGAGGCCCCCAGAGCTAGCATGCAAATCTTCTTAAAATGCATCTGAAGGTAAAGATACCATTATTAATGTTAATATGCTTGCAGAGAGCTAAACAGATTTTTTAAAATAAAGGTTTGTTCCCTCATGAAAAGCTTAAGTTGTTCAAATAAAACATGATGAAAGTAAATTTGTATATACTTCCATTTTTTCAAAGACAATAATATTGTAAATTGATTAAAAGCTTATTGATCATCAGTAGCGTACATATTAACATTTTTATTACATCAATTTAGCGAAATATTATTATTTCATGGATTCTGCACATATAGTTTAAAGACACATCTAGACAGATTTTGAAAGCTTCAGTTGGAATACGAAGGGGTCAAATGCCTTCGGCAAAATGACCGGGAAACGGGTCCACTTAGACTTGCACATAGTTTGCATTAAAAGACAATTTGTTATTCGTCATCGTTCCTTAAGTCATCATAATTCTGGACTGGTATTACACAGCCAGAGGACACTCAAGCTTAGAAATCACTTCTTATGCAGTACTCTGGCAAGCAATTGTTCCAAATGTGACAGGACAGAAGAATTATTTTTATTTCTGGAGTAGATAAATGACAAAATATAGGTTACAGCAATACCAGATGGGCAAATCTAGCCTGGAGGCATTATAACTAAAGGTAAGAGGCTATAGAGTTTGAACAAACTTGTATCACTTGAATTATTTGTATCTCAACGTGGAGCACAAACAAAGCAGTGAGTGACAGCAAGCAAGAGAAGCAGGGCTTATAAAGGCAGAACTGAACTAAGATCACTAAATTAATTTCAGACAACTGCATTTTGCCACATATTTAGACCTGGTAAACTGAAAGAGAAAAGGAAATTATCCTGTTAATAATTCCTTCAACTATTTCACTTCCCAACAGCAAAAATGCAGTAAAAGTGTGTACTGACATTGATAGCTCACACAAAGTTAATTAAAGCATCAGGAAATAAAACTCCAAAATTAGTCCTGAAAAAGCTGCAGGTGCCAAACTACTACTCACAGACTAAGGGGATGGAATATTTTAGAATTCAAGATTGACATACATCATCTACAAAAAGATAAGAGGAGAAACATGCAGCTAACTCAAAAAATACTCAGCAAAATGATAACTGTAACATACATCTTCATAGCTTTGTTAACCTTTTCATGGCACTCCAGCAGAGGTAACACGACACTAGTAGAAGCCACCAAACCTACAGAGCTAGAAGCTTTCCTAAAGTTACAAGGTGTTCTCTCCTGTTTTATTGCTTGACTCTTTCTACAGTATTATTCCTAGCTATCACTTAAAAATTTGTGCAGTATTTTAGAAAAATGTCTCCACCTTTCCAGGTCACAGGAACAGAAGAACAGTCAGCCAAATAAACACCTGCAGCACATTGGGTTCTTTTGTTTCTTTTCCCTATCTGCATTCATCTGGAAAGCTATAGATTGCACTCTAATCAGTACCTTTCATGAAAACTTGCTCTTCTGCAGCTGTTTTTTAGGAAGTGGCAGCCATGTACATTATACACATTGTAAGATACAATCTTACATATGCATAACATTTTCTTAAAATTTAGATGCTTGGGGGTTTTTTAAACTAGGATCACAAGCTAATGCAAGAAAGACACAGCCAGCAACAGACAAGTTTGCACACTCAGAGATGGAAGGCATAGATCTGCCCTGCCCAAGAATATTTACTACGGATAAATATTGCCATAGGTATGTGGCTGTATGAAGCAGTTTAACCGCTGGCCAATAACTAGTCAATCTGGCATTGGAAAGTTGATGCAAACAGAGATAAAACAATAATTCAGAGGTTTGATTCCCCAAAATGAGAATTCCCACTGATTAGGATATCATAGCAGGCCTTTCCAACCCTCCTGGAACCATCAGCATCACACATGTCCTTGTTTTTTGCTGTAGAAGAGGGATAAACATCTCCACAACACATGTAGGTACAATTCCTGCAAATTAAAGATGCTTTAGTAACTGCTTTTGGGGATTTAAGACCACAACATCAAGGCACTTAAAAGTCAGGCCTGCTGAACTACAGAGAACTTAGGACAACACCTCTGTCAACTGTGTCTTGAAAGAGTTTACTCCATTGCGTATCTTGTATTGCTCTGTTCCTGAAGGTATGCTTAAGTGTGGCAGTACCTTTATGAAACAATCCAATGACAGCCTGAGCAAATGCAGTATGACTAATATACATCTGAATGATTGAAAATAAAATGGAGTTACTTACAGAATCATTTAATTATAGCACACACTGTTACATGTACAACTTCTGTGAGAACAAGATGGGTGTGTACAGGTTATGAAGAAGTAAAGGCAGCAGAATCAAACCAATAAAACAGCAGGTATGACTAACTTCATCTATGACTAACTTCAGCAGGGCTAGAGTCACCTCTGGGTCCTCTTTTCTCCTTCTCAAAGACTTCTCTCCAGCCATGGGGAAATTCTGAACAAAAAACCCAAGAGTAAACATAACAGCGTGAAAGCTCAGAAAAGGGTTCATTTTGCCTCCTTCAGAAGAGTAGGTATTTCGTATCATTCCCATCATGAAACCTAAAGGAAAAAGGAATCAACCCCCACAGGTGGTTACAAATGCTCTGTCCCATTCACAACATACGTTTGACAGAACAGTCACCCATACCAGAGATGAGGGAAATTTGGGATGCTCAGCAGAAGAAACATAAAGACAATCTACTTTATGAGAAGCTTAGCAATGCAGAGTTCCTGCCAAGGGCATCAAAATCATCACCGCCCACACATAAGAAAAATTATAAGTGGCCTCCACGTGCCAAATGTTATATAACACTTCCTCTGTTTAAATTAATCCCCCACCTTATATGACCACACTGTTTTGCACTCTCCATCCTCTACACAAGTAAGAAGAGAGTCCTTACCCAGTTAGGAGGCTAATTCTTCTGCTCCATTTCCTCCCTTAACTCCCATGCTGTAACAGAAGAAGCTCTGACCAGCTGCATCTCAGCTCTCCATGAGTATCCACTTTATTTCATTGGAAACTGCTGCTCAGAAGAGGGTATTTGAGAAAGTTCAAAATCATCAGCTGTCAGTTACCTCAGAAAGTTCACAAGCAATGCAAAGCTTTGTACTCTTCAGAGCCAGAATTCTAGTACTTTACCAAGCAGTAAATAATACCCCAGGGATTTGATTTGGATTGGTTTGATCAATCCTTTAAGAAGTAGTTGGCTAGGTATCTTATTAAATCTCTACTGTTTTTGGATCTTTGATGAAAAAGCTTAAGTCCTGCCTGCATCACCCAGAAACTAAATAAGCTATATGGCATTAGCTTAAGGCCAGGAGGCCACAATGCAGGCAGGAAAACCAGACAGAAACTTAAAAAACTCAAACATATACAAATACTAGAACAGACATGACACAGTCACATGTGAGCACACATCACATGCTCAAGTGCAATATTTAGAGTGGAAAATTTTATAGCAGAAACAGGTAAAGGAACTTAGACATGATATATACTCCACAACAGGAATTTTTGGAATGACCTCAGGAGATGCAAAATAACCCAGAAATTCTCAACTAAAATCCTCAAATCATTGCTAATTCAAGCTTTGCCAGAGCTCTAATTTAACATATCATCTGACAAGCAAACTAATAACTTGCAAGTATAAATATGAGTTATTCTTAAAGGGAACATTCAGGTATAGCTTGCCCTAAATGAGCCATTAGGATGCACAGTCCAACCTACCACTTAAAATTACTGAGAAAAGAAAGTAATATCCTTCCACTATCACTTAATATTTTCTCCGCCTCAGAGAAAACTAAAAAACTGTATTACTAGATAATTCAGAGAACACCAGATTTTTTTCCCCATTTATGCATCCTTACCATGCCTTTATGATTAGCTTTATTGACAAGGAAAGGTATAATTTTCACCATTATTATTTCCAATTACAATCTCACTGATGAAGGAACTGATCAGTGAAGTGTGATCTTCCTCCTCCTCATGTGAAAACAAAGGTTTGGTGAAAGCGAACAATTCTGAACACAGTCTTTCACTTCAGAAACACAGACAGCTCCATGCTTTCAAAAATGTAAATCTAAAGCTGGTTCTCTACCAAGTTACAGATTCTTTCACTCTCCCTGTTGCAATCACATAGTCGCCACCTTTTGGTCTCTTTGTAGTCTCAAGTTAAAGAGCAAGCTGATGTCTTTTCAAGTTGTTACTCACCAGATGGTAAGTGGTTACACAGAAGTCTGCAGCTCTTATCAGTAAACTACTTATAACACAGTACAAGCTACTCCACTGGCATGGTGATACCAGCCTCCTTTGACTTTGTTGAGAGTAAGGGTCAGAAGTCCTTAGTTGTTACTAGCAGATGAACTACTAAGCACACTGGCTGTATAAAGACTGACTACTCTGATTAATCATTAAGAAAGAACATATTCTGGAGGTCAGGAACACTTCATTTTTGTTTGTTTTCACATTACAAAGTAAAGTTTTCATCCTTAGTTTCACTCAATTCTATTTGCTTTAATGGAACTGCATACTCAGACCCAGTGATGGTGACAACTACATTCATCCCTATCATTAGTGGTAGTCTCTATAAAAATGAAAAGAAATGCAAAAGATTGAATTGTATCTTTTTTAGATTAAAACTGACACCTATAAACTGATGCAGTAATTTTTATAAATCCTTGGGACAAAAAAGTGAAACAGCTGCTCTAGATTTCCTGAACTGATCATTTATATATGCAAGCAACAAAAGTTAGAAAGCTTGTTTCTGTGGCATCCCTGTTATAGGAGAAAGGTAGCATTCTTAAACAAAATTTAATGGTGCACTTCCAGATGTGTAACAACTTTGTCCACCCCACTATCCTCCTCAGAAGAACCTCAATCCCCCTAAGTGATGTAATATTTCTGTTAATACTGTAATATTTATTATGCAGTACTTCTACTAATTTGTTCCCTGAAATATGACAATCATCTGTATTATTTATATTCTGAAAGCCTCAACTACCTAGAGTCCAGGATTCAAAACCTGCTATGCAAAGTACAAAAAGGAATTCCACTGCTGAAACAAAAATCATTTCTGGCAGTCTTGTCTTCAGAGATTCCAATTAAAAATTCAAAAGGAATACCTTGTGATAACTATCAGTACCATTTTCCTTCCAACACTTACTGAAATGAAAAAGTCACATACTCAGGATCTATGGACACAGCATGGCAGTAGCATCGTTTTAGAAATAAGAACATATTGTCTGTCATGGAGAAACAGGCAGTTTTGGAGGTTCACTAAATCCAAACTATCTAGCTTCATACTGAAGTCAAATCAATAGTACTTTATCCTTGGAAGAGGCAGGCAGGTGAACAATTAACCATGTTGTTCTCCCTCCCTTTTGATGAGGCATCACCAGTTTCTCACTGGTCTGTAAAAAACATTTACTCTCCCAACATACGTGGCAGCAATGATGTTTCAAACAAGGTATACCCATTTGTGGACTTCCAATTCTGTATCAGAAAAACTGATTCAAGTTATCTCATTATTATCATATTGCAGAAATAGTTCAATTAAATTAAAACAAGTATCCTTGCCTCAGCCCAATCTGAATCATCAGATATGAAAAATGAGATTTTAAAATTCATCTGACTGAGGAGGACTTTTTTTTTTTTTTTTTAAACCCTCTACACAAACTCTGTGACTGAATATAAGATGCCACTGCTTTCTTCAAATAAGAATGGCCAGGGCTTCTGTGAATGGCCATTGGCATGACTTCAGTGTGCTTCTACCATGCTTACTGATCATGTATATTAGATTTAGGTGGAAAAGCAGCTAGTTTAAGTATACTTATCAATATTAGGAGTGACACAAGCACCAAAAGATCCTCCATGCTGAAAGCAGCTCTAGACACTCACAGAAGCAGTGCTTTGAGTTGCATATCAAACTTCATTGTATGCACTCTTAAACTTAGGTGCTTACATTCTGTCTAAAGCTCATTTTCCACCTGCATCTCTTGTGTCTTTAAGTCAAAGCACTTACAGGTATGGTTGTAAAAACCAATGCTGGCTGTAAACACTAATAGAAACACAGAAAAGAACAATGGAATTAGGAAAAATGAAATAATCATTCTGCCTCACAGAAAAAACAAAATATTCCAGGAAAAATGGAACAAGTGCTGTGATGCAACTTTTAACCTTTTATTAACTTGCTATGTTCTAAATAGAGGTACAGACATTATAGCATTTTTTGGAAGTCCATGTTCTTATTTTGTATCTGTGTTACATATTATTTGCACTATTTATACAATCTGTATTGTCAACAGTTCTGTTTAATAAACATAAAAAAAATCCTGGCTATCAAGAATGCAAGGAGGGGTGGACTCAGGGGGTGTAATCTAATACCAATATCAAATTCTTTGGGGTGTTAGCAATTGCTGTCACTCTTATTTGTTTAGGACAAAATCCACATGCTGGAGACAAAGTGTCATTATTTTTTCTTCAGGTCGCACTTAATTTCCATGGCTAATTCCTAAAGCCAAATCAGCTACTCTATTAAGGTAGCTCAAGTGGAAAAATAAACTGTTTACAAGTAAGCAAAAGAAAATCATAGTTCAGTTAGCTCACAGAAGGGTTTCTGGAGTGTTGCTTCACACATTCAAACTGTTCATTATAACACTTACCTCATTCCCTCTTTTTATTTTCTAGAGAATGCTAACATTTTTCCTTAAAGATCCAGTTACAACAACCGCTACATTTACTTGTTTGTATATCATCTGACTACCAAACATAAAATCTCTTCTTTATTTAAAAAAGCCAAATATCATAATCTCTTCAACACACCATTTCAAAATTTTATACAGATGAGAAGAAATTCCTCCTAGTCTATTTAATGAGCACTTTCAAATAATACTAACCTATTTCTGCCTTCACAAATACTTGATGTGAGAATTTTATGGACTCCATAGTCTGAAATAACTTTCTCAACTTTGAATTACTAATTATTTAAATGCAATTTGTCTGGAACAGGTTGGTTTCATTATCTTAAGCTGAGACATGCATCACAGGCTGCAAGTGGTAGGTCTTGAATTTAAAACCTTTTTCCCAATTGAAAGGTTCCTTCACCGTAATCTAAAGCACAGCAGGCATACTTTATATCCAAATAACTTGAATCACCCTGGGAAAAATGTAATGAGGGCTTCCTCACATGAATTAGAGATCTGAAGTCTAGCAAATTCAGAACAAGCATTTTGGCATTTTCTATCCTAGACTGCCGGTAGCACTTTCCAGTACTACAGCTGCTCACCTAAGCAAAAAACAAATTCACAATCCACTCTTTGGAACTCATTTAGTTCCCTTCTGTGTAAAACCATTCATCCAAGAATTGTCAGAAAAAGCTTTATGTCTGTTAAAATCCAAAATTTCACAAAAAGAACAGTACAGAAGATAAAGAATGAGTACAGAACTAGGTAAGAATAAAACAAATTGCAAGTGGAAGGTAAAACCTTCAAATGGAAAAAGAGAAAGATACTCTTCCCCCCCCCCACTGAAATTATGCTGGCCAAAGAAATAATTACTAATACTGAAGACAGAAAAGCTATTTACTTTGCAGGATGCTCTTCCAATATTTGCATCATATCAACAATTATTCAAAACATCTGTTTAAAACAGATGTTTTTATTTTACATAGTTTGACTTTAAAAACCTTGCTTGCACCATAATCCACATTTATTTCTCCTAAATTGAAGAGATTAGCTGTGAAGCAAGGTATTACTCATAAGCGAGGGAATTAGAATCTCTGTCTTTATTTGTTGAAGAGGCAACAGATTCAATAGTTCCAAATACTTTTAATAGGGCAGGTTCTTCTCCCACCCTGACTGATTTGAAACAAAAAAAATACGGATATTGCACTAGCTGATTACCTGAAGCGTTTAAAAACGGCTACCATTGATCTTTCCATGATTGTAACTTCTTTGCATCTCATAACTATTAGTCACACCATTTTTGAGTAAAGTTTCAGCCCTCTTGCAAAACTATTTTTCCCCTCAAAAGTTATTCTTTTTTCCCCTCCTCCAGACTCTCTGTGACTTTTCCCTTCTGCTCTCCCAAGACAGCTGTACTTCTCATCTTTCCCTTTTGGTGGGCAGTGTATTACTGCATAAGGCTTTTCAGATTTGCAGGCAAGATTTGACCAGAATTCATAAATGAACACACACAAAATGATAGTTGGATTCGCAAAGTTATATAGCTCTTGCAGTAACTAGCTCTTACATGCAATCAGCTCAGAATGGCCAGATTCGCTATGTACAACATGGAAGGAGTGAGGAGTCCAAGAGCAGTACTTTCCGAAGCCATCAAGTTGAGCAGGTGTTTCTTAGACTAGCCAGTACTGCTAGTGTAGTCAATGCAGTTGTTTGCATAATTGGAGACAATCACGCCATGATGAGATATGTTCCATGCTCCTTAAGAGTTGCTTGTGCATCAGTATGCCAGCAACACCGAGCACACACAGCACTGATCTCCCATAATGACTTTTTCCTACAAGTCCCTTGGAAGGAATAATTTGAGAAATAAAACAAAATAATGTTCAAAGTCAAGTCAGTTTGCTATAGCCTGGAGGGGACCCTATTTAGTGATTCTATAGGACTGTGAAGTGTATCTGAATACATTGCTTCAAAGTCTTTTTCTGATTGAGAGTACATTCACAAAATAAACAGTAAATTTAAAGATTTGTAGTATGCTATGTTTTGCCTACATTTTTGATTTTGTCAGCACAGAACTTGTGCTTAACTTATAAAAAGGGGGAAAAAAACAAGATTTTTAACTATTCAAGAGATTATGTTGTTGCTGGAATCACACATTGAGCTAAGTGAGACTATAACTATTGATATGCAAAAAAAAAAAAAAAATCAAGYAGCCCCTTCCCCTTCTACTAGCAGGAATAATTTTCATTTTATTGCAACTAAAATATTGCTACCAATTCCTACAGCTTTCTATACAATACCTTGTACAAACAATCTAGTGAAATTTAAATATTTATACATCAAAAAAAAAACAGCTTATCATCAGGACAAGTAAAATAGCCCGTCTGTATGCAGCAATAACAATACCAGCTAGGCATATACTGTAGCTAGGCAATCTCAGCAGCTCAGGCAGAAGCTGGGCTCCCACTGGGCTTAGAGAAAGGAAGGCACTTGGAGGTTCGGATATTACCACAGGCAAAACTGATGAGCCTGGCTGTGCGTAGGACTGTTTGCATGGGCAGGTAACTGGAGGTTGAAAGGGCTGGGGCAAGCACAGATAGAGCCTGAATGTCTGAGAAACTGGAAAGCAACTCCTTACAGAGCGTTTTCTGCCCCGTGCTCAGAACCAGGCTATGACACAGCTGGCTACAGGTTAAGTGGCATTTGGCAGCCCTGCTAAAACTTGCTCGGATTGATTCAAGAGCTTCAAACCCATGTTTCTGCTACATCAGTTTTCATCTGACTTTTCCATCCCTCACTGTTTCAACATGCAATCAAATACTCCACTTGCACATATACCTTAGTCAATTAAAATGCAAAGAGCCCCTTAAATACATAATTGGTCACTTCTGCATTCAACTATCTGACTGCCATCAGGCACACAATAGGACATTGCTCTTAAACATGCACATCCTATAAAATATTTCAGTAATATTTCCATAAAGTATTTCTAAATTCATTACAGTTGCTTCAAGTAGGGTAAGTGGAAACCTCCTGTTTCCACTCCAACCACACCGCAGAGCAGCGACCTCCAAAAGCACCATAATTCCTGTTCCTCTTCTCGAGCAAGAGCCGAGCACAACCAGGGCACGAGAACGGCCCCACAAGGCCTATCGCTTTGCTTGTTTTTAAAGAAGGCCATGGTAAGAGAGGCTTCTTTGAAGGAAGGGCAGAGCTAGCGGGGTACCAGGAGCCCTGCCCGAGCTGGGCGGGAAGGCGTGAGGTGCAGCTGGGAAACCGCCGGTCGCCCTCCATTTTGCAAGGGGCAGCCCCGGGCTGCGGCGAGCCCGAGGGCCGTACCTTGGGGGGGACGGAGGGAGGGAGCCCTCCTGCCGGCGCAGAGGAGATTCCTCCTGCAGCACTTGTCGCTCCAGCCCTCTTCACCAGGAAGCCGCTTTGCTGGCCGCACGCTCCCGGCCGCCGTGAGAGGGAGAGGCTCCCCGCCGGCTGCTCCCGCCTGAGGGGAGAGGGAGGGGCCGCCGCACCTGCCGCTCCCGCCTCAGCGGAGGGAGGGGCCGCCGCACCTGCCTGAGGGGAGAGGGAGGGGCCGCCGCACCTGCCGCTCCCGCCTCAGCGGAGGGAGGGGCCGCCGCACCTGCCGCTCCCGCCTGAGGGGAGAGGGAGGGGCCGAGGCTGCCGCACCTGCCGCTGCGGCCTCAAGGAGGGCGAGGGGCCGCCGCTCCTGGCTCGCCCCTCTGGGGGCACGAGGGAGGTGCCCAGGCTGCGCTGAGGGAGCGGTACGAGAAGCCCCCGCGTTCTTGCGCGTGCCCATGTGCTTTGGCTGCTGTTCATTCTGTCCTTTTCCAGGCAGTGGCGCGTTTTGAGGGGCTGCTTCGGGGGAAGGTCTAGGGGTGAGAAAACAGGAGCAGCCCTGTTCGAGGCGGCTTTGCTTCAGTCCCTTGGTTTGTGGGGGTTTTTTAGGAGCTCGGGTCTAGAAGAGAACAAGGAACCTATGGAGGTCTCCTGCGGCTGCCCTGTGGAGAGGAGGAAAAGGAGTTCCTGCCTCTGCCCTGAGGAAGAGTGCGGTGACGAGAGGGAAGGAGAAGATAGAGGTGGGTGCTGAGCTGGCAGAGAGGAGGGGCGGTTAGAGGCAGAGGCAGTGTGCAGGCTGAGGGCACGGCCTTTAGTCGGGGGTCAGGCAAGAGAAAATGGGCTCGCGGGGCCCCGAATCGCCTTCCCCTGGAGCTGCGGGGCCCGGGGCCTGTGATACACACGTGTACCCTGGGGGAAGTAGCAGCTTTAAAAGACAGGGGAAAAAAAAAAATATATATATATATCTACATAAAAAGAAAATATAAGAACACTAATGCTGTACAACAGATGCTGTCTCCAGGATGTTCTGATTCCACAAAAAGGAGTTAAATGTTTGCATTTGCTGCTTTGTAGACTTCAGGAAAGGGCTTAACATGTTTCATCTAAAGGATATAAGCATCCTGCTGAAAGGGGCTTTGCGTTCTTTAAATTAAACATGAATTTCAGTGACTTGCTCCGTCAAAGTAACATTTTTCAAAATTAATTATTATACCTTTTGGCCAGCTTGTTCCTAGGCACTGCTTGCCAGAACTCTTCGTGAATGCCAACAGTAAATTTTTCTTAGCCAAAAGTGTCTATATGGTTCTTTACTGTCAGCTGTTATGTATATAACATTATTTACTTCACAATTAGAATAATACAGAGATTACAAAGCTGCAAAGCAGCAGAAGAGAGCAAACTGGAAACAAGTATGTCACATTATTCAGGATCGAATTCAAACCATAGTATGGGTGATTCTAATATATTGTAATTTTGGACCAAGAATGGGCTAGCTCTAACACTTTAATAATTCTAAATGGTCTATAAAAGCCTGTAATTTAAACTATTTAAACTTGCTTGTGCGTGTTATCATTCAAAACCAAGGAAATTATGCTAATAAGATTATTGTTATATTAAAAATGGTGCTAATTTGGAACTTCTAAGAATATAAACGTACAGCTCATAAATGTTGTGTTCTCATTAGTCACGCAGTAGAACATGACACAAAGTATTTCGTCTTTGTTAGAAACAAAACAGCTTGAGTAAACAATAGATTGCACATCTTTTCATTGGGGGAGGGGATGTACTTGTCAGCAAAATAAAGTGTATCATGTGAAAATATTAGTGACTAAAAGTAAAAAGTGAAAGCTGTTGCCCATGGAAGGAAAAGGAAAAGAAATGTGACTCTCAGCTATATTTGTTGGAAACAAATTTAATGTTCCCTGCTATATAGAAAAGCCTGGTTTTAATATGAATTAAATTCACTAGTGTGGAAATGATGCAAGCACATGCTTTGTCATCTCAAAGAGGAATTAATTGATTTCCAGTGCTAAAAAATTACATGACTATGTTGTTTGAAGGAATAAAAAATGAACTATAGCTACTAGGTCATAGTGAAAAAGGTGCTGAATAGCTGCTGCAGAAACCATAACTTGAAAGGACATGCCCATGTTTGCTGCCAATACCTGAAAACTAGCTTATTCTTCAAGGGGTCATTGTTTTTAAATTTTGTTTTGTAGGGGATGTTTCAGTATCAAGAAATGACCCACAAAATAATGTTCATTTTATTTTTATGATCAGTATTGTAGCAAAACCTTTCATAAATATGTTTTGATTTATGGGAAAAAAGGAACAGTTTGGGGGAAGTGTGTTTAGTTTTTAAAATTATTTTTATAAACAAAATTCATTTTTCATTTTCTTTCATTTTCTAGACATGCTTTCTGTGCTCATATTGCTCATATGCTCGTATTACTCTACAAGCTGTTTAGAATCTTATTTCAGTATTTACTATTTTTACCTTGTAAGAAGACTAATTGGAAAGAGTTTTATATATCTCTATAGCTCTTTTATTTCTTCCTAAATGTTTTTGTGGAAAAAGAAGGGCTGCTCAAGAACTCTTTTGAAGTCCATACATTAAGAGAAGGACGTGCCAAATAAGACAGGATAGACTTTCTTTATTTTTCCTTAATAGGTGGCATATCCCTCTTAATTGCAGTCATTGCAAAATAAGAGACAATTCTAAGAGGGGAAACATATTGTTAGACAAAAGTCGTTATCCAAATGACATCCCTCAGCGATTGAATGCCTTCTGGAGACTTGATATGAGGCTGTGCAAGGCTTCTGCTGTGGTTGAGAAAAAGGATGTTTGATCAGATCCCAAAACCAAAAGGTAGTTTTCAGTTAAACTCAAAGAAAATAGTTTGGATATTTTTCTATAATGCTGTATGTCTGTTAACAAATATATGCTAAATATTTTCATAACATTGTAAGCAAGATAAGCAGAATTTGCTTTTGTTTCGTCCCAGGCCACTTGTAATAAGTGTTTATCCTCACAGAACACACCAAAATTAGCATTGTCTTTCAAGAAAGAGTTGCCAAGTGTACTTGTACAACCACTACATCCTCACCTGCCCTGTCACTAGGTGGGTATCGATATCCAGGTATTAGGGTATCCATAGGTTGACTTGGAGTGTCAGCTTTTCACATMTTTAAGTGTTACTTCTAATACAGGAGTTCTGTGCTGAGACTTTAGGTGGTTTATCTTTGAGAAAAGCGAAGTAAAGGAAGAGAAGGTACAAATGTCCTTTATTTATGGATGAGTCGTTAATTTAATTTTCATTAATATTTGGTAGGGAAGAGTCTCTGAAATGTTCTTCCTCTTGTTAAAATCTCATATGAACAAATACAATTTGGAATATTTGATAATTTGAAAAAGGATACTGTAATTAATGTTTCTTACTCTGATTTAGCTATGCTTAACTTTGTAATGGTTCTACAATAAGACACCTTGAAAAAATGTATTATATAATTAAAGGGTGCAAAACTGCTTTTGAACTTTTGAAAAAGAATGGGAGTGTGCTTTATTTTGTATTTAAAACTGATTTCCCATATGGGCACAGTGAAAGCTCACATAAACATAGCATTTGGTATTCTGAAAGCACATCAGTGATGGCATACACTTTGAAAACATTTGATGCATCTGCTGTGCCAAATGATGGATTTTTACTGTGTGGATACAGCTGTTTTAACTTGTGTTTCTTGATACCCTTTGTTTTGGTAGAATGCTGCTTGCCATTAATTCTTGAGCTGTGATTTTTGGTTTCTGTTGCTTTTTCTTCAGGCATTCATTCCTATCAGATGTTACCCATTCTCACCTCACAATGACATCAAGTGGGAGAAATCAAGCACTCTGTAGGAACTGAGTTTGTAATACATGTAATCCTGGTTAACAAATTAAAGGTCATTCTCAACAAAAGGTTCAATGTGAGTGTTAAACTTTCTTTCTGCCTTCGGTAAAAGAATTTTCCCAATATGGGAGATCATATACTGCTAGATTATATGCACTTTATGCAGATTATTCATTCGGGGACTAATAAAATTAGAAGGAAAACTTTCAAAGACTTGAGGACATTATATGCACTACATGAAATTAAAATATAACATGGCAGTTGCTTATTTTATTCAGTGGCATACCAACAGTATTGTGAAGTTCCATTTGGCCTCTACTAAAGAAAAAAGTTTTCTGCTCTGTCATCCCAAATTAGGAGTTTAGATGTGACCCTTTTGGCTCCAGGAGAGCTTGGGTTACAGTGTGTTTGTCCAAAGAGTGATTTATTACACAAAATACGCATCAGATCTGGGCATCCGATTTGGGCATAAGATCTGGAATAATCAAATGATTACCTCATTGATCAGCAGCTTACTGTGTCTGGTGGCTGAGCTGCCTTCGGGTAATTGGGGACCGTGGGATTCTATTCTTTCAGGCTCCTTGCTGCAGTTCGGGGAAATCCAAGGATGCTGGCTTGTCTGTTTTTTTTGCATAAAACTTCCATTACGTAGTGAGTGAATGTCCTGACTCCCTTTAGCTATCTATTTAATGAAGTAGTAATCTTGTTAAATACAGGATTCTAGAAGCTATATAATAAGCTATAGCAAATTTGAAAAACAATCTAACCATTAAACTCATGCAATACTTTCCATGCAAATGAGAAGAGCTCATTATTGAAAAAGGTTTTTTTCCCATGTTTTGACAGATGAAAATTTATATTGCTTTCCTATTTATATAGGCTTCCCTCCCAGCTTTTCCAGCTTCAGGTAGTCAATTGCCAAAGCAGATGTTTGGGACAGTAAAACCGAGGTCTGGGCCTATAGTTTCTAGCCTCATCTGTTTTGCTTGCCTTACTCACTTGTTTTGATTTAAACAGAGTCCTGTCAATAATTCAGTCCTGATCTGTGTTTTATTTTATAACTCATCTTAATATGATTGAACAGTGCAAACAAACCAGGGAAGCCATGATGATGATTTCAGTACTTTTTTTTTAATGTCAGATTGCTTTTTCTGCCTAAACATTTAATGAGTATTACATAGAAATGAGGATCTTGTGATTTTTCACATTTTTCAGTTGTTCCCAAAATAATCTTATTATTTCTAAATAGTCTTACTTGTATTTCATAAATAGAGAAATACTATGAAATAACACATCTTAGCCAAAACTTACTGATCACTTCAGTCTTCAGTAATTTCAAATATATTTGGAGAAATTTGGGTGTGATCAAGCTGTGTTTAAAATGTTAGTTCTTCATGGGACAAAGAAAGATGATTGTAATTAGATTCCCTAAAAAGACTTTAACTCAAACTAACAGTATTTGCCTTGCAGAATTCTTAGAACACTGCTCAGTGCTCAAATAATGTGAGTGGGGTACGCTGTACTGCCTATACCAGATAAGGAGGTGGAATCAGTGCATGTGATGCACAATGGACTTTAACTATGGAGTCACAAGTAACATCTGCATGAAATCAGAATTCAAAGCTGTTATTTGTGCAGAAGACTATTTTGGATACTGTGAATGGGAAAACAGTTCAATGAAAAGGAAGTCTTACTGTCATGTGTAACTACTATTGATATCATTTCAATTACAGTGCAGAGAATAAGGAATCCAATCTGAGATTGTTCTATGTCTCTGTTTAATCCTGTGGTACAGTTTGAATCTTCAGAGCTCTGTAGATGGTAGTATCTAGGGATGATGAAATGAATAGGAAGCGTCAGCCTTAATTATGAATTTTCATGCCTTTGTGAATGTAATTTTTTTGTAGTTTGTGATTGCTGCTACTCTTATATCTGTAATGAAAACTATATACATTAGACAGACATAAGTACTGAGGAAAAGGGCACTTAACACAGTTTATAATTGTCTCATTCAAGTTCTTTGTTTGAAGGCGTTTTGTCAAAACAGCTAGAAAGCTGAAGAAGGAATGCATCTGAGCTGAAGTGATRTACTATGCATGTTGATTACAGTTAACAAAGTTTGTGGCGAGCATACATTAAATGGACCTGCTGCTGAAAATGATATTATATGAACCATTTTTGTCAGTAACTGTATACTTGAATTCTATTGAGCTGTTKCTTTGATGTATGAAGAATGGCATTCTTAGTGTTTTACTGTATGAAGCACGTTATCCTGAGAAGATAAAGTGCTCTTAGGGTTGAGGGTTTTTTTGTTGCTTTGTTTTGTTTTTGTGGAAGTAGACCTAATCACTTTGTTGCAACTACTGCTGTTTCATTTATAGCCTTTATGTTGTGAGTTTACACAGGGAGCTAATGGAATAATGTATTTAGTGCCTGGCAGTAAAGCTGAAGTCTAAATTGTCAAAGATAAAGCTTTTAATATCAGGGTGACAGCCAAAATAGATTTACTGAAAAGCTGGCTGGTCTGCCCAGGTGTCCAAAACAAGCTTCTACAAATATGACTATGGCAGCTGAGGTATAATTTGTGACTGGCCTAGTTGTGCTAATGAAAGCTGCTTGCTATACATTCATACTACCAAAAATGTAGTTGTGATGATGTGGTAAATACAGCTCTCTTGTATCTGTGTTAAATGATTGATACAGAGATGAAGATGTGATGTTATAATGTGAGCAAGGCCCAAGAATTTGAATACAGGAAGCTATATTATTAACTAGTCTATGTTAATATTTTTGAAATATATTCTGATTTTTTTTTTCTCTACTGAGATATATGTGCTTTAGGTGTTACTGCAATCCTATTTGCAACAGAATTGCAAAGAGAAAAAAAATCTTGTTTCTGTGAATGGGACCAGATTTCCTCCTCTTTGGTCTGATATTCATCATTGACGTTGAGGCAAGTTCTGTGTAACTCCAGCAGTGCTCTTTGTAAGCCAGGTTAAGATGAAAATATGGTTATCATTTTGCCTTGAGCTTTCATTAATGAATTATTAAATAAATTAAAAAWATATATATTTTAAATCCATTATTAGAGAGAATTTATGAATCCAAGCAAATGTTACCATTCTAACCAAACAAATAGTCAAGCTAGAATTTTAACTATACAAATTGCAGGTGTATTTGTACTCCGGCTCCTTATACCAGAAGTACTGGAGAAGATAAGATTCTGGTCTATGCTTTAACTGTGTAGATGGACCTGCTTTGGGATTTTCACATTGTGGAAAAGATGGGTATAATTTTAAGACTGTTCATCTACATCCTCCTGCCTCCATGACAGTGGTATATTAAGGTAATTGGATCATTCTCTTTTTTTTTTTGGTAACAGAATTCTTRCCTCCTAGAGTGACTCTTTGGTGCTAAGATCAGCAAGCACACTTACAATAGTATGGCAATACTCTGCCACCTGTCTTTGGCATGTTTTCAGTCAGGAGCAAGGAATCTTGCAGACAGGCATTCTTGGGTGCGCTAGGAGAGCACACATAGACTTGGTGCAAAATACCTGGTGTGTTGTCTAGGCATGTTGTCTAGTTCACAGCACTAATTGTTCCATGTTAGACACATCCTTACTGAATAACAAGGGCATTATCAATACAAAATCCTGACTTATCTTACTGAGTTAGCATCATTATAGTTCAAAGTTTCCTTCATTATAATGTTATATATTACAGAAGAATACACTGTTCCCTAAAAAACAAACAAGCACATAGGCCTTTTTGTGGTTTTAATAATCCTAATCTTTTTGTTTTCCATTCCATTAGTTATTCTAATGTGGCTAGAAATGCAGTTGGAAAGAATTGCCCCGAATGGTATTGAAAATGTGTCTGGAAATTAGAATCTGTATTTTCAAACACAAACTGCATACAAAACAGGATAATTCAAGAAACCAAGCTCTACTTATAACACATGCTCAATTAAAAAATATCTGAACATATGCAGTCTTTTAAGAATTTCTAAAAAAAAAAWAATAATTTGCTTGCATCCAGTATATATAATTATTAGAAAATAGTACAGAAGCCTTAAATCTTTGAGAAATAATTTTCCAAGCCTAATTCCAGGAAAAATCTTAATATGAAGATGATACCTAATAGAATTCTGTCAATTCCAGTGATAAGTGATAATTTAAGACACAGCTCCTTGTGCATTTAGTATGCAGAAAAACATTTACTCTGTTTTGTTAAAAGATCAGCATCTAAACAAGCAGTGTCTGTAATAGTTATCAGTTTCCTTTAAGCAAATTTCTCTGTACATATAAATTCTCCAGAACTTGTGTACAGCTGCAGTGCTGAAGAAAGGTTTTTTCAGGAGAAAAACGTGTTTGTGTTTTCAAGTTGCTTCTTCTACCATATTAAATTAAGCTTGATTATGATTGCAGAATGCATTAGATTAACACATGCATTTATTTTATCTTCATTACAGTGTAAAACCAATAGAGCTTAATCCAGTGCCTGAGCATGCTATAGGAGTTTGAGTTAGTTTCCAAGTTCAGTCTTGCCATTGCTCTCTTTATTCTGGTTGCATTATTCCAGGTGTGATTTTTTTTTGGCCCATTAGATATTCTAACTTCATTTTCTTACATAAAACATACCTTTGACCTACGCCTTCTCATAATTCCAGCATTGCTAATCTTGTAAAGAAGATAAAAAGGCCAGTAGTGTCATATTTTTAAAGAACACACTTAAAAGCTGCCTTTCAAACCTAAACACCAGAAAACAGCGCTCCTTTCCAGATTATGCTGTGTGGCTGTTCAGATTATGTGAGAAACTTAGGTTAACCCACATCTTTTTAAGAATGAATTGCAATACTCTTGGATATTATAGTTCTGTAATAGTGCATAGTGTTTTGCCAATGTGGACATATATCCTTTGTCCATCTGAGTTTTCTTTGGTACATGTAGATGGGAAAGATGAATGAAAAGGTGGCACTAAGCTAACAGGAGAGCCTTTCACTCTGCTGTTCTTAAGGCTTTTCAGATTTTTACTGAATTTCGGGATTGTCTAGATTAGCCTAAACTTTGGTGGGGGAAATGTCCATGTATGACATAACATGGCTATCTTTTTACCTCATCTTAAATGTTTCCTATATTAAGTACAGTCAGAACAGGTAGTGTGAAACTGCTTTATGCTACAGTTTTTGCATATCAGGATGATGACTTGTTAGGGCGGTTTTGTGCTGTGTGGGTGGCATAATATCTTTATTTCACAATTTCTGGCTACTGCTTGCCACATGCCTGCGACATGAACTCATTATTTCAGAAATCCTATCAACATCGGATAGAAATTTGATAACTTTTTCCCATACATAAATACAAACCAAGAGACAAAAGTGTAAAGGTTGGATAGCTGAGCAAGTACACCTGTGGCCTACATAGTTTCTCTATACACTGTGTAAAATATCATTTAAAAAAGCTTACTGAAAAGCTATAATGTTGACTTGTAGATATCTATGGGACCTGCTCCTGAGCAAGAAGGTTAAAAAGGGCAAAAAAATGAAGGTGCTTCCTTGAAAATTTAGTAATAAGCAGCAAAGATTGGTGTCATTAACAAGAATATGGCATTCTGGTACTGACTGAGAGGTTAACAGAGAATGGAAATGGGCTGTGAAAAATCTTGAAAGTGATGATATAAGACATCTTTCAGGTCTAGCAGTTCCTTATTTTATCCTACTGTACCTACTTATCATTTAAATGTATTTGCATATGAATAAAGTTATAATTTAGAAGTCGGTATTGAAACCTAATTTTTCTAGTTTATTAAATATTCACGAAACCATTTTTTCTAGTGGATCTTTATAAAAACACTGCAAGATATAAATACTGATATCGTATAACTGTCCCTGTCAGTTAGTGTTGATACCATGTCAGAACTGCCAATCAGCACATACTCAAACTCCTCTATTTTTCAGAGTCTGCTAGCATATTTGAAACTCGGCTTTCAAGACCAAGGTATTGTGACACAGAAATCTCTTGACATTGTGGGTTGTTTTTTTAAAACAAAATATTTTAATGTGCTTTTAAACAACCCTTCCTTCCTCAATGTCTTCAGGTGATTTAAATCTTGCCTCATTCTAAAATCTGATTTAAAACTACTTACCATCTGAGACAAAAGTCTTGATAGTACTTGTCCTGCATTTCCAAAACTGCTAGAACTTGCACAAGGACTAGTAGGCAGTCAGGAACAGGAGAGTGAAGAATCAGCATTTTTGTAGACCAGATGATCTTTGACGTAAGTTGATGGTAGAACTGCATCTCAAGTCATGAACAATTTTTACTGTTTGTTTAGAGTTTTTAATTCTAATAAAATAACTTTGTTCCATCACTAATTTGTGAATATGGTTATGTTTACAATGAAGAGAGAGGGAAAGTAAATGTGATGTCCAACATATTTTTAGAAAGTAAACTAAGAGCCATGAGGCTCAAGAATAAAAACATTTAATGGGTGCCAAGTTCCTCTGATCCTTAAGAGATGATGTAATTAACATTGTGTGTCGATCTTTTCTGTATCTGATTCCTGTCTGAGTTTCTGTTGTATTTGAATGCATCATTTGTTAGCTTTAAGTTGACCTTTTCATTGTGAAATTAACCCTACATAGTCAGGCATCTTATATTTCTAGGGATAAACTGGAAAAGTGGGAACAAGTCAGCACTCTGTATTCTCTATTGTTTGAGAGCTGGACTCCAAGCTTAGATTTGAAGAGGCAAACTAGAGAGGGAGCGGGAGTGGGAGGCAAATGCAGAAAGAAAATGGAGGAGGAGCGTAAGGTAAGGGGTGGAGCAGGTCCGAGTCGTCAGGACTGGTTGAGTGAAACATTTTTTTTGAACAGCAGTGAAAAAGTCAAATGCCTCTCTTTCTAGGAATTTATAAAACTAACATTTCTCTGATGTCTGGCTACCACAATGACTATTGTATTTACATATTTTCAATTTGCACTTGTAGATAGATATTCTGAACTTTACTGGTATGTGAATGAACAGTATGCTGTCCAAACAGAGAAGCTGCTAGTGATGCAGGGAACAGGTTCTGTGATGGATGCTAAAGAGCAAAATGGAAATGGTGCTTGTCTGGGTTTTCTTGTGCAATTATGACTACTTCTGCTCAGTAAAGTGGTATGAAGAATTGATGAATTTGACAGTTTAATATTGTTATTACAACTCCTAGCTGCAAAATAATTGAATTTCAGGGTATTTTAATGTTTGAAAATGGTAATCCATGAAAAGATGAACATATCTTAAAGCCGAAATTTCATCTGTGATGCTAAAAGCCCTTCTATCTATGAAGCAAAGCTTAATGCATGCTGAATTTCAAGGAGTTTCCTCATTTCTTGTGGAATAAGGAGAAGTACTAATGGCTTCTGGTTGTCTCTGACCTTTCTATCTGATATGGAGATGTATTGTACTGATATTGCTGCTCTTAGACTGAACTGTAGCAATAGGTTAATATCTGAACTCTACGTGAAGGTAAAGTTTTGGGTTATCTGAGAAATCTTCCTTTTTGCCATTAGCTTCCAGGGAGTGAACATAAACTTTGAATTTATGAGAACAAATACTGACAAGGTAGAGAGCATAAAAACTGGAAGTGTGTAAGAAAGTTCAGCTCAATCTTAAATGCTAAGTAGGGTCTATAGTAACTGTCTTTCTCTTACTATGTTACAGATCATGAGTAACCCGATGAAGTAAATAGCTATTGTGTAAATGTGAGCATTGGGAACTAGATATTGCACACTGATGTGTCTGAATCTCTGTAGTTCCCCCGAACTTTAGCTCATTTTGAAGCCGGAGCCATCTTTTGTGTTCTGTCTTTTCTCAGCCTGTTCTTTTACATCATGTATCTTTAACCCCCAGTTTCCCCATCTACAGTCTTTCTAGGTATGGTTATTATTTCAGAGTTTTAATTCAAAAATATACGTGTATGAAAACATCAGTCATACACTGTAAAGGTCCTGAGAGAATATGAACAAAATATATTGGACGCTGAAGGCTGTCTGTGTTCAGAAGAGCCTCTGATTCGTAAAGCTGATGCCTCAGGGGACTGCTGTAAATTTTTGATTTAGTCTAACTGTAGTGTTTTATGCAATTCATATTTAACACGAAAGGGGCATTTCCTTCACAGGGATGTAAMTGATAATCTTTCATTTATTCCCCCAACCCCCATCGTTCTGTGAAAAAACTTTAAAAATTCAAACTTTACAGTTTAATTTCAGCATGCTTTCAAGGAAAGAAAGGAAGTTACATATATTAACTTTGTTTTCTGTTTTGTTCCCCCCACCACCCCCACAAGAAATTGAATTAATTCCAAGAAAACTGAAAGTCTGTGTGGTGTGTGGGTTTTTCTTATTTATTTATTTTTATAGCAAAGAGTCTCAAACACACAATCTTATTATTGAAAATAGGATAGCTGGGCAAGTATTTAAGACTGAGTAGCTATATAAGCTAGTCTGCTGAGCTGCTGGGGAACTTTGATCTTTAGGAAATATCAGCATCAGAATTTTAAAGCAGTGTTTGGTGTATCTTGTTTTTTGTTCTCGTAAGGAAAAGGGCTTATGGAGAAAGAAAAAAGGGAAACTTTATTAAATAAAACCTGAATCTTTTTCCTGTTACAGAGGTTAAAGCATTCTAAACACAATTAGATCACTTGTGAATATGTACTATGGTAATCTTTAATTGATGATCACACATAACTGGCTCTCCTTTGCCCTCTCTTTGCCATGCTCAAAGAGTGGATTGCTGCCTTATCACCTCACTTTGAGACTGTTCTACAAAGCACAATGTAGCTAGAAGTTGTCAGATAGCTGTAAGAAATGAATTAATGTGGACACTTCTGCAAAATGTCTGAACCATTTCTTAGTGCCATTTTCCCCAAAATTTCAGCCGATGAGATGTTCAGAGTTTTAGCTGAAGTGGTGAATGTCTGAAAATAGGACTTTCTTATTGCTCTTTGGCAGCCTTCACTGAAGATGTCACTATGAGTATTGCTTATTAGACTAGATCTGTGTTGTGTTTTAGCCATGCAAATAGACCAAAAAGTAGTCTGCTCCCAACAGCTGAGGATTGTTCAGTTTTCACAAATGGAATGCATTTTTTTCCTACCCTTCTACATGTATAAGAATAGCATGACAAATTACTTCAGTCTTGCCTTTCACAGAGAGAATCCACATGCCTTTGTGAGTTAGTAAAGGTTATGGCATCACCCAATGCTTCCACTCTAAACTAGAACCAACATAAAGCATTTCCTGGCATAACCACACCAGTGTTGCAGTGGATAAAATTCTGGGAAATGGAGATTCTAAGCTGGTGCCCTGATTTTCTGTCATTGCCTTTTTCCTATGACCTGATTATTTGTAAAAATTGTGATAGTTACTAAGAGAATCACAAGGGCAAAAAAATCTATTATAAAAACAGTAATAAAAAGAAGCAACCATTTCATTAGCTTTTGTCTTTTTAATATTTCCTATAAAAGTCCACTGAACTTCATGAATGTTTTCTATACATCTTTGTCCTGCTTTCCAGAATGCTGCTTTTCCAACCTGGATGAAAACAATGTATTTCCCTTCAGTATGCTATTCACAACTTAGGAAAGAAATAAAAAGAAATGTAGTCTGAGAACTTATTTTTCTTTATGATTTGGGCATCTTCCTCCACAGCAAGTCAGAAAAATGAAGCTGAAAAGACGGATCATATTAAATTATTAAAAGGACTCTAAACTGTTGTTATGGTAGCAGAACACTTATGTTTTCTTAAATGATTACACAGACTAAAATCCTAAGGGAGGGGAAAAATGAGGGAGAAGGCAGAAAAGTCCCAGAGAAGCTTATAGAATTTTTTTTAAATGTCTTCCAAAGATTTAAAAAAAAAAAGGATTATCCCTCTCTGAAGAGGGGTCAGATTGCAAAATCTATTTGACCATGTTTCCTATCTTTTGTTTATGGGATAGAATATAAGAAAACAACTTAAGTGTTATTGTGAGCTTCTGTGGAAAAGATTGTTCTTTTTTCCACTTCAAATACTAATGTAAGGATTTAATATTTTTGAAGAGGTCTCTTAAATGTTTTTATATTTATATTTATTAATAAGGGAAAAAATATACAGCTTAATGACCCATTGGATACTGCTGCTTTGTCTAGTTAAAGCTGCTAGTTCACACAAATCTCTTTCAGTTTCATTTCTATGAGACTAAGATTTTTCACTTAATTTCTATTATGTACTTGTTAGGTTTAAGTTCTAGGTGTATATTGAGGAAACTTTTCTATGTGAGATCTTCAACAATCCTTGTCATGTATATGGCATATCTTCTATTATTTTGTATTAGTATTGATGTTGTTTTTAGTATTGCTACATTTTTCTAGAATAGAATAGCCCTTATATTGACATCATTTTATCTGAAAGAATTCCAGATTTTTTGTGAATTCTGAAAACGTATCCTTCCACTGAAATGCAAAGGTAGAATATGGGAGCTTATTAGCAATACACAGCTGCATTTCATGAGTTTAGGATATAAAGAACTCTGAGTTGCTTGAAATTGTTGAGAACATAATTAGGTGGGCAAAAAAACTTTCCCTAATGAAGTATAGCAGCCCTGTTCAGGGCAGAATGTGTGTATAAATCCTATTGAAATGGCCATGAAAACTGTATTAATGGGGGATGAATTGTAAGTACTGTACAATCTAGAACTTCCCATTAAATACAGTCTCAGTAAATAGACAACTATAATCTTAAACCTTGAAAAATAAAATTGGAATGACCTAAAACTTTGAATTTATGGGTGGTCTCATCTGAACAAAGAAAATCATAGTTAAATATCATCAGTTTTGCTTTGCAAAACGATTGCTTTTCCTTTGACTGAAGGCAGAGCAAAAGATTTTCAGAGGCACAAATAAAAGTTAATTCCCTTGCACTAGGAGCTGACCACTTGCAATTGATGCTTATGTCTTTTGAAATTTTTCTTCTATAGTCACAGGAATTCGTTATTTCTTCATTTATTGTAACTCATTAAAATACTTAATCTGAAATTATGTGGCTTTAATTTGATGGCATTGCATTTGGGTGGTCAGATACAGCATAGGATTAGAGAGCTAAAGATCTGTTTCTTTTTTGAAATAAATTGARTTGTTAGAAAATGCTGAACCACCAGACTCTGCATCGCTGTCCTTCTGCATGATCTATTGCACTGCAACATCTGTTTACAATACGCTACCAAGACTAACTCCTGTCTGTAGGAGCCGGATCTTGTTTCTGCTGAGGTTGACAGGTGAATCTACCACTGATGTTAGGAGAGATTTACTCTTTGTAAAGTACTGTTTACAAGTAAATTAAAAAGATGAGGATGGGAGAATGAGATGAGCATATTGAAGCAGTGAAAACACACAGTAGACTAAGCATACCTTTAGAATTAAAATACAACTTTTTGAGAAAAAAATATAGTCAAAATTAGATGTGGGTCATTCCAGGCTGTTGGACTGCAATAAAGTCACAGGTTGTCTCAGTTTTCAGGTTGCTCATGCAGCTGGATTGATGTGTCCCATTGATCGTGCATGCAACATCAAAAATCTTAAGGAAAAGGTCTTGATTTTGAGGATATGAAAGACTGGTAGCAGTGAGGAGATAAGATTTGTATAGGGTAACTAGAATATAGTTCGACATGTAACTCAAGAAATTGAATAATGGCTGGAAAGCAATTTTCCATGATAAGACAGACATTTTGACAGAAAATTGTAAAAAGCACACCTGTTAAACATTAATAAATGAACTCTGTACTTCTGAAACTGCTTTACTGAAGGTGAGTAAGCATAGAGATTAAATTCTGTTAACTTGCTATGTTGCTTTACTGATGAGTTTTGAATTTTAGCACAAGTTAAACAATACTTTTCTCTGTACCATCAGGATTTTACTGAGCTGAGTCATCTTGGAARTCTCAGTACATTTCTGTGATCACTTTTTAAAGCAGCTGCGCTGCAGCATATTGTAAAGGAAACGAATTTAGTGATGGTTCTTTTTTCTTTAAGATTTATTTCATTTTTGAGGTTATTTCCTGAAAGATTAAAAATAATTTCAACCATAGATGGTATTACTGGATGTTTGTATAATAGTTTTGTTTTACAGACCACAAGCAAAATATCAGAGTGAGGTAGCATGGAAATATGATTTTGATTTTTAGCCTTCACAAAACACAGGGAGCCTTTTTCTTCTCTCCCTCTCTTACACTCCCCCCACCCCTCAATTTAAGTGACCTGGCCCCAGGGGAATCCCCAAAACACATAAAGCCAGTTCTGTGTCTCATCCATCCAGCCACAGACACTTGCTGATAAGTAGGCCTGTGTCATTCAGCACATAAAGCGTCCTTAAAGGTTAGCAGAGCTTGTGCAAGAACTAATCTGCAGATTGCTCTGGCAATACAAGGAAGGATCAGGGAAGGAATATTGAAGCCTAAATAAACCTTGCATACAAAGGATGTGTCATAAATTTGGTAGTTGTTCTTGTTTTGAGAAAGGTAAGGGGTTTCATTCCTGTTGTTGGGTAAATGTCTTTCCCATGTCTATATAAGACTGAGCTGAGCATCTAGTTGCATGCTAGCTAAAGGCATAAAGGCATTAATCCTTTTCCTTTTTTTAAGCAACATGAGATTTAAAGTTTGAAATCATAATTATTTGAAATAATACACCTTATAAACATTTTTAGATGTGTAAATTTTGGGTTGGTTGCTTTTTTTTTTTCCACAGAGTATTTGCTACTTGATTTTTACTGTGTGCATGGCTGTTACATTTTTATTTATTCCCGGTATGGATTGTCTGACTTGCCTGAATGTGAGCAGTACTAGAGAAATTGTTTAAGGAGAGTACCTCAAAGTGAAAGAGGCTGAAGATAAACCTAGGAAATTCTATGATCCTTAAAATGCTTTCCTGGTATCCAGTAAGGCTTGTCATGTAAGTGGGAAACTTTCCTTGAAGTACTTGTCTTCCTTTCTTAGTTGTCTAGCTAACATAGTGGCAATTGCACAAAAGAAAATTGAATGCAGAGCCTTGTTTCAAGTATGTAGGTAAGCAGGGATGGCTGAGTGGACTGTCCCTTGTACAACTGACTTCACTCAACAAAGTGAGAGTTCAGTCGTTCTTTCATGTGTACTCCGCTTTAGGCATAAAAAGCCCATGGGTATATCAATGTTCCCAAATAGTGTCTTTAATGGGATATTGGATATTCATTATTGAAGAATCTAATTCTCAATTCAGCCTGTCAGAAAGGGGCTTAGCTTCACTGACAATGAAATCTTATATGGATCTTACCACTTGTTTGCTCTCCTCAAGTCCTCAGTACCAAATACTGTCACATATGGGCAAAAATGTGACACCTGAAATGGTTCTTCTGTGTGGGTACCTCCAAATTGCTTCTGGTTTGTAGCACTGAACAAAAATTAACTTTGCCTGATGAGAAGAGCTCCTTGAAATGGAAACTAGTAGGGAGAAATGAAAAAGTGAGATTCATAGAGCGGAAGGGAGTGGCAAAAAGATGAGCATTGAGTGCATATGAGAAAATATGGAAGAGAGAGTGGTAGGAAGAGGTGACAAAATAACAAAGGTGGGCGGGGAGTCCTTCAGAGCTATTTAATGAAAAAATGGGGAAAAAAGACTGACAGAAAAGTTAGTTGTATCAGTAGCTGTGTTTGGAAAGCATAATAGCACTGCTTAGCTGGGGAAGGAGGGAAGGAATTGAACTGAATTCATTGTCTTAATGATAAACTTAGCAGATGTGCAAAAATGAATGTGTAATAAATTGTGCTTCATTTCTTCCAAAGACAGCAGTTTCATGAAATGTAAGTGTTCTGCATTTTCTCCATCTGTTTCTTCTACCAAAATAAATGTATTTCGTCTCTCTTCCTCGCTCCTCCTCCAAAATATTATTTAATTTGAATATAATCTAAACTTGAAGGAAATTGTCCTTTCTGTAAGATCTCAGTCAAAGCTTTTTCATTGCAGGGAAGCCATACCAGTATAGAAATGTAACCAAAAAGTTTAGACAGATACAGTTGCACCATGATGGATTGTCAAAGCATAGTATATAATTTGGTAACACAAAACTTGATTTTTGGCCAGTTTGAGTTGCTTTTAAGAGAGTAAGCTTTGGTTTCGTACGTGATCGCTCTCAAAAACAGCATATTTTCTAAAGCACAGGCAGGATTTGTAGCTTTGCTCACACAACTAACTGTTTGATGATATCACTGGTTAGTAGTTTATAGAAGCACACTGAGCATCTGATAACTGTAGAAATAAAGTTTTTCTTTGTGCTATATTTGTGTTTTGAAGTATAACAATGAATTGCATCTTCAAGTTTAAAAAAAAAAGCTATATTATTATAATTTACCCTTGAGATTATGCTTGGTTTCCTTTCACATCTGTCTGTTTATAGAACTCTGTATTTAGCCCGTCCCTCTGCACTAATTTGGTGTCGGAAAAAACTGTTTCAGACCCTACATTTTTAGATACTAGTGTAATTACAAGTGTAATTAGTATTTTGGTTGTTCATTTTTTCATTATAGCCATACCTGGAGGCACATATGGAATCAGATCTATTCTTTGATTGCTCCAAGTACGTGTATTTTGTGCTAAGAATCATTGAAAATGTCCAGAAAATTTCCTTGAGCAGTTCACTACAAGGACAGGCTGGATGA
Organism: Apteryx rowi; assembly: GCF_003343035.1. Lineage (NCBI taxonomy): Eukaryota > Metazoa > Chordata > Aves > Apterygiformes > Apterygidae > Apteryx > Apteryx rowi. Next base: position 780,895 of record NW_020447196.1, on the reverse strand, counting down.
GATTTATGCAAAGAGTTTAAGAAATTCAAGTAGCAAAAGTAGATGTGGTTCTTAGTAATGATCAGTACTAAGATTCATTGAATCCTTAAAATGGGCTCTATGTTCTCTGTGCATCTCCTCTGTAGAGGATACACAGACTTTTACATTCTCTGAAAGATGCAGCCATCCTAAGATCCCATGCAGAGATGTATCTTTGTTTTTTTTAAGTTTCCTCTTAATGACAAAAAAAACCACCCTGACTAGTTCATTTTCACAGCCTTCTTGCATGAAGGAAAGCAATAGCATTGAATGACTGTGCATTTTCATTAAGTAACTACATTGCCCATGACAGCATTCTTTAGAAGTGTGATCAAATCTGAATTTTTACATGTTATAGGCTGACTGTAACATTTCCAGAGCTGTCTGTTTTTTTCATATACATGTTCCCATGGTTTTCTAGAGATCTCAAGGTGGGGGAAAAAAACCATGGGTAAAGTGTGCAGTCTAGCATGCTTATTGAGAGTGACAATGACTTATGAAAAGAGCAAGAATCTAGGTCTGAATTTAAGAGGACTTGAATTAGTTCTGTGGAGGAGACTATGTAAACTTTTAGGAATTTTCTGTATGCTAGTTGGAGTCAATTCCACCCCTAACTTTTGTGTATTTTGGTTAGGTGTCCAAGGATGAGCTTTTCACCTTAGGCTCACTTTGGAGTCAGAAGGTTCCCTGCATAAGGTAATTCATCCTGTGCTAAGATGGATGTCTAAAATAGCTTCTGAAGATAACTCGTCTGAGCTGCTTATTTCTCTCCTCTGACTGTAAGAGAAGCCTCAGGTTAATAGTTGTAAAGTGTATGCCTAGCTTACAGACACTTAAAATATAGATGAAGTTAATTTCCTGATATCACAAGTTTTTCTTAATGCTGGTGTTAGACAATATCGGACTGAAGCTGTCCAGAATTAATTGCTTAGCATAACTTGCTTAGCATTATTAGGCTAAATTTGCTGAAGCCTTAGGCCTCAGGCTGTGAACTTTTACTTAGATAAGTAAAAGGGGACCCCAGAGCCAGTTCAAGCTGGAGAGAGAAAGAAGTTAGACAGCAGGAGTAGCCAACCTTGAAGATAAGAAGCAGCCTGCCTAGAGACAATGAAGGGGCCCAAGGAAGAAGGGGAAGAACCCAGACCTAACTATYACTATTGGTCCAAACTRTCGCTTAAGGGGTGGGGAAKTTAGATTGTAAGGGTATAATTGCCCAGGGATTTCTTTGTTYGGRGTCCCTCTTCRGAGGCACCCAGCTCGAGCTGTAATTACYGCACKTGTATCATTAAATTTTATTTCTCTTCAATCTGACTTTGAACTTCTGCCTCAGCAGGAACCTAGGGTCGGACCCTGTTATGGAGGCTGGCGAGCCTGATTTTCCATAACACTGGAAAAAGTTTTGCCATCATTTGTTTTTATTCGCAACACATGACTTGAAATATTGATGCTCCTCCTGTGTCAGAGAAATCTTGTTTAAAAGCCATTGAATAGTAATGATTGTTCTGAAGCTTACATGATAATTGTAATTCTTGATGTTTAATGATGAATGATTTTTGAATAAATCTTTTTTTAGATAGAATTAAAAACCAAATGAGAGTCTATTTCATGAAAAAGTCATCAACCTGAGATGTTTGACTATGTTTTATTTATATTGCATTTGGTTATGAAACTGATGGTTTGTATCAGCTTCAGTGGGGACTATGTTCAAAACTTATAACTCCTTTCTTCCTACAGATATATGTTCTGCCTTTCAGTGATGTTGTTTTCAATCATCTACTGTTCAGGAAGCATTGTGGTACGCAGAGTTCATTTAGAAAGCCTGTTGTATCATTCATCTCAAACACTCCTATAGCTCTCTAAAGCAACTAAATTAAGCCCCATTTTCAGGGGGGAAAAAAATGCAAATTCTTTACTGAGTAGTCTGCTTTCTTTGGGTCTTTCCTAGGCTCTTTTATTAGAGTTAGCTACCAAAAGATTTAATTCTTTCACAACAATCCTTCATTTTCCAAAGGGGAACTGTTTGTTTAAAAACCTCTTTGCATTCTCTTCATCACAGCCTACAGCTCTTATGCACGCCCCTAGCTGTTGTGTTTTGTGCTGGAGTAACACTCTGACAGACTACATCTGCATCAATGAAGGTGCAAAGAACTTCAGAGGTGAGCTTGCCATTTTGTTTTTTAATACGTTCCTCAGTGTATCTTAACCAGCTTAGTAGCAGTGGAGTACAGTAAGAGGAGAATAGTACTAGTCACTTAATTGAAGGAAAAGTTAAGCTAATATAAACTTTCAAAAACTTTAGAAACTTAAGCTCATGGTGCAGGTAGAAATACAGTAACAGAGGACCTTGCCAAATTTATTGCACAGAGATAATGTGTGATTGCCTACGCAAGGAGCAGGTACATCTGTCTGTATGCAGTGCGGAAATGCTTTACAAAAGTCCTGCCTCCACTGTTGGTAGCCCCTGTGCTTCAAGGGAAGAAGTTCCAGGGAAGGAGGGTGTTTTGCTGGGAAAGAATTTTCATCTCTTAGGTGAGACCTACCCTGCAGCATATATCATGACATCATCTTCCTCCAGGTATACCACTGCAGCGAAGGGGATCTTTAGGGATAGGAAGAAGGAAGTGGTGGTAATGGGAGATTCTTTTATTAGATGCACAAATAGCTGGATTTTTGATAGATCAGAGGGCCACACAGAAACTTGCCTGCCCATTGCAAAGGTGGCAAACCTCATGAGATGCTTACATACGAGTGCAGAGGAGGAGGCAGTTGTGGTCCATTTTGGTACGAGTTACAAAGGAAAGTGCAGAAAGGCTTTGCGAGGCTGCGTTCAGGCTGCCAGGTAGGAGGTTGGAGTCGGGACCTCTGTGGTAGTATCAGCTGAAATAGCAGCAGCCCCGCATGCAAGACCTGGGATCCCTGGAGGCATTACACTTAAGATAGGATCATGACTTGTGCCAAGGCTTTGCACTAAAGCTACTTTCAATGACATTTATTTAATGTGAGAATGTTTGTCTCAGCTACATGCATGCACATGTATTCATCATAAAATCCTGATGCACCTGCCACTGCTGTCATGATCTCATGGGTGAGCTAGGTCCTTCTAAAGAAGGAGAGAGGTAGGAGACCTATTTAATACAACATCTGGACAGAATATAAGTGTTAAAGGACCCTCCTTTGAGTCATGGTAAAACAAGCAGACAGACACATTCTTTTCCTTGCAATACTGTATAATCAGTATCCTTAATTCATATTTTTTTAAAAAGGAAAATCTGCTTTTCTTATGTTTTTCCAGTCCGAAGAATCACACAATCACCAAAGTGATGAAAGAACCATGCAGGGGAGGGCAGTGGGAGAGAGGAAAATTATGATCTCTTAAAATGATTACATTCAAATTGGATCATTTGTAAGAAATTCCGTATGGCTTCACGAAGCATTGTGGGCTGATGGATAGCTAAAAGAGGCAATAAAAGAAAAATGGTCTAAACAGGGTAATTTGTACATTTTTTTTCCTGGCTGCTAAAGCCAATTTACTATCCCATGTTTCAAAAAATTGCAGCAACCTGAAGCTGACAACTTATTATATATAAACAGAAAAGTGACATTGTGAACTTGTCAAAGGCAAGTGATTGTATCTTAATCTTTCTAAATAAAATTTTCCTGATGATCAATAGATTAGATGACACCTGAAAAGTCTGCTAGCCTATGTTTTACATAGAAATCTTTAAATTTTAATGGAGAAAAATGGGAAAATAAAAGTAGAAAGGAATTTTTGTCCCTTATGTTTATACTACATGACATATTGATCAACTTGATAGGCAGAAGTAAATATATGCATTGTTTTAATAGCTTCATCTAACCCATCTCTGTAATGTTTCTTGCTTGAATTAGTCCTCCTACACTATATGGGGTTACTAGGTCTATCCTCTTTCCTCTCCAGTTTAATTTAAGGTACAGCAGTATGAGTACGTAGGGCTAATATATCTGAATATCAGTCAGGAATCCAGATGAACACTCTCACTTCCTGAAATCAATACTATGGGGGACTGGTAAATATAAATATTGGGAAGGATCTCTGAACAATAACTGGTGTCTGGAAAAATGAGCATAAAGGACATTTTCAAAAATAACTTCACTTAGATATAAAAGAAGGTATCTTGTATGTAGTTATGTAAGGAGAGGTTTCATGACTATAAACAACTCTGACCTTTAAAAAAAAAAATAGTAAGTAAAATATACTGCTTTTTATAGGTAGGACATATAGGTGCTGCTCTTAGTTTCTTGTTGTAGTTTATAAATCTAGGACCACTGAGCTGTGTGCTTTTTTTTTTTATTTCATTTTGAACAAGAAGAATGTAACCCAGTAATCTAGCAAAACATCCTATGCTTTTTTAGTTTTAGGAACTATACTGTGCTTTTTAAAAGCTATTCTGATTAGGTTTTATGCTTAGTTGCATCTGTTTTTTAATAGAGTTCATAATACCTTATATTCAGCCTGTGAATTTGAGAGTCTCAAGGAAATGTATACAAAAGAACAAAGACAAATTGTATTCAGTGGAGTATTACGCTTTGTTGCTAGGCTAATGAAAAGCAAGTCTTACTTGAAATTTCAGTCTGTTTTGTCTTTTTCCTTTTAGAATGGCAATTCAACTTCAAGTCAAATATTTCTATACCTACATAACATTTATCTTCCTAGAAGACCTTGCAAACTTCTTACAATCATATGCATTAGACTATAAAATGTTTAATAAAGAACAATGCATTATAGCATCTGACAGTGTGGCTATTCAAGTGAGCTTGTGTCCTTACCTAGATGTGGCACTCCTGTGGCCTCCAGTTATTGTGTATGGGTCTTTACTGTGTTTAGATGCATAATACCTGTATACGGAAGAAAATACCGTCGTCTCTATTCTACAGAGAGCAAAGCAGATAAATAATTTGCCCAAGGTCATTCAAAGATTTTATGGATCAGAAAAAACAGGATTCCCAAGTTTTAGGATTGTGCTCTTACTGCTGGGTTAGTTTTCTTATTACTAAAGCATGCTGAAGCGAGATTCCTTGAGTTACCAGAAATACTTTGAACCTGAAATTCAGTAGCATCTGCTGGTTGAGAAAAATGTCATAATTTATGTCAAAATCAATACCGCAGTTGTAAGCTTATTTAACACTTGGATCCTGTTTCTACAAATGTGTTTGTAAAGTGAGGCCTCTCAATACACTGAACAATACCAGTGATTTCAGTGGGACTTCTCCACTGCTAACTAGATTTCTGAGCTGGCTCTCCCAGGCTGCCTAACACAGTCTAGGAAAGCTTCTAGGACCTCCACGCTTGGCATAGGCTATATAGCAGGACTCCTGCAGACAAATGAATGAGCTTCTCTTCAGTTTCGCTAGAAGCTGCCCATTGATGTTCAGATGCGTGCCAAAACACTTGATTAGGTAAAACTGTACAGAGAAATAAATGGAAGACCGTGAGAGCAGCCAGAAGCACAGTAGTAACAGAATTTGTGCTGTAAGGTCAGCAAGTTAGAAACAGAAAAATTGTATCTTATGGAGGTAGGTTTCATACCACAACTCTTGGGAAGGGAGTTATTAAAAGGATGTGTGTTCAGTGACCAGAAATGACTAAGAATTGCCCAGTTCTTCTCATTGCTCATAAGAGATTCTGTCATTGCTTTTCTGTTCCTCCAAAAGCAGTGCAAAGCACACTAAAAAGTCTGGTGTCCATATTCACACATTCCTTACGTGTTTCCTGCAAGTATGTAGCTGTTTCCCTTCTTCCTCAGATTTCTTTACTACTTATTGTGTAGTACTTGCTGTACTTACTGCTGTTGTGAGTACTACTGATTGCAAAAGACAGATTTAACTGCCAGAATCGTATTGCAGCATATATAACTTGTCACTTCAGTGACAGCTTCAGCGCTCTTTTTACTGGAAGTTTAATTTATATGGATTTAATTTATAGGAATCTAGCTGAAAAAATTGCCTTTTAGAGAGAAAAAGCCTGAAAGTCACTGAAAAAAAAAGAAATTGTTCAAAGCATTGGAGATCAAAAGTTTTTAACTTTAGAAAGAAATGGAGATGTATTAAGAGTATATTTATAACAGAAGTGTGTATATATTCTTGAATTAAATGAACTGGACGAAGACAATAGACAAAATTTCTTCCACTGAATTCACTACATTGAAATTGTAATGAGGTCARAGGTTTAGCTGGTGCTTTATTAAGCAAGGTACATGGCCCTAGCTCATGTAATTCAAAAATTATAGAAATTTCGTGTGATAATCTATTAAATGTTTTAGTTCCATTTTAATAATGTGGCTGTAAGGAACCCAGAACTAAAATCAGGCCTCACATTTTGATTTGTGGCAAATGAAAGGAGGAAGTGAAAAATATGACCTTCACTGTGTCCTTCTCCTACAAGAGAGAGGAATGGTGATTCCCTTTCTGCCAAAAGTGACAGAAGAGCACCTGTGCCAAGAGGAGTGTTTCTGTTGCTTCTAAGAGGTAATTGTGCCTTCTTGTAGAAGTCTGCTTTGGGTTAGAACTTTTTTATGCTGGGTGAGGCAGTTTGTTCCAGGTCAGGCAGTTCCTGGACTCAGCTATAGAACATGAGGAACTCCTCTGACTGTGGAACAAGTTTGGTACCTTTCCCCAAGTACCCAAAAATGTTCCTTGTGGCTTCATTTCTCAAGTGCTGAGAAGGAATAGGGAAAAGGACAAGGAGAGGGGGAGAACAGGACTGTAAACAGTCACAGATTTCTTAGTAAAATCATTCTTAAGCTGCTGTGGAGCCACAATATATTTTGTTCCAAAATGATCTAGTATGATGGATATTTTAAGGGGTGCTTTGTCTCACAGTGCAAGACAGCCTAGGTAATTTTTTATAAGAATTTATAAACAGTATTGAGGATAACTTTGACTTTAACCCATTTTCACTCTTTTGCCCTTCACTACTACCTTTTTTTTTCCTGAAGCAATTTAAAAATCTGTCTTACGGCAACTGTCAAACAATCCGTCTTCTGGACATAATGTCTGTTCTTGCAAAACAAACAAAAAGAAAAAAAACCCAACCACCTCCTATCAATGTATGACTTACCAACTCACGTGCTAAGGGACATTGCTGATGTCACCACAGAGGACAACAATACCTATTCAAATTGTTTGTCTTTTAAGCTTTTCACTGTAGATCCATCAGCAATATCTTTCTGTGCATTCATTTAAAAACTCAATTTTCCACTGRCTTTGCAGTATATGTTTAGAATGATCTTTGATAGTTCCATTTCTGCTGCAATGCTGATTGTCCTTTACCTTTGTACTTGGATTTGTCTTACCTTTTTTTTCTTTAGAATACTAACTTGTAACTTTGTTTTTAGAGGAGGCCAGATGTTTGCATTTGCATAGGTTTCTTTTAGTGAGTCAGCTGCATCAGTGAAAACCTTTCTGTTTAAAGGCAAAAAAGAGTAAGATGCTCCATAGCAGAACAGTAATATAGTTCTCTTTAAGTTAGTAGAACTTAGTATCAGCTCATATCTAGTGAGAAGAGGAATCTTAGATTTTATGGCATACTTCAAAGATTTAAGTTCAAAAAATTCTGTATGCTTAAGGAGAACAAATCTGGTAATATTGGGAGAGTCGTGCCAGTCCTCTATAAGGGAAGTAACTCAGCAATCAAAAATGAAAAAGCAAACCTCAGGTTTTATTTAGTCTAAACAGAAAGCCCTGTTATCTAAACATAGGCACAGAATGTAGAAATAATTAATGTAAAAGTCAAGTGAGATCTTCATTTGTGTAAATCAGCATGGATCAAGTTAATAGAACTATCTTGATCCATTCCAGCTGGGTAGATTTTCTTATTCCCGGAAGTGGCGGACACCTTCTTATTAAAAATGTGCATAAGGATCAACTCTTAAGTACTTGTCATTTCTATAGAGTCTAATAAGAATGAAATAAACCTTTTGTATCAGAAAAAGATATTTGATTTTATTAAAAAGGAAACATATTAGAATGTTATATGTGTGTTGAATGCAGCAAAAAATACTATAGCATATTGGTGGGGGGGGGGAGATAGCCAGTAGAGTACTTCTTCATACATACGTAGAAAGAAACATAATCGAGTATCCCAGAGTTCAAAAAAGGCGTTATTGACATTTTCTGTTCAGATCTGGCTATAGGTATTTGTGGGGGTTTTGTTTGTTTTTTGTTTTTGCTTTTTTTATAGATTAGATTTGTGTATTTGTATATAGCTAAATTAATTTAAGAAATTTCAAAAGAAATGCTTTATCATCTGCACTTATTCTGTAAAATGAAATAGCTTTTTTGATTTTACTGCTTTTCATCAGTCAAAAAGGGCAATATTTTAACAAAATATGCACAGAATGAGCCTTATCATGCATGAAATATCTCATTTACCAACTTTAGAAGACTTTTTTTTCCTTGTAGAAAATGAGTGTTTTCATTGCAGTGCACTTTACTGTCAGAGATTATGATACTGTTCACTGGGTACTTGTTTTTTGTAACCTTTCTTTTCAAGTGGCCTGTATAGTTTATTATTTCAATGAAAAATTCAAGATGTCAAGGCATAAAGACAAATGTCACTTGTTTAGCTAATGTCAGATGTTAGAGAGGTAACTGAAACAAATTCATTGAAACTGTATTGTAAGTGGCTTCTCTCTTGGTTTCCAAAGAGCAAAGTGTACTGTAAGAGTCAGGTTTTGTAGCTTCAGTTTCTCTTGATAAAGATTCTAATTAGTGTTATGATAATTAGATACAGATGGTTTGCAGGTGGGCGAATGCCAGTCTTTATCTTTTCCAAATTGCTCAGTGTGTTACCTGCTTCTCAAAATAAAGAAACTGTATAGGGCCATGACCAAAAGCCTGTTSATAGAACTGAAAGACTCCACTTGACTTCACTGGCATTTAGAATAGAGCGTGAATTCCAGTGTTCTTTTGGTAGCACTGTCTACCTTGCAGAGTGAGTTATGTTATAGTGCATCTTCAGAACTGTAGGAAAACACTATCTTGAGGAAAATGCTCTCTGAGATGAGTAATGCTTATAATCTTGCCCTAATTAAGGACCATACCTATGGTTCCCTTTATTTATGTAAGGAATGTTATTACCTTGTCCTAAACTTCTGTTGGTTTCAGAATACTGGAAATCCCAGATGTCAGATACAACTCTAGTACTAAATACAGAATAATGCTAAGTATGTAGTGTGAAATGGTGATAATTAAATGTGTTAAAAGGTATTTACAGGGCATCGGATCACTTTATGCTTACTTTCAAATGAAGATTCTAGGAATAAGAAGGAGAGTAACAGCATGAACCATTCTTACAATTGCACTCAAAATGTCATCCTTTTAGGCAGAAAATGATATTTAAGTGTTGTAGTTAGAATACATAAAGAAAGTGAGTTCAAATCATGAGCCAGATTATATCTCTGTTAATTCAGTAGAAAGCTCACTTTAAAAATTAGAATTAAATGAGTGAACAAACAGTGAATGAATGAACAATGAATTAAATTCACATTGATAGAAAATTTCTGTAAATAACTTTTTTCCAAGTTTAGTATATATATTTTTAATAAGCATAGAAATATAAAATATAATGTTACAAAATAGCTACAGGAAGCAGTTGAACTAGTTCCAAAGTGAACTTCTAAAGCAAGTGAAATCAATCTGTAGGAAGGGGGCACTTTACAGAATGACAGAAAACTTAAAGGGAATGAGTATTTCTGAATAAAAACTGTGTGGTTGACTGTATAAATCACAGGTGAGATATAAACATTATATAAATTTCCTTTTTGCTTTGGAAGACTGATCTCGTTTGAAGAAGCGTTGCGGTTAGAAGAACTTTCTCTTAACCTTGCAATTTTTACTATATGTACTCAGTAGGAAACTGGTATTTGAATTCATTATTATTATTATTTATTTCCATAATTAGCTAGAATGTGCATTTGTGCAAACTAAAACTAAAAGCTTCTTAAAAACATTATGCCTAAAATTTGGTGTAATATTGAGAATAATATACCTGACATATAGCAATTAATTATATAACAGGAATTCAGAAGAACTGATCCTGCAAACCCAAGGTAGAGTAGGTAGAAAGCAGGCTGCCAACTCTCCCTCAAAAAACTTTCAGAAAACACCTTTTTAATCCTAGTATACTAGATAAAACATTGATTGCCTAAATAACCACCTCAGCCTATGGGTCAGCTCTACTCTTTGACTTTAACGTAGCAGAGAGATAATTGATTGGAAAAGCATGCTCACTCCTTTGATTTTTATGCAAGTGTAACTGCAGACTAGAACTTGTTCAAAGTACATGCATGTATTTGAGAACCGTTGTTCTTTTTACTGTTTTTGATATCTTCCCTTTTTCCTCTGCTACTCAATTTTGCAGAAAAACTTTCTCCCCTACCTATTCTCTTCTTTTCACAAGCTAGTAACTTGGTCTAAAGTGCATGAGGGATTACAGAGAAAATTACCCTCTTTAGCATGGTTTCCCATACAAATGGGAGTTGTTTATACAGTGCATCTTTTAGATACTAAAATCTATGACTTTCTTTTACTAATTTGGCTTTTTCATGTGAAGGTGGTGGCAGAACTGTGATGAGATGATTTGCACTGTCTGTGGACAAGAGAAAAAGAGAAATCTATTATTGTAAGTCCTTGTCTAATTTCCCAAGACAAAATATTTTGTAATTTAGTTGTGTTCTGTACAAAGAAAGTGTATTTTAATATCTTGTTTATCAGAAATCACTTTATGAACAAGTTGCTTTGAGAAAGAATTGCTGCATTTCTGGTATTCTGGCTAACAGGGCCTCATTGCTCTGGAAAATTTGAACCCTGCCCACATGTACATCCAAGCTTCTATTCAGGGCATCTCTCAGATGTGCCAGAAAAGAAGTTTCCAGTTATAAAATAGCATTTTAAAAGCTTATTTCATTAAAAAAAAAAAAAAAGTTAATCAGCTTAAGCTTTACAATATTGATTTATGTGGCTTGTCTTGTATCTTTTGGTAGCTGAGACTATTACTACCTGGGAGGCAGCATTAGGCAGAATTCATTAGTGTAAGGGCCAATTTAGCATTGCCTTTTAACTTCAGTGGTTGTGTCATTTCTTGTGTGTGATGGCAGGACTCATTTCTTTGGCAGTGAAATGACTCCATGGTACCAGCAATGAGCATAAACCAAACTTCTCACTTTAAATGATTGTTAAATACCTGTGAAATGATTAAGTGCTTCCAATATCCTATAAAGACATAGGATGTTGAAGATTTGTCTCCTTGTTCTTGCCCTTAAGAACTGCAGTATAGAACAACCCGTAAACATCCTCACCAGAACATAAATGCTAAGAATGCAGCTCAAGAAATATATTTTACTACATCTGCTGAGGTTATAGAGATATTTATTAGCACACCATGATCTGTTGATGCTTACAGATGAGCATTTGAGAAACACTTTGCAGTTATAATTGGTTTATATGCAGTTATAATTTTGAGTTCTGTTTCCCTCTGCTAAGCTGTTGTTACTTTCTTTGTCTTCCCAAATTGTATTTGAAAGAGTGAACCCCCACAGGCAGGTACTACTTCTTTTCTTGTTCTTCTAAGGCCACTTGTTATTGTCTGTTGTTTAATATGTGAGCATGCTGAGCATGGAGTTTGTCTAAACTGAAATTGCCTTGCTTCTGATGCTTTATATTTTTCATATTTTAAAGTCTTTTTATCCTTGTTTATGGTTTTAAGTGGGTACATGAGAGACCATACTCTTATTTTGTCTTTATTACACGTTTGAAATGGCAAAACTCTCTTGTCACAGGATAGACTTATCCAAGGAGAGTCTTGCCCCAAGATAATACTCTTGCCACAGGATAACATCTTAACAGATGGACTTCTCATTAGATATTCATATCACATCCACCAGGACTGTCACCTTTGGATCAAGAATGAAATTCAATCCTGGCTGCAGATAATTACTTCCTCACTAGTCAGAACCTGGAGATCAAAGATCAGCAGTCAAAACTTGTCAGATGCTTTTCCTTTTATATTCTTCCTTCCCCCCTCTTCCTGTTGCAGGTACCTAGAAAATACTTAAATGCAGTTCCATTTATACAATTTCATATAAAATCAAACATATTAAAATTTCAGAAGCTTAGATAATGTCATATATTATTACAATCTAAATAATAGGGAATGGTGTCAATGTTAGGAGACTTTCATCTAGTTCCTCACTTTACCATGAACTTTCACTTGTATGAAACTTCTTTTCCTTTGTTCATCCTGTCAAAAGAAATTCTTTGTGCTTGAATTAGATGCATACCTATCATGCAGCATTGCTGTGACCACAATTTAATAGAGCTCTGCCCAGGCTAGCTAGCTTGGGGTGTATCTGTCTGTCTCACTGTAAGTACTACAGCCAGAAACTCGGTGTGAGCTAATTGAATATTTATTCAGCTTCTTGACAGAATTTGCAGCTTGCATCACATTGACTGATGCTGCAGTTAGGTTGCTACTGGTGTCTAAGCAGCCCAGTTTAAAGCTAGCTCAAGTAGACTGGTCCTGCAAAGTAATTGCAGAAAACAGAGTTGCCCTCACCCACTTAAACATTCCACTTGCAAAGCTTTTGACTTATCACTGTTTTAAGTCTAGACCTTGCTTATTATGGTGCACTTAATAAATAGGAGTGATATCTCAAGCCTTTAATAAAGATTCAGTATTCCCTTGTGTAGAGCAAATGTCAAGTTACATTGTGGGTTTGTCTGCAACAGCTTTGAAAGGACAACTCCTTCAATCCTTGGTACAGACAAAATTAATACAAGCCCCTAATAGGAGATGTGATTATTACTTGCAATACAATGTAATATTGGTTGTTCTTCTGTGTATATTATTGCTAGTTTTTCTGAAGTTTATTTTTGTTCCTCCAAGCCAATTCTTATTTTCTATTGTCATACGTTACTTTCAATCTGCTTTCCCCCTGCAACACAGAGGATATTTAGTTCGTCAAATACTTATGATATAGATGTTACTCAGGGTAAAAGAGTTAGTCTAAAGTAACTGCCTTTAAAGCATTCTACGTAATGTTATAAGACAATCCAAGGAGACACCATTATCCCTGGAGAACGTGGAAGCTTAAAAATAAGCATTAATTTGGCAGGAGTTATAACCTAATTTATTTTATCCTGTACTAAATTTAATTGTGCAGCTGGCTGATCAGCTGTGGCCTGATTACGCCTGAGAGGCACAGTACTGTGTGATGGACCRCATTTCCATCTTTTCCTTGACTCCCTGCCTCTCTTTCAGGATGCTTTGCTCCCGAGGGACACCGGGAGAGAGGCATTCTTTTCTGTTGGAGTCCATGTGCCTTCTGTTGGGCTCCCACACAGGAACTAGACATTATTAGGGGATCTAACACAGTAATGTTAAGAAACCTTTAAGCCTACTAATTAGACATGCCCCGAGTGTGAAACAGTCAAACTTGGGGTTCTGGCCACCTCCGGGGAGCAGGCAGATACAGAAACTGGAGTTTTGTCACTTCATTATCACCCAGTGCACTGAATAGGAAAACTCTGTTGATGTCACTAAGTTGCTATAGCAACACAGTTCTTGCTTATCTCTGTTTCTCTGGTAACAATCCCTACTTTCTGCTGTATTCACCCTCTCCTTGCTATAAAATTCCTTCGTTGGGGTTTATATATTCACAGCTCACATCAGGTCATTCCTTAGATTCAGACTCAGTGTCTCCCTTGTACAGAAGACTATGGGACTTCTGCCATTTCACATTAATTTTGATAGTCTTTGAAACTGGAGTAGGAAAACAAGCCATTCTGGAGGCTATAGGGAGGTGTGGCAAATAGCTCTTAGAAGTGAGATTTCATTCTATAGGGTCTAGGATTCATTTAGGAAATACCTGGCTTGAAGTCAGAGACCTGGAGGTCTTTGGGAGAGTTTAATGCCTGGATTCCAATTGTAAGCTCTCCTTCAGAAATATTGGATAAACTTATAGCCTGAAGTCGTAAGAGTACTTAAGGAGAGCAGCCAGAAGTGGTGCCGTATGGGCTGGGATTCTGTGATGAGTTCCAATATGCCTAATGCATTTAGAATCAATGACAAGATAATGAAGTTTATTTAGAAATTAGAATCACAGTATATTTTAGGTTGGAAAGGACCTCTGGAGATCATCTAATCAAACCCTCTGCTCAAAGGAGGTCTTAATTAGATCAGGTTGCTCAGAAAGCCATCCTGTCAAGTCTTGAACGCCTCCAAAGATGAAGATTCTACCACTCCGGGCAACCTGTTCCTGTATTTGACCTCATGGTGGTTTTTTTTTTGCTTGTTTGTTTGTTTTTAAAGTTCCTCACCATATACTTAGAAGGAATAGACTGTGTTTTTCCAAGTTTCATTACAGAATTAGAAACTTCAGAGAAACTAGTTAAGTGCAGGCTGAATATTTCTTATTGATAAAAATTTGTTGTTTTATGTTTTTTAGATATTCCCGCAGTTCTTATCTCTTTCTGTCTATTACTGGCTTGTCACCACTAATATTGGATGAGATGAGTATGATATGTTTTCATCCAGCTGCAAAAGCTATTTCATTTTATGTTCCAACCAGTCTAAGCTCATCTGAAGGCAGCTTCTTGTATCTCATTCTAAATATTGCTCTGTTCAGGAAAGGTGCTTGGCACTGTTCTATAGGGCAGTTGCTGAGGAAGCATTAAAACTATGGTCCTAGGGTTGTTTTGTTTTGTTTTTTTCCTACAGCCCTTTTCCCAAACTTACCCCCTGCCCAGAGGGCTTAGCAGATGAAGCAGGGCAGCTGAGTCTGTCAGGTTGAGTATCCTAAGTTTAGTGCATACCAAAGAAAATAGACTCCATGACTGTCACATATGTAAGAACAAAGATCTGAACAGAAACGGAGGAGGTACTGCACAGTATGAAATGTTAACTGAAGATTTGACTTCAAAGAAAGCATAAGATTAGATCAGGGAGAGTGGCCTCTGGTTTCCAGGGTTTCTGTTTTCTTTTAAAAAGTTCTAACTCTTGCTTATTGCATTTTATGACCCTTGTGTGTTAACTATTGTTCTTAAGAGGAGATGAGATGGGAAGGGATATAGTAGCTGAAAAGCAATCAGAATTTACAGCTCTGGGTAGCAGTCTTGACTGTTTCTCCATAAAAAATATTTCAACAAATTGCCAACACTTTTCCTGATCAGAGATCACTATTCATAATGCAACAGATAAGTGACTTCAGGCTTGGCAGCCTAGTGATCAGCAGCTAGTACATAATGATATTTGCAGTTTGATGTGTATCTGCTCTGTCACATCAGCAATCAGTAGTCACTCCATGTCTGTTTGGTTCCTTGCCTTGCAGCAACAGTTCTGAATGTGAAAGACTCTTACAAGAGAACCAAATGAATAGATCACAACTCTACCTCTTTCATTTGTGCCATGTGGGATTAAAAGTTGTAGCTGAGAATTTAAACTATAACTTAAAATCTACATTTAAAATTGTGCATTCTAATGAATTATATTTGTTGTCAGAAACTTCTGAATTATTTATTCAAACAATGAATTTTGTGTTTTGCTGCTCCAATTAGCTAAAGAAGAGTATGCTCTGGCTACTTGTCCTTCCTCATTTGGTTTCCCCCGCTGTTCCTCTCATGTATGATAACAGATTTCCTAATAATGTAGTACTATCTCAGCAAGATTTTACTTTGTGGTATGTTGTTTTCAGAGGCCAATTAAAATGGCAATATTGTATCCTCATGCTCAAGGAGCATTTCACAGAGACTATGGAATCAGGACTAACTACTGCTTTTGGTAGGTGAATTCATTATAACAAGAGATCCTATTCCATCAATTAGTATGGTTGGAGTTGTATTTCTGTAGCTATAATTAGATAATAAAGTGTTACTTAATTGTTGCAGTGTTATGTTGCTTTTAATTTCTGCATGCCTTCCAGTCTATCAGGGCATCAAATACAAAGTGTTCATAATGTTTTGAGATTTGTAATACTAAAGCAAATTCGTTGTCATGTGAGTAATATGATAGTTCTTTTGCTCTTCAGTATTCACACCATATTTTGCATGGCCTCTGAATATCTTTGTGCACCATTTGTGCCTCTCTATATTCCAATGTCATAAATTGCGTTGGTATTTGTTTTTTGTGAAGAAAATTGTAGATGGACATTTTGGAAAGCATTTCTGCCATCTAACTGGTGACTGTTAAGTTAGCTGAGTAGTTTTCACAGACTTGCTTTATAGCTACTGTAGAAGATGGAGAAGGTCCTCTGGTGATTAAGAACAGTAAAGCTAGGCCTTGGTTCAGGTTTCCTCTTTAGAAGATCCTCAGTCTCCATGAATACAGGAGTTTAGGGAGATTAGCCAGTCAAATTAATTGCCTAAAGTAGTGTGGTGGGAGTATTTTCCTTTCATATTGCGTGTAAGGCCTAAAAAAAGCTTATTTTAGCAGTGAAAACGGCCTCAGGGCTGCAGATGAGATCTTTGGTGAGAGAAAATAGAGGTGTGGAATATGAGGACTGTCTGGGAATAGAGCGAGTGGCGAGTGATTTATGTGAGTCTTGCTTATTGTCCATGGACACAATTTGTGAGTGTTCTTCTGAATGCATATTCTGGCTATCTGGATTTGAAGACTCTGTTCCTCAAGGCTGAGGAATTGCGTTCCATGATTCTTTTTTCATTCTTTTCTTGTTTTGTCCAGCTGTTGGCTAGAGACAGATAAATTTTTAGTTACTATTTGTATAAATACAGCCAAATTACAATGTCTGCTAATGCTGTGGTGAGTCAGCAGGATGGCACTTTACAGCTACTGTGTATTTTAGACCGTATCATGCTACTTCTGTTACTTCAGTCTGTGGCTAATATAAGCAAAATCAGAACATAGTATTGAAAGAAAATGTGTCGTGCAATGCCACTTTTATTTTGCAACACTGGAAGTTGAGACACTTACGTTGTGGCCTCTCCCTTATGGAGTTTGTATATCTGGTATTTAAATGCTTGGATGAGACGGGATATAGGAATTATTTGTTTGCGCATCAAACCTTGTAAAAGAGAAAATTAAAAAAGCAAAAGAAGGAAAGTTACCATTTATAAATAGCAAGAGATTGTCAAGAAATGGTTCAAATAAGTAAGAGCAGCTGATGAAAATATGCATTTCTTCAGATGGTCAGAATAGCTAGAATGTAAAAGCAAGTTGTAAATGCTTTCCAAAGTCACGGGATAAAATCCTGAATGCTTTAAAGTCGATGGTCAAAGATGTTCTTTAAGGTTTGTCTGTAAACACAAACTTTTTTTTCATCAGCACGATTATTCTAAAAGAGAGTATTTCCAATAAATAGGAAGAYCTTAGAATAACATGATTCTAATCCTTATTACACCTTCCTACTCTGTTCCATTAGTATGAATGCAAATAATATGGAATGGTCTATTTAGATGATTTTGAATGACTCTTCAAGAATAATTTCCTGTGTTTGTGCTTCTAGTCAGCTCTTCATTGATTAGGTTAATTTGAGAGATCAATAAAGGCATTAATCAAGAGCACCCTACCTAAAATTGCTTTGGATTAGCTGTATAAGTAGTCCTAATTTATGACCGCTCTCATATCTCCATACAGTGGTGCAAAGCCAGAATGGTGCAATGTAAATTGGCTCAAACATCTTTTCTTATGGAATTTCTGGATACCTTTTGAGTATTCTCCTATATACAATGGCATATCTACCAAAATGGGCCAGATTTAACTGATTATTAATCTGTTATTGACTTGACATTGTTTCTGTAATCTCAGTTTTGGAAAGTCCATTGTTACAAATGTTTCGTTGTCCTCATCCTGCAGCATATTTCAAGTTAACAGATACCAAGTTTGGTTTGAAATCTTGTTGGGCTTTTTAAACTTGTTTTAATTATTTTCACATAGTCTCAAAAACTTGCTCTGCAGTCTTGTTTTTTACAGGCACATGTCCAAATTTGTCAAGAAAAATAGCTTTTATTTATTGGAAATAGATGTTCTGCATTTTCTGTGGGGTTAGTCTAAATGTATGTGTGCACACAAATGCACAGTGAGCTCGAATATATTAGAAGTGGTGCTCATACTGTCAATGCACTAGCTATTGTGCAGCATGTGTGGCTTGGCACGTCAGTAGTGTGTAACACGTGCATAAGTACAACACATTTAATTCTGTGTGTGCTGCAATACAAGAACCTTAGGTATGCACTCTTGTGTCATAACTGTATTCATTTGGATTGGGACTCCATCTGCTGTTTGAGGGAGAGAGCTGATGCACAGCCGCATTTATTTCCATAGAAATCTGCACAGGGAGCAAGAAGACATATTTGTGAATCTATAAGACTGGGACCAAGGCTTGGACGATCTAAATAAGAGGATGAACAGCGCTGAAGAGAGTGTGTGTGATGTTCAAAATATGTTAACAGTTCAAGTTGAGTCTTTGTTGTAATTAACTCTTAACCAAAAGAGTTAACCAAAAGATGGAGGTTTTCAGGAGCACTCCGTTCATCCTTTTTTGGTTTCTGTTGAAATGAAGCACAGTTTATCACTGATTTCATTTGTAGCAGTTGGACTCTGTTCTTTGGAAAATAACAAAAGAATGGTTAGGTATGTGAAGAAAAGTAGGAAACMCAAATATACTGTGTAAATATCCCCATATCAGTTGCTAACAAATACTCTAGTAAAGGATCTTACAGGAAATTATTTGGGGGCCAAGCTAAAGCTAGTTCTATCATTTTTTGCTTTTCTGAGTCTGTTTATGTAGTGCTGACCCACAATGCCCATTTTGTATTACTGCAGTGTTTTTTCAGCTTCTACATAGAATGTTTTAACAGCATTGATTTATAAATATGTCAATAATGTATTCTTTATAGCATAACAAATGTTACAGTGACTCTACTTTGCCTTCTTTGATAGGCTCTTCACCTTTCTAAAGTATTATTATGCCCTCCTTCTTTAGATAATACATTTTTATAAGTAGCTTGGCAAACTTTGTAGTAATCTCTAGTGGTTCAGTGTAACAGCAGCCATATGGAACTATAATTTCAAAGTCCCACAGTTCTCATTTAGTTTTATGCTATGTTGGATTACATGTCAAAGTTGTCTTCATGCCATCTGTAAGATTTCTTACATTCTGAATAGTTTTATTATAGTTTTATTGTAGTTCTTTGTATTTAGAGATTCATTCTTTCTATCAGTTATGAACAGCTGATTTCTTAAAGATCCTGTACAGCTTAATTTTTCCCATATCTCTGGTCATGCAGACTGGGTTCTGGGATTTCCTGAAAAATCAGTGAATCTAAAGATGAGTTAACATACACGTAACTGCGTGCAGTAAAAAGCAGTAATTTAGTCAGTTTAGCTTCGGCACGGAGTGCTGTTTTGCTTATTTACAGTGCTGTTTTGCTTATTTACAGTGCTGTTTTGCTTATTTACAGTGCTGTTTTGCTTATTTACCATTGTGTCTTGCTGTAGCACAGTAGTACAAGAGAAAATCCCTTCCCTTTCAGGTGTAATTGCTTGGCCTTTCTCATTGCAAAAGTCTCCTGAGGACACTATTTAATAGACTGTCACAATGACCATGCTTGAAAGAGGAGAAACGTGAGGAGAAAAGGTGAATAATCCTTAAGTAAATAAAAGGAGTTAACTGCCTTAAATATTGTTGTTGGGTGCCAAAAGAGAAAGCTTTTCAGAGCTGAACAGGTGGCATCTGTTGCTTCTGTAACTCTCAGTTTTGTCTTACACAGTTTTTTTTGTTTTGCACAAGTGCCCATGGTCACCGACTGAAGTGGCTCACTGCCTTTGGTCCCACCATTGTGTGTGCAAATTTATTATTGTGGGCAGTGAGATCAGGTAAAAGTTTTCAGACTGAATCTTGCCTATAGAACTGCTACAGAATGTGTAATCATTTAGAAATGGAAAAGTAAAAAAAAACAAAACAAAATTGCAAGTGGCTGTTTATCAGATCTCTTAGTGGGAAGTGTTGTGTCTTAAAACAGTTTGTGAGAAGTTCTGAATTGTGAGCAGGTGCATCACAGTGAGAGATAGCACAGTTACTGTGACTGTCCCATTCAATGAACCTGTAACTCTTCAAAGTGAGAACATAGTTGAACATCTGTTTCTATGCAGTTTAAGTCATTGGCCTTTCTTGTGTTTCTGTCAGAAAGCACAGTTTTGAAGGTAGGTTTTGTCACATAGACCAGTTCCTGCTGCACTTGCTCAGCACAAGTGGACACTGAACATCTGCTAGCTAGAGTGATTTGGGTCACTTTCAACTCTAACGTGATGTGGTACACTAAGAGTGGCCTCTTATTTGTTTTCTTTCTAATAAGCTCATTATTTACCTGTGATAAAAGGAGAAACAAGTCTTAGTTGTACAAAGCCTTTTTTATATGCACAGCTTTGTTTGTTTTTTCCCTTGCATGAAATGCATCTTGTGTTGCTTAGTATCATCACAAGTTCTGTACTGGGCCATGAAATCATGGAAAGATCTGGTCTTTGTCCTATGGGCTTCTGTTATTCTCAGATCACGCAGGAAGTTTGGGAAAAGCAGGGGCTTGAGTTCAGAGCTGCTTTAAGCATTAGGGTGGGCTTGCCAGCTCCAGGAAGGAAGAAGCTTGTGAGAGGATGGGAAGAACACTGACAACACTTGCACTGAGACCTTTAAGCATGAGGGCTTCATCAGTGCCCAGTAGTTTTTCTCATGGTTATCCTCTCCTCTGCTGATTTCTTCCTGTCTCCTATCCTTTTCCTTGTAGTTTCTTCCCTCGCTCCATCTGTCCATCCTACTTTGAATTCAGAGTGGAACAGGTGCAGAAAAGAGATATGATGATGATCACAGGAATGGAGAGCTTTACTTTCTGAGAGGAGATTAAAAGCATAGGTTTTGTTTAGCTTCACAAAATGAAGGCAGAGAGGGAATAAATTAGTTTTCATTATAAGCCACAGCAAGGAGCAATAAACAGCAGGAAGGGAGAAGACCTATTTAAGCCAAAGGATTGTGCTTGCACAAGAACAAATGAGGCTGAATATATTTGGTCTGGAAATCAGAAAGTTTCTAGCCCTCTGAGAGCTGCCTTCTGATAGCAGGAATGAGTGCAAACAACCTATCAAATTTTATGATATAGCCATAGAAGGGACTATTTTGAGGGGACTGCATTGTGTAAGGCCCCTTTTGATTCTTGATGCATACTCAAAACTCTTTTGTCCTCTCCTTTTTCATTTGCCCTTCCTTCAAATGTATGCCTTTATCTTCTATTTTCTTTCTTTTTCACGAGCCTTCCCTCATCAAAGCACAGGTCGAATATATGCAAGACTTTTTACTGTAAAATAGAATTTTATAACATATACATGTTTGCATGCATATTGCCTCACTGGGGAATCTTGCTGGGTAAGCTTTTAAAAATTCTTTTCTTATTTGCCAACAGATCAACCTTCCATCTTTAGTCTGTTGGACCTTGATGATACTGTTGATTTTTGTCATGTCCAGTGTTGTTGTTCTGAGCGTTGTTTTTTGGGTGGKTTTTTTTGTTTGTTTAAATCTACAGGTCTTTTGCTTGCTTGTCTGCTATAAGTTAAAGGCACTACTTTAAATCATATTTGTAAGATGAATATCAATTGGTTATGCTGGGTGGCTGTTTATCTATTGCAGCATTATTCAATATTGGATGTTCCACAGGGATTCAGTCAGGATCTCTTGCTGCTTAAYATCTACTTCATGCTACCTTCAGGGAAGTGTATTTATAGACATATGCGGAGGCAATGTTAGGCCCTGATATGGATAATAAATACCGCCATTGGTTTGTAAATTGGCAAAACAGAATAGTGTGTGATTGCCACAAGGAGAGGCTGCTTGCCTACTACCAAAATTAGATAAGACTACCAACATAGTTTATAAAGCTAGTGAAATTACATGCATTAGAGTTTTGATACCTGGAGGCACCTAAGTCTGCGTATTTTCCCTAATTCTAAGATCAATAATCTTTATCTTGGGTACTCTTCCTGAACTGAAACTTTGTTCTAGAAATGGATGAAAGATGCCTTGTAATGAAAAGTTAGGCATGTGCACTAGATGTCCATAGTGCTTCCACCACTTAAATGGATTTTCTTTGTGGTTAATGTTTTTTTATATATATGCGCACGAATATGCGCACGAATAGTCAGGTGAATGAACTTAAGCTGTAATGTACTCTGGTGGATTTTTCTGTGCCTCACTATATTGCAGTCTGGCTTCAGCTGCATCTTTACCATAGCTTTTTTTTGGTTTTTTTTTCATTTGTAAAAACTTACTGTGTTTTGGAGAAGTTGTGTCTGAGAAGTTGTAACAGAGCAAGCAAGGCATTCTATTAATGTTGGATGACTAACCAAGTGAAACTAGGAGTTTGCTGCCATAAGATTACTGATGGTTTTCAGTGACATTTTGCTCAAAGTTAGAACATGAATTTATCTTAGAAGCCTGCAGCACAAAAGCCTGGGTAGAAAAGATATCAAACGCTTTTTTAAAACAAGAAGGATATCCTAGCAAGAGAGGGCATTCTACCTTCAGAACAAGGCAGTGGTCAGCAAAACCCAAAGTTGTCTGGCCTATGTAAATCGGACAGAGTAATGAGACAGACAGTGAGAAGGCAGGACAAACAGAATAATGAGGTCACTTACAGAGCTTGTACCAAAAGTTTTTTTTACAGACCCCACTAGACGAAGTCCTATGCAACCTAGTCTGAATTAAATGTTTTTCCTGTTTTGAGCAGAATGTTGAACTTAGGTGACATACTAATGTCCCCTCCAACCTGAATGATTCCAGAAGTGTATGATTTGGGGTGATGATGAAAGGATTCTTGTCCAGAAAGGTCATGCAAATATAGTAACTGTAGAACAATAAAGCAGGGAAAGGATGCAAGGTATATAGTCATAAGTCTTTGGGATGCAGGGAATCTTTTCAGGGAAAATAACCCTTTTCCCACTGCTGAAAAGATGTGGCTGCCTTTCAACTGTTAGTTTAATCTCAGACCTCTCTGAGAAGCTTACTCGTGACTTTTTCACCTTTTGTTGGGATTACCGCAGCACTTTGCCTCCTCCTATAACAAGTTGCTTGATTACTAAGATTTTAGTTGTGCAGAATTCTGTGTCAAGGTAGTGGGTCATGCATGACTGCTCAGGCATGTTTCTCTAATGTCTGTCTCAGTTAGCTATGAAACAATTGATTTTAAAACTATTTTATTGACTTGAAATTCTCACCACAGTCTAACTCTTAGTATGCTGTGGATTTAATTACATGATAGATTCTAAATCCTTGTTGTTGGTGGGTACCAGATTATTTCAAATTACAGCTACTTGAGGATGTTCTTTAGATGATAGAGTTTTCTACCATCTACCCCACAGGCCTGATAGCTCTGTATCTCCTCATGAAATATAATTTGAAGATACTTCTTTACTGTTGACTGTGTCTGTTCTTTAGGTTGTTCAGCTCAACCCATAATCACAAAATATCTTCACTAGTTATGGCAAAATGCACCGTCATTGCCTGGAAAAAAACAGCTGACCTAAGAAAATCAACTCAGGTTTTTAGAGAAGTAGCCATACTGAATACTCTAGTTACCAAAATTTGGGGTAACTGGCAGTGATTACCTTGCTGATTTGTTAAGTTGTTGGTAAAAGAAGGGAACCTGTATAGCTTGGTCCAGCGTACTCCAGCACAGAAAGGCTAACCCCTTCTCAGTACGGAGATAGGGATCTCAGGGTGGATCAATATTAAAAAAGTTTCTCTGAAAAAGTGCTGATTTGAAAACTGGGATTTTGGAAGTGAGCAAATCCCTAATGAAAGCTAGTAACAGCAGGATAAAAAAAATTGCAGAACCTACTTGGAGACCATTGGAAAAGAAGCTAATGAACCAAGGAGAATATAAGTTGAGTCTGTCTGGCTTCCATAAACACTTTCTTCCTGGAAAAAAGAAGTCTTTAATTAAGTTAAAGAAGTTAAGTTAAAGTTAGTTAAATTAAAGAGTTAAGAAGCGAGGAACAGGCAGAACTTGTAGAATTGGATTAGAAGTGAAATAGGTCTAAAGCACTGATAAAATAATGACATCTCTCTCTTTTTTAAGTCCCACTTTGCTCTCTGTTCTCTCACTATTCATTCACTGCTCTGTGGCAGTTGGGTGGTTCTGATCTGCTGGGTCTGGCGATGTTAATCCTGACCCTAGGAAGGCACCTCAGTTCTTAAAGGCAAGTATGCTAGCAGTGAGAGAACTGAAGAGCCACCTGGGGAGAAGGACAGGTGTATGTGTTTTTTCATGTGTATTCTGCTTCTATTCTGATCTCACCATAATAAGTATATTTTGGCTGTATGTCTGTTGATGGGTTACAATGGGCAAGTTCCCTAAAACAAAGCTAACTTGGGATTTTTCACTATAACGTATCTGTATACGGGAAGAGGAGAGATTTTTATAGATATGAAATGTCTATGGAAAAGTGTTGGATTTTTTTTCTGCCTCTTGATATCATCGACATGCTTTATTTTGTAACTTCTCTCTCCCAAGAACTAAAAAAATTGAARCAAAACACTGGCAGAATTATTAAAGCATGTTATTACCTCAGAATTTTGGTTTAGCCATCTATCAGTTTGAGAATCCCCCCCCACCCCTTACTGGCTCAGCTAGGCAGARGAAGATCTTTTGCGCTCAGATTTCTGTAGTTTAGAAAAGCCATATACATTCAGAGGTACCTAAATGCAGATTAGGTACAAAACCAAACTGAAGCTCTAAAAGAGCTTTTTCTTTTTTCTTTCCTTTTTTTTTTGTTTTTGCTTTAAAAAAACAGGGCTGGCAGAGAAAATCCACCAGCAATCTTCTGTTAAGAGAATAATGAAGTCTGCAGTCTTGATGATTTTAATGCTACTCTGTACTGTAAGACATACTACCGTGTTGACCAAAACATTAGGTTTTGGTTCTGACCCTCAGAATTGTAAGAACCTTTTTAATGTTTCCTTTTCTCTGGCCTTGGATTGGTTAACTGTCTGTCAGACCTCCAAACTATTGGTAAAAATACCTGCAATTCACATGCCTGCATGAACCTGCTGGCTAAATGCATTATAAATTCATAGCTGTCATTACTGTTCACTGTTATTTTCTTCTGTGATACAGACCAGTTCCTGTGGCTGCGTTATAATGTGTGACCTCAGGGGTTCCCTACCTTTTTACATTTTATAAGATTTCATTTCTTTTTTATGCTTTCCTCTGCTCTAGAAATTATATTCACAATACCTTTGAATCTTGTTTTGCTTCCTTTTTAGGCTATTATCATCAATGTTGCTGTCTAAAATCTCACCTGCAGCAGTATTTTTATATCTGTTTACTAAGCTCGTGTAATTCTTCATATTTTTTCCTCTGAACAAACGCTTCGTACTCATTGCAAAACCAAGGAACTAACTTACACATTGATCAACTCAAAAAAGAAATGCCCGAGGCAGTGCAAAAAAAGATATCTTTCATGAGGTTGAAAGTCAGCTTCACAAAGGAATTTGATGTTAGTTTACTGTGTAATCTTTATATGTCTGCACCATGACACAGTGCAAAACACATTAAGGATATAAAATAAATATATCAAAGTGAATCTGTAATAGATTTAAATCTTATTAGGAAACAGGAAATTCTCCTGTTGTGCATATGGATATTAGAACAGAGAAACATACACATAGCTTTTTTTTTAAATTAAATGCTCACTTAAAGATTTACATTCATCTTGTCACCTACATAAATGTTGATTATTCCTCTACTACCTTGTGTGGAAAACCTAATGAAATTAATGAAGATTCATTGTTTTGAGAAGGTGGCAACATCAGGGTTTTTTTAATAATAATCTGAGGAAAGCGAATGATCATTAAGCTGTTGTATGTTACCCTTTTAAAGTAAAGCATCGGAGTAATAAGGCGTGAATATTTATGCATTATGTATCTTCTAACTCCCTTGAGACTTGCTAAATGTCTTCCAGATCCTTACTACTACTTCCAATGCTTTGGTTTTTTTCTCATTCCTGTCCTGTCATGCATTCTATAAACACTTGCCCATGCCTGTGGAAATGGCTAAATTGTTGGAAAAGCAAAGAAAAGCTTGGAGAGTTGTACTGCAGGTACTTTTACCTCTTCTGGTTATTTTACCCAAAATTCCTTTTATTCACTTTTTCCTGCAGAATTCTGAGTGCTTTTAAAAATATAGAAAGCCTGCATGTTTCTGCAACAAATTATTTTAGAAGAATTAAACCTGAAAGGCTTTAATGTGGATAGGTAAATATTAATGCACTGATAGTGACTCTTTGCTTTCTTCATATGTACATTGCAGAAGTGCAGAAAGTAGAGGGCCTCCCATATTTCACACTATGTTCCAAAACCATACCTCCTTTTACAAAGTAAGTATGAGAGTTTCCTAGTGCTTTTAAACCAAAAATATGTGCTTTGATCAAATGCTGCAGTGAAGGAGATTAAAACAGCACATTGTTCATGAAGACAGGCTTGCAGCAAGGCTTTGGAAAGGCATACAGCACTGCCTTTGAGCTATCAAGCACTGCTATGTGTCAGTTCTTTGAGCTGCTCTTTTAAGAGTGCTTAAGTGACTGAGGTAAGGCAAATCCATGGAAGGCATCATCTTGGCTGGTTGAAGTCATAGCTGTTGGGGTTCCGTTGACTGCAGCCCCTTATCAATAACTATTTCTGATAGTCCAGAGGTTATTACAGTGGCTGTACCGGATGAATTCTAGGGGAATCCCCTCTGTAAAGCTTGTTTTGCATGTGATGTTACTGCTGGATATTTGATAGTAAGTGATTATATACATTAGATTTCATAAAAAAGAAAGCAATTGCATGTTAATGATGTAACCATTCTAACAACTTTGGTAACAGCTGTCATGTCTTCTCTGGAGATATTTAAAACCCACCTGGACGCAATCCTGTGCAACGTGCTCTAGGTGACCCTGCTTGAGCAGGGGAGTTGGACTAGATGATCTCCAGAGGTCCCTGCTAACCTCAACCATTCTGTGCGATTTTGTGATATGGTACAGAGTTTATATGAGCACTCCTTATTACAACAGTTTTAGCTCTCTCCTCAGCATTTTCTTTTCACCTTGAAAAGCCTAAGCTCAGTAGCTTTCTGTGGGAGGAGGGACTCATTCAGCTCTCGGAAAGCCCTGACTGAACAGTTCTTTTTGATCAAAAAGCAGTAGTCAAAACTTTCCACATTGTCACAAGAAGTTTATAACCAAGTTGTGTTGTATTTTTTAGTTTTATTAATGAGGTGAGAGGAATTGACATCAAGGGCTGGCATTAGCTCAGATCACCAGTAGCTGGAATGAGTGCGAAGCCACTCTCGGTCTACATAATAGAACTGTAAGCATTTTGCTTTTTGCTGTTTGCTATTTCAAGTCATGTTACTAATTTTATTTAGCTTATCAGTAAAATGTAGCAGAAACTGAATATTACTTCTTATGGTATAGAATACATTGCTCCCAACGGACAAGTAAAGTTTTGTGAAAAGCTTGATGTGAATTCAAAAGCTTGAATTCAGTTCTGAAATGAATCAGTACATGAAACTTTTATCAACAAATTATTGATAAAAATGTCTTAAATGCAGAAATGGTGGAGTGAGAACAGATGTTATTGGCTTCTCTGAAGATATCTCTCACATACATACATTTATGTATGTATATAAAAGTTATAAATACATATTGTGTGTGTGTATATATATATATATATATATATATATATATAGTCTCCATTTGGAGATGTGACTGTCCCAGTGAGCATGAAGCACAAAAAAGATTTAAATAAACTTTCAGATAAGCAGTGCAGCAAAAGGTGGAGTATGCTTTTTCCTTATAGATTGGTTAGGATGTTTCTAGGTTACCAAATGTTCATTGGTATTTCTAGGACATGAGAATTGTAGAGCAGCACTCGTTGTATCATGTGATACACAGAAAGTGTCTGACTAAAATATTTATTCAGAAAAGACAGAGATGTAATTGGATATGATTTTAAATAAAGGAATTGCCACACGATTACCCTAATTACCTGATAAACTGACAAAAAAATCTTAGTGCCTGTTCTGCAGAGAGGTTTCCATTGACATTTTATTTAGTGATTCTGCTTGTGGACCGGAAAAGATCTGAAAGCCTGAAAAGCATGCCGTTTGATTAATTACGTTATTATTATTTCTAACTCAGCAGCTCTAGCAATCTTAGAGCTGGTTGGTGAATGTGACATCATCCTAGTTTCACTAAGAGAATGTCAATGACATGTCAGTAGTCATAGTATCTTGGGTGTACTTGCTAATGGATTGCACCAGATTTCAGAAGCTCCATGTCTGGGGCAGACCCTATGCATGTCTTCTCACAGGGAGTGAGTGGATCATGTGTCTTTCCAAATGGTCCAATTCCAGGCAAAACTGGCTCTGTCATAAGTCTGTCATGGATCTGTTAAAAATTAACTGAATTTGAGTTACTTCGAGTGAACCTACTGGCATCAGTGAAGCAAAATTTCTCATCAGAGCTGCTTTGCTGACACACTTCATACCGGGGTTCCCATCTGCGTGTGTTCTGTTATTGTGGATGTGACACTTTTGCAGTGCAAGGACCCTTCAGATACATGATTATGTTTTGTGGAGGCGTCAGTTCTGCACAACAGCATTACAACGAGAGCAAGGAAGAATGATATGAAATAGAGATAGGAAAATAGTATACGTGCCATTACAAATGTGCCTCAAAATACCGATGTTTCAAATKTAAACATTTGCCGTGCCACTCAGCTATTGTTTTGTGGGTCTCTGCAGGTATTGCTACCTCTGAGGGATTTGTTGAGGCACTCGAAGTAACTCAGGGTAATTCTTGAGGGTTTGTCTTCTGCACTGCTGGCATTTAAGTAAGTGATTACCATCTTGTGCAGTATGTTCCTACTGGTCAGAAACATATATTGGGTGACTGTGACTTCATGGAAATTCCTAATCTGGCTGAATGCCACATCATCTTCTAAATTTTAGTGGAGGCCCTGCTGTAAGGAACAAGAGGGGCTTGGGTTGCTGTTTGCCTGCAGTGTGAAAGCCCCACCATCACCCCACCAAACTATTGTGCTTTGTCGTATAAAAACCATTGTTCCTGCTGTGTCTTTCTATGCCAAATGTTCCCTCTGGTTGGGCACGCAGGCTGTAACTACCTTGTCAGAATTGCATCAAAGCAAATGAGCTGTGACACTGCTTGCCTATTTTTAAATAAGCTTAATGTCATCCACCTAATGAAATGCTAAAGCATACTGTGCCTGTGGGAAATGGCAGGGTTTCCATGGAAGAGTAGTTAGGAAGGTGGGKTTTTTTTGTTGTTGTTTTTTGTTTTTAAACAAAGTGTTTCCAAATGTTGTAGTTAGCAGCTGCTTTTTAACTTAAGCCAAGCCAGAGTTGCTATTTTAGTTAGGTTGGGTGGCAATGAGAACCTTGGAAAGTTAGGTATCGACTATGCTAAATGTGTTAACCACAATTAGGGATCGCTTCTGAAAATGTAAGCATGGAACTGGTTGTCGTACATCAAAATACTGGTTCCGGCCTTTGTAATGAGAGTGTATGTCTGTGCTGTGGATAGTAGGTTAATGACTATATGAAGATTTGAAGATCATCACTATTTCTATGTAACTCTTGTTTTCTAGATTTCAATGGCATTCCATTGAAAAGAATATTGATATTTAATTGAGAGAAACTCTGATTTCTCTACAGTTTAATGCTGGCCCCACTGTCCTGATATTTCTGACTTCTGTACTGAAGTCTCATTTTTTGGCTGCTCCAGATGATCTCTTTATTCCTCTACACGTTTGGCAAGTGCTTATTCTGTTTTTACCTTTTTTTCATTAATCTTTTTACTTTATTTGAATGTCTACTGATAATCTGTCATAGAGCATCTCCTCAGTTTTCTGCTGAATACAGAAATAATGGAGGCTTGGTATCTCACTGGGTTTGAAGGACTACTTTTGGCTGTAGTTGATGCAGCTGACTCTGACATGCAGGTGATCAGTATGTAATGCCATCATAGAGAGGATTTTCTGAGCACTTTCCGGAAGGTGAGACGATCATCATAATTATGTGCAGATTGTATTTATGCTGGATGCATATCTTGTTTTGTGATTGTCTTGTCCTGAGTCATAATGCCTCAATTGGCAGTGATTTATCTCTGTAGAGGAAAAAGGTGCAAAATGTTGATGTTGCATCAGTAATTGCCCTCAAATTTCTTTACTTCAAAAAAAAAAAAAAAAACAACACCTTGCAGTTAAAAAAATAGGTAGTTTGATAATATTTTGATTTCTGAATATTTTGACCTAATAGGTGCCCCTTTTAAAGATTCATGGTAGAAGTTACAAGAGCGATAACAAATTCTCCAATGTGCACAAATATTTAAACTTCTAATAGTCATATATGAAATATATTATAAGTGAATAAATCAAAGTGTATAAAAAGGATATGACTTTGCAGGTCTCCCAGAGTGTCAGGTCAGAGCTTGGAATAGAACCTGTTTCTTCCATATCCCCATTTTGAGGATAAGACCATAAAACATAGTTTTGCAGAGTTACAGAAAAACAGGAAAAATGAGTGATATGGGAAAGGAAGCATAGAGAACCCAGCCTTTTTTGTGGGCTAGCATAAGCTAAATTACTTAATGATAAGGAATTATCCTTAAGTAAGAGACTGCAATCTCACTAAATTCAACATTGCAGGGCCATTAAGTGACCAGTGTTAGAGCTCTGGGATAAAGAGTTTGAAGTGTTTGTAATCAGCTAAAATAATCTGGTTATGAGTGGGTTGAAGGTTGAATGTAGTGCAGGAGGAGCTGCATGCCAGAGTCTGTCATGGAAATTGGCCATGACAAGAATGCCATGAGCAGAAATAGAAACAATCCCTTGGAATGATCAAGTCAACAGTAACAGCCTGTTCTCATTGATTGCTTATGACTGGAGAAATTTTCCAAACAGCATTAGGCCTTCAGATAGGTATTTTCATATTGCCTTTCTTGGATGATATGCAGTAATGAAAGCTGTGTTGTGATAATTATCAAGTCTAAGATCAGGGGTCTTTTATATGTTGTGCATATAAGAGCCGATTTTTAAAAATTGCTGTGTGAAAAAGCATTGAGAATTGCACATGTGACTTGCATTCCTGCCAGCCGCACTTGTATGCACTATTTAGGCAGCTGCATGAAATAGTTAATGCGGAGTCTTTGGTCCATGGAAATTAGACATGCATTTTAAAAATCAGGACCTTGATGTGCTGTTTGTCTCAGTCTAAATACGCTATTGCTCTCTTGCTGGTCCTACAGCTAGATGGAAAGCTTCATTGCAGCTACATTGCTGCAGCTTTGTGTAATGAGCTATGAAGCAGATGCCAGGATGAACAGTGAAAATGCAACAGGTCAAGGCATGAGCTGATAATCACACTTCTCAGCTCATTGGCACCTTTCATCCAAGAGGCCCAAAGCATTTCAAATGTTAGTTTATCTTGATAATGTCTGTGTGAGCTGCCAGTGCTGTAGTATTTCTGTATTTTATAGGGAAACAAACAAAGGAAAGAGAGGCTACCGAAGTCACCTAGCAAGCTGTTGACCAAGTTGGAAATAACTCAAGAGGTTTTTTTGCTCCTACTTTTCTTTAAGAACTAGCCCAGTAGTTTCCAGCATGTGTGCAGAGACTGTGGAAGAAAGGAGTATTTGTGCCATACTTCAGAATAGACTGTAACTGGTAAACAAGAAAACCTCTATATTCCTCTTAGGCTTTAATTCACTTGATAGGACACTTTTTCTGTCAGAACATATGTAGATGTCTACAAGTTGAGAAGGGTTGAAAAACTGCACACAGCTATCTCCAAAGATAGTCTGGCAGAGCTAGTCTTGATGGAAGACAGTAGAGATTTTGGAACAAATAGTGCAACTAGCAGAAGCAGGGTATGAGGTATATAGCAAATCCGAGAAGATATATGAATAATGAGAACTGTCATAAGGAGAGCAGTGGAGCACTGGAAGAGCTGTTTTCTCTGTTTTAGCAAGAGGTGTGAATTCATAATTAGAACATCTGTGGAAGCTGTTGCCTTTACCTATTAACATCTGGAAGTGCTTTTCTCTTGAGTCCTCCCTGCCTAACCTCCAACTTCTGGTAACTCTTGGATTCAGGAAGCTTAAACTTCACAATAGAGAAAAGCAAGTAAATGAAAAGAATTAAATGGGAGAAAAGGACTGATTTGGCAGGCTCAGACATGCTCAGATATGTTTTTTTTTTTTTTTTTTCCCCAGCTTTGGAAATAAAGCAACTTCTTTGGTTGTAGGAATCAACCAGGAGAAGAGGCAAGCACAGGTATCTGTTGTTTTGTTTGCATAAAGACCTAATTTAAAGTGTTCTCTGTGTGTTTTAAGATGAAAATGTGAAACTTGAATAGATCAAGTATGTTGATAGATGATAAAAGTGTTTGAGATGTCTGGGCAAAATATCAATTGGTTTTTGCATTAAATATTTTTTAATGGAATTATTGGTAGAGGTGAATTTAGTAGTTGGAGGAGATCTTGTTATCATTTACTGTTAATTAAGAAATAATAAGATATCTTATTCACTGTGACAGTCTATTTCAATGCTATATTTATTCTTTCTCATTACATCTTATCTTTGAAGATAGTACTGATAGTTGAAGGCAAGCAAAATAGGCCAGTGGCATAAAGAATGGAGTGTTAACAAAAGCTTAATTTAAACTCTGGGGAGAACTAAATTCAGACAGTCCTGAGTTTTGGAAGGAATAGAAGAACTTGTATTTAAGAGAAAATGAGAATATAAAGAAACAGTTGCCCTTTATCTTCTTTGAACCAGTTCTCATTACTGCATATTTCTAGCATGTATGTTCAGAATGAGCAACTATGACAATGTAAGTTATTGCCTTTAGACTCTTCAACCCATTGCTTCATTTGTATACCTGATTTATAGATAAATTCTTAACTGTTAAATAACCACTAAATTTACTGCAGTTAAATTAGCAGTGAAAATGGTCTTTTACATGTTCCTTTTTTTGGTTGTTTAGTGGCCAGCTGGCTTTTTAAAGTAATTACAGGAGGTTACATGTTATGCTTTGTGTTTACTTCCAAAGAAAGCATCTAAAGAAGCATAAACTTGCATACACTGATTTAATGGAAAATTCTTCAGAACAGTACTAATATTCACTTTTTTATAACCTTATTCAATCATAACCAGTTTTTGATCTTCAGGAACCACATACTCATATGTTTGCCAGGCTTGAGGTTTCAGGAGTTTTCTGTAGCAGCTTTCTCCAAAGGACAGTACTTTTTCTGTCTATCTTCTTTCTCCCATATCTTTTGCATTAAATATGGAGCTTTGATCCCCATTTTTGAAAATATCAAAAAACATGGAACATTGTGAAATGTAGAGAGCTTTGTCATATAAATGAATTATTTGGGAACTTTTAAGTGTGAGGAAAGACAAAGATTTGTAACACAGAGTTTCTGCATCTCTAAATTTAGCAGATGCTTCTGGCATCCATCCTAATAATACTTTCGATGTAGAGAGAAGCAGGTATGTTCCTCAGCCACTTATATATTGAAKGGCCTATTCAGTTGGCAAGACTGTTAATCTTGTATTTATTTTCTCTGTATGCTATATTTGGCAAGACGTTGAACATCACAGCTGTGGTGGAGGTAGGCTTTCAACATTTTTCACCTAGCCAGTGATTATCCCACCGTACTGGTATACTGGTAACCTGAGTACTTCAGTGTTCCTATGGCAGGAGCATTCTGTTGGTGTAGAAATATTAACTGCTGTCTTTGCAAAGCACTCATAGGGTAGCAAAAACTATACTTTGTATCACTGTAGTATAAGCAACCACATGAACAAAACACACTGCCAGAATGTACACTCAGTCTTCACAGTTCTTAGTAACATAGCTAGACTGACGGAAATCTGCAGTGTAAAATTGGCTTCTCATCCAAAAAGAAAGGTGTGGATAAATAAAGCAGCAGAATGTCATGAGATCTATTAAAAACTATGTAAACATGCTTTTGAGATATAGAAGCTTGAAATATCGCACCTAAATTAGGAGATAGTACTTTAGCAGCATATCACAGGTAATTACACTTCACGCTTTACTTCACACTTTACTAATATTTATTGCATGTGTTTATAACATACCTRTCACTGTAATATCTGTCACAGTTCACCTCAGAATGCTTCAGAAACATCTATTAATTAAGCCTCATAAATCCCAATGAGATAGGTAAGTACTTGGAGTGGTTTTGTAGATGCTACCACAGGCAGTGTGCTAGTCAAATCCTATGAAAGTGCAGTTAAATAACTTTGTGTTGATTGTATGGGACCTTTACATTGAGTCCTCTTTTTGTACAAAGTTTACCTTCCTCCGTAGATTTGCTGTATATGGGGGAATGTATGGCAGTAGGAGAAACTAGTGATTAAAAAGGGTAGGCAATCAATGGATACAGCTGCTGATCCAGCAGTTGAGGAGGTTTCTAAACTGAAGGCTACAGAAGCTGCTACACAATCTCCTGCCTCTGCGTTGTGTTCCGTGACCCAGTAAATAACGTTGGTCTCACTTGTCGGTTTCTTGACCAGAAGTATTTTTGTTCATTTAGATACTACTTTGGTAAAAGAATTATGATGTGATTACAAATTGTGTTTTACTAGAGTTGGAGTTTCAATCCTAAAGCGGCTTTTTGCCCCTTATCCTATGCTAGAGATAAAGTCATTATTTCAGGGAGGCAAAAGACGCATTCAGTATGAAGACAAAAAAAATTGTGATGCCCTTTTTGTATGGATTCAAAGATCACCTACTGACTGAGGTGCAATTAAATTCTTTTGTACCCACTGTCAAGGCAATTTTTCAGAAGTAGAAACAGTCCTTAGTAATGTACCTTGCAAGATATTCTGTAGTTGGATTGGAAATATGAGTACACCAAGATTATGAAATTGTTTTTATTCTAAGCATCCATAATTTTTCCTTGCCAGTGTCGATCAAATCTTCAGATAGGATTTATTTTACTCAGAAAACAGGTAAGAAAGGGGTAAAGAGATGACAGAAGAGTATTGGAAAAAAACAGACAGTTCCTCTAAAAGAAAGAAAACCTGCAAAACTTCATAATGGAATGGTGGCAGTTTCTTCCTGCAGGGAAGGAGGTCAGTAGACTTGCTCTTTACATAGTTACTGGTTTCCTTGAAGAGTACCTGTATGTTTTTATTATTGGTTTATTTTGATACCACTGACAGTGCAACTTCTCTTTCTGTATTGTGGCAATTACTTGGGGAAGGTCTCATCGAAAAGCTGGAATATACAGCAGCAGCTTGGGGAGAAGAGCAGAACCATGGAACATAGCTGTATGTGAGGGTGGATGGTGAAGTTGAAGACAACATCTTTGCTGGCATCATGCCTTGTTCACAAGTCAAGTGTTCTCTGTCCTATGCTTAAAAAAAAGCTGCATGAAGCTGTATATAATTTTAAGAACTCTAGTAATTCCTCAGGATTTTAAGCAAAACCTACATTTGGGGATTTTTTTGGTCTGAGCTGAAATCCTTTCATTCTGTAAATGCATATCTGTATTTAAACATAGTGTCTTCTCAAGTACAAACAAGCATTATTTCATTAAATTGTAATAAAAAACCTTCATGCTGAAGTATTTGATTTCAAGCCTGTTGAAATCAATGGAAAGGACTCCAACTTTAATTTACTTTAGTAAATTTGTTTAATGGAGATGAAATTATGAAGTGAACCTGTTCAACAATTCTATGTTTCCAAAAGGGAGAAGTTCTGCTCCTTCTTCGCAAACAGAGACTACACTCATTACCTGCCTCAGGTTCTTTCATCCCTGCTTTGTGCTGCCTCTGGCACTGTTTGGAAATCCTTCCGTGAGCTCGTTTAGCTCACTAATCTGCTGAAGACTAACACTGCAAAGAAAAAGGGGACAGTAATCAATTGGATTGGTGGGTTAGGTTTTTGTTCAGCAAAGCTGTTGCATGCTGGATCTGGCTCCAGAAGGAGCCAGCCAAACAGTTCAGCCACCATTGGGTGAGGAAGGAGTGAGGCTTTCCTATTTTGGTGTTAATGAGCCCTTGGGCAGATTCTGCATCTCATGTAGTTTTTACTTAGGAAAAAGAGGGCTTTGAAGTTTAAGCAGGGCCTGGAATCTAACCCGTTCTGTTTCTCATCATTAAGTGGTCTAACCACTAGATCATATTCAGGCTCACTCATCCTTCTCTTTCTTTCTCTGTGGCTCAGGAAATCTTTAACACTACTCCTCTTTGGTTTCTGATGATTTCTTAGAAGGTGAGGGAATTGATTTAAATTTCCGAAGATGTCCTTAGAATATTTTTGCATAAATTTATATGCACAATAGCATGTGTTTGGGTTATGACTGCACTATTAAAGATACTACTTACTCTCCTCTTATATACACACCAATAAATATCTTAATCAGTAAACTCTGACAAAATGTATATTTGATCCCATGGTTTTAACTGGTATAAATTGGTTAACTTATCTGAATTCTTGATAACTACCTGCTAGCCAGTTTGGAAATGTACCTATCTGAAGGTGAAAATGCAGCTATATATTTGGCAAAGTGAAAAAGAATAGAATAGGAAGGTACCTCTTTTCCCTTCTGTAAGCAGTTTCTCTTCTCCTTTGTAACCAAAGGCTAACACAAGCCTGCAGTTCTTTTCTAGATACAGAATTATTTCTAATGGATTTTTCCTGCTAAACTTGAGATGTGATTTCTTATGCCAGAATCAAGAATGTGTATTCTTTTTTAGCTAACCTGTTAGAATACCTTCCCCCCCCCCCGCTTACTCTTTTAAGGGATATCAAATATAAACCCAGCTTTTCAGTCCCCTGACAATTAATCAGGATTGTTCTAATCCACCCTAAAGCAAACCATTAAGAAATAGGCGGGGGGTGGGGGAAGGAGTGTTAATTGAAATAACATACGCTTTGTAAATAACCTTATTTTGAACCTAATTCTTGTATCTAATTTAGTCCACTTCTGCAGAAGCTCTTTTCCTATGAAGACAATCCCTAAAATACAAAACATTCAATATTAACATAACTTTGTATTATTAAAGAGCGTAGGGGCGTTTTGTTCCAAAATCAGGTTGGAGTACAATTAAGGCTAGACTGAGCACTTTAGAGAACATCAACCTGTTATAGTTTAATTGCAAACCTTCCCATGAAGCATTATGTCAGTCAAGGTATGTGTGTGTAGAAGGTATCTGAAAGCRGATGCTGGTTGCTCTGCCTGTCCTCCAAAGTACACAGGTGCAATCTGGAATTGTGCAACAATGTTTAACATAGTGCTGGTTCTGAGTTTTGTAGGAAGCCTTGCTGAGCTGGAGCTTAGGACTTGGCTAAAACAGCAAGACAATTTCTGCCTGGCACAGAGCCTGGGCAGAACTGCTGATTTCCTTTCTCTTTGCTCAACTCACTGTTGTGTAGGGTTGAAGACTGATAGAACAGGGTCCTCTTACTGTCTTCTGATTCATTAGCTAGTTTCTTATGAATTATAAACAAAGTTTTGTTTTCAGAACATACATGTTGGACCTTTTGACAGTCATTTGGGTTTCATGTTTCTCCTGTTTGTGCCATGTATCTGAAACACTTTGCTATTACAAAGGAAGAAATGTCAGGACATTTTTTTTTAAGTGAGATATAAAACTTTCTTACTTGCTTTCACCTTTGTTTTGTTTAGTATGTGATTAGCTCGAATTGACTCTTATTGAGTTCTCTGAGCATCAACAGAAACAATTGCTTTTTTTTTTTAATTGCAACCTGTTCATTGCATTTAAAAATTAGTGACTCATAAACTGATGGAAATTTGTCCTGTGGTCCTGCTGTTTTATTCAAATTGGTGCTACTGATGGTCTGCTTTTAAAATGGTACAATGTATTGTGCAAAATGTTAGCCCTGAAATTTCCCAGTAAGCTAGTCTGAAGGGTGTTATTCTCTAGCCTATAAGATAAAATGCAAATAGAGTTGGTGTTGCATAAATTTCCATTATTGTCTGTATGCAAAATATTGCAGGTAGCTGATAAAGTATTCACTAGAGTTTTCCATCTTTTTTGGCCTGTGACATATACAGTTTCCTCTCAGAGTGGTGTGTTTTATGGCAAAAGAATTTGAGCACTTCAAAGTTTTTATTTAATCTTAGCTACTCATTGTGGGAAAATATAGCTTTTGAGACTTCCACATTTTATATGTTCATTGGTTATACAGTAGTGTTCTGTACAGCTTGAACACAGCTTCAGAAGCCGTAAAAGGATTTCACCCTCTAGTATCTCACTGGGTATTGTTATCTTATGTACTGTCTCACTTATCTTTCTTAACGTCTTGCTTATCTTGGTATCTTGCTTAGTATCTGTTGTRTCACACCTAACACTAGATGTGTTCTGCTACTCAAATTCATATTAAATCAAGAATTCTTGTTTGGTTCACTTAAAATCGTGTTCAGTGCCCTTATGAAGGAAACACAAATATCAAAGCTTTTAGTAAAACACATTGTTAGGAAGATAAAAAATGTACATATGAAGCACACTGTTTTTTTGTAAAAGCTTCTGAATTTGTAATTATCTTCTACTGAGATGCATTCTCCATCACTTCCATAAAAGCTAATGAGAGCTTAGCTTTTAAAAGGAGAAATCTCAAGAGATTGGAGAAGATCTTTAAAAGGTAGAGATTTAATTCACAGAATTCCTGTTTTGAACACATTTAATAGTCAAACCCCAGAAGTTTTACAGTAAAAAACTCTTCTCCATAAGATGCATGAACACATTTTGTCCTTTTGGAGTTTGGAGTTGCTGAGGTCTGAAAGAGACAAAATTATTCTTAAAAGATTACTTAGAACATAAAAAATATTCTCTTTTCTATTGTAAAAGAACCACATGGATTTTTATTTTTACTGTCTATATTGAAACATATGCACAATATTTCTTTCATTATCCACTACAAGGTGGGTGTATTTTRTACACCTTTGGGCCAAAATATAATTAATCTTGTGGGTGCCAGCAGCAGTAACACACTGGACTAACACCTATTGTGGATATTGTGAGAGAAGGTAGACAAACTGAAAACCCATAAAGGAAATAAGGAGAAGAATATTAAACAGAGATGAGGAATGGATGAAATGTAAAGAAGTAATAAATGATAGATGCTGAAAAATGCCAGGAGATTCAAAGAAAGAAAAAAAAAAAAACAGGAAGAAAGAGCTGTAAAGGCAAAAATACAAGTAATAAAGCAAATTTTGAGTTTGGGTTCTTTATATAATCATTGAGTTGATATTTGATGTCAGATATTTCAACAAAAAGAAAAGGAACATTTCTTCACTGTTTGTTAAATTAAAAGCTTTAGGAAAAAGAACTCTTTAACAGTAGTTGTAAATTTTAGATCACACTTGTTCTCTAGGACGGTAACATGTATTTTCAAATTCTGACCTTGCTACCTTAATTCCTAAAAGAAAATCAGAAATGTCAGTTTTACAGAATAGCTGTAAAATTGCTGAATTGTTCTTACTGATACAATCAGTAATGGTTATGTCATGTATTTTGTTTGCTTCAGTGACAATTTCAATTGAGTCAATACTTTTTTGTTAATTTAGGAAGAGCAACTAATTTCACTGAACAGAGCAAGAGCTGCATTAAGTATTTCAGACCTTCCCTGAAAAGAAAG
Organism: Apteryx rowi; assembly: GCF_003343035.1. Taxonomy (NCBI): domain Eukaryota; kingdom Metazoa; phylum Chordata; class Aves; order Apterygiformes; family Apterygidae; genus Apteryx; species Apteryx rowi. The sequence goes on along the minus strand of NW_020447196.1, from coordinate 741,142 downwards.
CTTGCTTGCTTGCTTTCAGTGAATATTTGGTTGCTGAAATCTGAACTAGCTGATAAAACTGTACTGGTAAAATCTGAAGTTAAATTACTGCGTTGGTTAAGAAAATAATTTAGCTACAAATTTGACAATAATGCCATAATGTTATACATCCTTTGGACAGATTTGATTTATTATTGTAATAATAAATGAATATGATCTAGTAGTTTTCTGTCTAATTTCACTGCTGTTTTGGGATAAGGGGAAAATAAGCATCTTCCCAGAAAACATACATTGCAGTATTCCAGRAAATAAACCATTTATTTATAATGGTAACGATTCAGAGCATTTAAAAAGGCTTCAAAACATTCCTTAGTAAAAAGGCATTTTGTAGATGTACATGGTTCAAAAGCATATTTACATGGGTAATGACTATGATTGGGCTAGGATTTTGATGCATGTGGTGAATCTGCGCTGCATTTATGGGTGGATAATGTGTGTATGCAGTTGCTTTTTATTCTGGAGTTCGAACTGGTAACCCTCTTGATTAACTAAATCTGTATGACCTTAGATTTTCTATCATAAAGCTGTTTTGTTGTTTTTGTATCACAGCAATAGTTAGAAATATTTCAGATATTGGTCTTCCTCCCTTTTTTAAAGAAGCCCAGTAACTTTCACCAGTGTTTGCAGTGCTCAGAAATGCAATTACAAAATTGTATCAGGAAAGGTTTTAGAAGTCAGTTTTTGCTTTGATATTGTGGGACTGAGTTTGTCAAGAGAAAGATTCTATTCCCCCAAATTCTTATTTACTTTTCATAACCTGTGTTCTTAAAAACCAAATAAAACAAAATAAAAACTGAGTGGCATGTGTAGCATCAGTTAGGAAAGGTACCCTCCCAACTAACACACTGGTGTTTCCCAAGCCTGTTCTATTTAAAGTTCAGCCTTTGTGTGTGTTCAGTGAAGGGCTTTGTCCTGAATTAATTTGCACATGTTTTTCGCACCAAAAGTCACTGTGAGTTGAGGATGGGGTGTGAAAGGAGCGCAAGATCAGTTTGCCCCTCCACTTCTGATGAGCGTTAAATATAAACTAGAGGATGTTGCCATTGCCAATTAAGAGCTAGATGGAGAGCTCCAATCCTATTCACCTATGGAAGACTGTTGAAAACTCAATTTAATTGCCAGTCAGTCTCCAGTAACAGAGGCAATTTTGAAATAGAGGAGCTGGGAATGATGCTAAAGAAGTTGTTATTTTTTAAAAGTCTTTGGTAAACAGATTTCATTGAAAAAATGAAAGAATGCAGCTAAAGAACAAATCTTCATTTGTATACCTCTTGTCAACTGTCAGGTTAGTGAGCTGCTTTGGTAACAGCTCTGAGAATTCTTTCTCTTCCTGTTGCTTTGAAAGGGCTTTACTGTGTTAAGCTAACTTCTTAAATTCATCTTACGCTTTTTAAAAATATGGTTGTGTTGTCTTCCATGTCAACTTTTAGTTTAAATTGTCTTTGCAGTGGGTATATAAAAGTAACTGCTAACAGTTTCATTGCTTTTGTTCCTCTTTTTCAAGAACACAAGAATAACTGCTCCTGGACCTGCAGTTGTCACTGTTGGACCCTGTTTCTTGACTGTGATTCATTCTATCCCTTCCCCCTGTTCTTCCTATGGGAAATAAGTCTTACTTTCAGTGTATATCCATCATTCTTCTTTTTGAACAAAGAACTGAAGAAATAATTGTACTTCAGGCAGTATGTTGAGACAGCAAAAATTCATTGCAGATGAACAGGAATTCCAGTCATACATTTGCTTGCAAACAAACTTGGATTCCATTTTACCCTTTTCAACTTTCAGATTCATGCAAGTAGTATTTTGTCTTTCCCTCCACTAAACAGAATTATATTTAAAAGTGAAGACTGTAGTGGGAAAAGGCCATGTTTTCCTTTGTAAGTTGCATATATGTCCAGAATCCTTTCTCCATCAAATTGCTGTCCTTATCATTTATCTGACTGCCTCTTCTCAGTTCTGAAGTTGTTGGGCTTTTTCTATGGCTTGATTAGGTTGTAAGTTCTTCAGAGCATGGACAGTTTAACTTCCTGCACCTCGTACATTTGTGTTGCTACATAAGGGCTATACTATGACTAGCTTCCTTGCTGGAGGACAAGAAGGGAATACAGTTAGAAGATGCAAGAAGTCTCTGGCACAGGAACTAGCAGGTAAGATGATGGTGATGAAAGGACCACAGTTTATCCATGCAGTCTGTATTCAGAGTCACAGAGGGCCCTTCAGTGTATTACAATCCATTTAATTGCAAAGAAGATCAGTCTCAGATTTTTCCCTAGACTCTCTAGAATGTCTGTGCATATGCATGAAGGCTAGTTGAAATACCTTTCAATTTACTCTGTCCTGTGTAGTGACTGTGGATGAAAAAGGACACTTCACTGGTTGTAGTGATCAGTGTTCCTTGGTTGGTAGCTTTATGATTCTGCAATTACTCAAGACCATGCTTCAATATTATAAAACTGAATATGAATTCTTAGTTATTATTTCTCTTACTGGTACTATTTTTAGTGCAGTGATTGAGTTACTGACAAACAACCTTTGGATCTCAATAGACAGCAGACTTTCTTTAAGGTTTGCTGTTTGTAATAGAAGACATGCAATGTTCAAAAAATGCCTARATGTTATACAGAAACATTGAAGAGACTGTTAAGTTCTCAAGAAGCAAACTGGGTGATCATTGCCTGATCTCTTTCCCTTACGCCTAGCTTGGTTCTGCCTGTGTGCATCTAATACTTAATGGATGTATGGGAATTACATGAATACACTTGCAGGCAAAATTTGGACCCTCTATATTTCTCATTTCTCTTCTTCAGTATGTTTCATGAATGTTACCAATGATAATGGCTATGTTCTGAGAGTTGCTTGTATTTTTGTCTCTTGGCTTTGTATTCCTGAAAGGCTGGAGAAAGTTGAAGTAGTGTATATAGTATTGAAATGACAACCTAATGAAAATTATAGCCAATAAATATTTATGGTATGTTCTAGGAGAATGTATCTCCAAGATAATTGCTTTTTTGATAAGACTAATTTGAGACTCGTATTGGAGAGGGAGCTAAAAGTTACATGGAAAGGTAATTCTTAGCCATTTTTTTGCTCTTCTGATCCTGGAACAACTTCATACCAATCAGACACCGAAGGATGAAGAGACTTTCACTGATTGTTAGTAACTCCATTTGGCTGTTGCAAATGTTCAAAATTTCTATAGCTCAAGATTAGTACAGCTACACTTGTATGCCAGCTGAAAGGGGAGTATTAGAGGTACCTTTGTACCAATTGTGGATCTCCTTGTGCTAGGCTGAGACAACCTGTGTAAATGGCCCTGGAAAAACATGTTTTTTTCTTTTATTGTTGCTGTTGCCTGTTGTGATTGTAAATCAAGAAAGAAGCCACCTAAGTAGAATACATTACAATATTTTGATTATTTTTCAGTGATACAATATTTTAAAGCTATAAAATAACATCAGGAAAACTAGAACTACAAATATCTTTCTCTTTAATTGTGTGAAGAGATGCTTCACTGCCTCAAAGAGAAACAGAAAAACCCATTCGGCAATGTTTATGCAGTCTTCCACTGTGCGTCCATATTTGGTGGTCATAAGCTTAATGTGTCTGTGAAAAAGTAATCAGCGTGGAGGATTCCGTGGTGTGGTTTTTTTTTTTTTTTTTTTTTTTTTTTTTTTTTAAAGTGCACTTTATAGGCAAAGCTCTATGACCCTGGCAAAATTTTCCATAGAGTAGAAAAGTGAGTTTGACAGTGTGTGTTCTAACTGAAGCATACGGCATTTCAAAAATCAATCATTTCTGCTTTAGAAGGACTCTGTTTCTTCATTCTTTCTACACAATAAAATCTAACTGATCTATTCTGATTTGTAATGCTACTTACATGTGTATATTTGCTTTCTCTTACAATTTTCCTAGGCAGATTTACAAACAGGAGTTCTGTTTGCTGCTATACCATCTCAGCCTCTGAAAAAGCATGGAAACTTGAACATGCGTGCAAGCAACTCTTGTACTTAGCAGCATAGGCTGCAAATTTTAGTGCAGTCAGGATTCTTTGCTTCATCATGCTTTAAATAAAATCTTGAGGAACAAGATGTCTCCTACTTCTTGTAGGTTAATACCATCCTAAAAATATAAAGTTGGAGGAGATCTTATGCTGTTATTTGCTTTTAGACAGCATGCATATACCCATACTTTCTCTGACAGATGCTTAAGCAAGCTGTTTTTTTAACAATCCAACAGTGAAGAAGGATGAGGAAGCTTTGGACGAATCATTTAATTGACCAGAGTCTTAATTTCCCCATTTGCAGTCAGCTAGCTATCTTTGGTGTAGTTAATAATTTAGTAGAGTGAATACAGTAATAATTGAAAGAGGGGTTGTCATACCCACATTGGTCTCACATTCTACTTTCTTCCATAAAGACCTTCGTAATAATCAGGTTATATCCAAATCATCTAAATCCAGGTCGTTCCAAACCTCAGGGAACCATAGTAAATTTTGGTGTTTCTAACCAAGATGCATCTTTGGAACCTTTTGTTCATTCTGTCATCTTTCACTCTTCATCTGTAACTCCAGAATCATTTTTTTGCTCAGCTGTCCTCTTATTTTTCTGTGTATAAATCTACCTATCTCTGCCTCTGTGTATTTTTCATGCTAARTAATATCTTGAAAGTGGTCTTCTACTAAAAATGAATGGTTGTGTTTTTTCTCCTCCAGCCTTGGCTGTTTTAAAATTATCATTTATGGCTTCTTCCAACTCATCATCTGCACCCTAGCCTAACTATCTCCAGCATTGCTATTGTTTCCCCATTCGTTTTTGGATACAGTTCAAAAATTATACTCCTTATGATTGCCTTATTCCAGTCTAACCTACACATTCCCTCCCTGTCTCTTCATTTCTTTCTGTATTTCTCTCTGAGCTTTCTCTTCTAGTCTCTCACATCATCCTCTTTATCTGTGCCTATCATTTACCAGCAGTATTGCAAAAGGGAAGATAAGTCTTTATGCACCTCTCTATTACTGTATTTTTTCATCTTTGAATGTCTAATCTGAAAATTAATGCTATAGGATCATGGCTTCATGCTAGGAAGACCTTAGAATTCAGTCTTATTTATTTTGGATCATGATCCTGTCTGATCCTTTGGACACATCATATAGCAGCTCTGCTCTGCTTCTTTGTAAAATATTTACTGTTAACTTAGCTCCAAAGCATACAATGTGGACTGTGGTGTTTCATTACTTTGGGTTGGCTGCTTTGAAAATGATGCTTATAACTAATTATCACAAACTAGATTCTGCTATACATGTTCACAGTGAGTAGAGCTTTACTTTACATATAATCACATAAGCAGACTTCTAATATAATATGGCATGGTGTACAGACTAAGGGCAACACTGTCAGGAATAAATTGTAAAGCTCAAGAGATCTAGTTTGACTACTCCTAATGGCAAAGCGTCTGATTTTTAAATACAATTTTCTGAGAGTATTTTCATATTATATTTTCAATGTTATGTTGGATTTCAATGATGGATTGTTAAATTTCATGCAAAAATATAATGAGCTATGTGTTAAGTAAATGATTTTTCTGTGGTTAGGGTTGATCAGTGAGGAAAGTCTGGAGGGAGGGGGATGAATTTACTTGGTGTGATTAAAAACAGTAACCAGGCGATTCTTTTGGCAACAGTGATGTGGGACACATCATTTGAAACTAACCTCGGGCTGTTACTTATTGCAGCTTTTCAACAGAAAAAGGAAGATTAGGGGAAACAGCTCCTGTAAATTGCATGCCTTTTTACAGAGTTTTTACCTTCTCCAAACGATCCTCTTGCTACTGCCTCCAGCTAGGCAGCTTCTGAGATGTGCACTGACTTAATGGAGGTCAAAATAATTTTAAAAGGAAAAAACAATTTTAACAAGAGATCTGCCTCATAGTATGTTATTTAACTTGAGCTAAAATCAACATTTCTGAGTGCCGAAGAGCTGGCCTTTCCTATCAGAAATGAACAGCATCAGGGCTTGGCAGGAGCATTTTATTTGAGTTGTCCCATCACATCATTAATTCATTTGGAATTCACTGTGCTTCACTAAGATAACAGTGATCATAATAATTTCACCCAGTAATAAYGTAGAGGGCTTATAGATTTTCAAATCCTCCCAAAACATGGACTAAGTACTTGTAGAGATGGTAGCTCCTTAACCAAAGTTCAACTGCTGACAATAAGAATTTTATATGTATTCTTCTGCCTAAGGGTAATAAGCATGAGTTCATCTGTCTTTGTGTGTTCTTGGCAAGATAAAAGTGTAAAACACCTTTGTCTCTCTTTGCCTGACCTTTTCTTTTGCCAGTGGAGCACAAGAAAACCATCTTTTATATGCTTTCTGGAATGTTACAGATACAATGCCACTGAAGAACTGGAATCACATTTAATGGATATAAAATGCCTGCAGCCCTAAGTGTTTCCTATTTCATACAGTTTGCACAATTTTGATTTTTGATCATTTGGTCAAAAGAGCAGAGAGTGAAGGATTTACAAAATTGTAGGATTTCTGAATTTTAGGTGTTCAAATATTAATTTGTTAGAGTATTAAATGGCAAGGCTTTGTATTAGTATATAATTTTAAATCTGAAAATCTCAGCCATCTAGAGCTGGATGAAATTACTTGCCTTATATCTGTTAATGGTGTCACTGTAAAAAACCACAGATGTCTCCTGTATCTCTACTRCATGCTCTCTTCCATGCTTTTATTGTGTATTCATCATACACTTAAAGACAAATTCTGGAAAATATGGGTAAGCAAGGTGAATATCTTAAGTTACAGTCGGCAGCTGCAGATGACTTTCAGTGAGAATTCTAAGCTGTTTTCCTTATTTGTTACATGAGCTTTTGAAGGGTCCCCAATAAATTATCCAATAAGCTCATTGCTATTCCATTTTCTTCATCATGGTCTTGCACTCAGAATGCAGCACCCCTCTACCTCCTCCTACCCGCCCCCCAAAAAAGGAGAAAGCTCGTAAACCTCAGGTCACAGTACATGGTGAAGGGGAAATACAGACAGTTTCAATTGTGGGCACCAGTGAAGTTGCTAAAATGGATGAGGTTGGTCATGACAAAATCCCTCTGTTTTATAGATGTGATTTTGATTTGCGTAAGGGGAACCTGAGACCAGACAAATTGTTCTGTCAAAGATTCAGAGTAGAATACTTGAAAGGGGAGGCTTGCGCGTTGTGTCATCAAACTGCTGGGTGGGAGGCAGTGTGGAAAATATGCAAGGAGGTCATCCTTCTAGAGCTTTTGTATAAAAAAGCTCCAAAGCTCTTTCCAGGAGTTTTCCTCCCCAAATGGGGTGGAGCTACCCCTTCAATATCATGAAGAGGGGGGAATAAAATAATAGATCTGTCTGCATCCACAGCCATATGGTTCCTATTTCCATAGGCTCAGCAACTTCAGTCGAATGTTAGCAAGACATGTTATATCTCCGTTGCATATCAGATAGCTGTTCAGGTGTTACCACTTGTAAGTTTGTTTTAGAAGCTTAAAATGAGACAAAAATGTGGTAACAATGTGTCTGAAAACTATTTGCTTCAGTTTTAGATGAAGTCCTGGATTAAATGCATGTGGGAGGGTTTGTGCACAGCTCATTCTCTTGCTGCAGAAGCCAGTGGGGATGCTTGTGGGGTAATTTAAGGACAAATATGGATAAACAAATTAATTGAGAAGCAATAGCAGTGACCTAGCTTTTGCCTTCAGTAAGATATTGTCATGCACCTCTGATAGACAAAGCTACCCTAGCAGTGATTTAGCTGGCTGTTGAATCACTTTCCTTCTGGAAGGTTGTACAGAGACAGTATAGGTGTATTATGCTACTGCTGCTCCCAGGAGATGATGCAGGAAAGTGTCCCAGATCTCTGTATGTGGATAATTATTAGCTGAAATAATAGTTCTTTGCAGTCCCGAGGAAGCTGGTGTGAGAGTGTCTTTTGGACTTTTCTAATTTGCTCAGAGATTATGGTGGGCTAGAAACCAGCTGAAGGCCTGAAACAGTTGCCTGACGATTTTGAAGTTTTTTGAGTTCTTGCCTGATAAGAATTTGTAGCTATGTATCTTCTTGAGAGAGCGTGGATGAAGAAACACAAATCAGTTACACAGGTGGACTTAAGCTCCTTGAAGCTCTATTCAGAAAACACTCTAGGACTGGCTTCCAGAAACAAACACTCCAGACAGTTAATATCAACCATGCTTCCACCTTTACAGGATTTGATTATGACTTTTTATTTTTTTAATCTAAAGTTGTGTCTGTGCTATGGGGTTACTGGTGTATTAGAGCCCGCAGAACCTCTAATGGATTCGTCATCTCAGCAAAGTTGCAATTTATACTGCTATAGTGAAACAGATCAGTGGAAGCTCACTTTCACTAATACGTAAATGTATGAGCGTTAGGGGCTTGTGCTAGCACAGCTACTCCGTGGAGGAAAGCATCTAGTTGACACAATATAGATTTGTGATGGCTTAGTTCAGATTTGGAGAGGGAAGGGAAGGTTTCTTGTTTTTGCTGTTGCTTTTGAGGCTCTAGCCAGGTGCCTTGGATACTAAYCCCAAAGCATTTGGTTGACATCTTAAAGCTTCCTATATAGATGTACAATTACTATAACTATACAGTTTTGGTAGAATATACTTCCCTCACATAGCATTACTATTTGCATGCCTAGCTTTATAAAATGAAATGTTAGTCTTCATTTTTGAAGCTGTTGTGCATTTCAAGTGAATAAATCGAGTTTGGTTGTGTTCTGCACTGTGCTCCGCTCATTTCTGTAAAGTAGCAAGGATGTGAGTTTCCATAAAAAGGAGTTACACTGTGTCCTATTTAATATTCCTGCTGTTAGTGCTACTTTTGCTTTCTCCTGATGCTAGGCTGGTTGCAATCACTTCGACAGTTTCTTTTCCTGATCCCAAAATGTAGTCCTAAAATAAACTGGTGACGTGCACAAGCTCTTCTGGAGCCAACAAACTGTAATGTGACTTTAGATTGAGTAACAGTGGACAGACTACTTATATTTGCAACTCTGGAGCACCGCAGTGGGATTACATTTAGAAGATATACAAAGCATTTGAATTTTAACTCCCATGAAAATGCAAGGTGAGGCAAGAGCCACTGCAAAAATACTGAAAAAGTTTTGGGGTAAAAAAAGCTTGGTTGCTAAATTGCAAGGTGATTTTGGGCCAACTGCTTCTCTCTGTGTTTTGTTTTGCTTCCTACCCTTTCTCTCTCTCTGTTTTAGCCTGTAGCTCTGTGAACAAGAGCAGTCCCTTTATAATGCCCAGCCTGCCATGGTGCCACCTCAGCCAAGGTCTAGGTTGCTCCATTTTGTACAAATTAAAGCAGATTTGGGGGAGCTGGCGCAGGCTAGAGATGATTTGGGGTTGTGAAATTCGGATCTGGATTTAGAGCTCTACTAACCAAATATTAAAAAGGCTTTTCTCATTTTATGGTATGTTTTCTTTTGTTTTGTTTCCATGCACTGTGTACACAGTAAGGTGTAATTTGAGTTCCAGAGAGCATACACTGTAAATGCAGAGCCTGTGAAATTCTCGTTTACGTCTTACTTCAAATACCTGATATTCTGTGCATCCCAGTTTGGGGCTCAGATTTAGGTTATGGCCAGTAATTTAAAACCATAATGGTGAAACTTAGAGCTTTATATTTGAACAGGAGAAGAGTCTCCCAGTGAACACAGAGATTTTATGGGTGAGGGTAAACAAAAAGAAAGTAGTGTCTCATGGTTTCATGGTAATTCCAAATTAATTGTGTCTGTTCTCTTTTATGAAAAATACTTTTTTTGTTTATGGAGAGGTAGGTGCTTTCTCTGATGTGATTATTGGGAGAGATGATTTTGCTCTCAGTGCCAAATCTGGAGCTCGATTTTCAGATGCTGATGATTGCATGTGGAAAAATCACTTATCTAGCATTTTACTATATAATTTGTCTGGGACAAGTGTGTGAGGATACTTCTTCAGAAAAGAATTAATTCTTATTTATTCATGTCAGGAAGACGATAAGAGACATTTGATTCTTTTTGTGTTTTTTTTTGTTTTTTTTGTTTTTTTTTTTTTTACCCCAGAGCAAAATGTCACATTACCAACTCTCTCTGTCAGTTCTTTATTCTTTTTCATGTAGATTTGTCAAACTTTCTGGTTAAGCAAGGAAATTTTTTTTTTTTAATATACATTGGATTCTAATGGGAGATTTTGTGATGAAAGAATGAAAAAACTGGAATCACATTGTAGGACTTCAGTGGAATTTATATAAAGATTGGGATTGGCAAGAGATAAACTAGACTACTTACTGCTTTTAATAATGTATTATCTCTGAAAATGTTGATCAAATAATTTTTTTAGTAAAAAAAATAATAACCTCAGTGCACATAAGATTGCTGATTCCTTTAAAATCTTGAAATTGAATTTAAAAGTAAAGCTTTTCAGCATATTTTTAGATGATGTAAAATAAATAAAGTGTTGGAGCAAAGTCAGGTTTCATGTCATCATTCATAGCTTCTCATGAAACATCTGTCACATCTCAGACTAAAAGAGAGACCAGTGGAAACAGCTTCATGCTAAACCTGGGATAAAAGGTAAAAGGAGGCTGTCTTGCTAAGGAAATGGAGTAGAAAATAAATACTGAAACTACGTATTTATGTCATGAAATGATCACTGTTTTTTCATAGTTCTGAATGTTCCATTTCCTCTAACCAGAGCAGCACCTAGTGGCTGAAAAAACAGAAAACTTTCTCTGGAAATAGAGTGATCTACTGGTGGTTAGCTGGGGGGTCAGGATCAGGGCAGGGGAGAGGTACTTTCTGATCACGTGTGGAATAATTCTGTAGCAAGGACTGTAGGGTTGCTATGGCTCGGTTAAGTGCTACAGTAATTTGCATAACATTTTCTGCTGAGAGATCTCAAATGTTTTGGATTACCAACGCCCACATAAGCCATACAGAATCTTCAGCTCTAAGAATCTCAGAACATACTGGGACAAACTCAATGCACCCGATAAGCACTTTGATTTCATGGATATAAAAATAAAGTTGCAGATGCTTTGACATGTTTTAGGATTTATATCTATTCTGTGTAAAAAGATTAGGTTGAAAAGAGGTGTTTAAATATTAAATAATATTTAAGGTTTGTATGCTGTCTTTGACCTTGGCGAAATATAAGCAGCAGCTGTGTTTATAGTTTGAAACCAGTATTCACTTCAATCCTGGAATACCTTCCTTTTCCCATTCAGTTGAGGTGACATTAATTTGTCTGTTTATCTAGATGCTATGTTTGTTCATATTAAAGAGAAACATTTTGCAAACTCTTAGATTTCAGTTCTGCACTGGGGTATAGTCACTATGCATCTCCCACAAGCTCAGGATTTAGGCAGATGCAGTGGGGAGAGTTGGAAAATGTCATGCATATCCTATTCCTGTATTTGCTGCTTTTATCTCATATGATATAGCCTTATGTGCTTGAGGTTGTAGACAGCCCCACAGATTTTAGTGAAACAACTTACAAGAGTGAAGTGCCTGCAAGACCATTTCAATCTGTTTTTACCTTGGAAGTGTCTAGCACTTTAGCAAGAGGAGGGCTAAGAACAGATTTTTCAAAAGAGCTCAGAAAAATAATGAACTCTGTTTAGAAACCTGGCATTGAGCATCACAATGGGAGCTGCTGGGTGCCGAGTTAGTTGTGAAAGTTTAACTTCTTCAAATGTTAAAAAGGGAACAGAGGATTTTTTTTTCCCTCTTTTATTTGATTCCAGTTGTGTATATGCAAACATGAATGTCAGTGGTTTTGAAAATCTGGCCATATGCGGAAAAGCTAGAGTCAAGACAGTCTTTTGGGGGTGCTTTACGTTCCTGTTTGAAATTAATTTGCTAATGAAATGTAGTCTAATAGATTGGCTATAAGGAAAAATTGAGTGTACCCATATGAATTTCTTTCTTCAGCCARCTGTGGTTTGTTAAGGGTCTGTGACGCTGGCTCTTTGATTTTGAAGGTTTACCCAATTATCTTGCTGCGTAGCATAAAGCAGTAACCTGTTATTTAGACTTCTTTTTGAGGATTTTTGAGTAGTGGAACTATAACTCCTGATCTGCACTTAATTGACACTGAAGATGTTCACGTTTATTCAAATAGAACTAAACACTAAGATGTRTAATTTTGATGCCAATTAGTCTAGTCAAGTAAAATTAGCTAATAAAAGACTGTATTTAACTGGTGGAAGAAATGAATATTTATGAAACAAAACAAAAAATTTCTCACTATTCCAGCCCCGTAGAACATACAATGCTATTGCAAATGTAAAAAGGTGCTAAACAGCAGTGAAGTTTTACATACGTGGACTCTTAGAGAAAACATGAGTAAGGCAACAAGCCTGCACTGTAAAATGACAGGAGCAGGTTGTCTTAAGGACCAGTGGCTAGCTGTCGGTTCTAGCTGAAGAGAGGTATGGTGATCTCTGTAAAAGCCCAGGAAGGTGGAGCAGGTATGGTTGTCAATTTTGGTTATAAGCAGAAGGAAACTGAAGAACGGCATCTCCTTGCTAGAACTCTAGGAGAGACTAGAAAGTGCGGAGTGGCTGTGTTAGCTGTTTTGTCGTGAGAAGTTGCCTAAAAAGTAGCTTTGGGGGGTCTCAGCCTGCAGGAATTGCATAAGGAGGCTGAAGTGTGGAGAGTGATGATCCACAGGAAAGCAGAGGACTAAGGATTTTTTCCCTGAAGCGTTGTAATCAGTTAAGCAGTGAAGTGGGAATTCATCTGATATGTTGTAGAATTAGCAACAGCCCAAAGCYACGATGGGGGTACTACTGGATATGTGAAAATACATACTGAATTTACTGGGAATACTAAACCAGAAGAGAAGCAACAAGTCTGTAGACAACTGTCTCCAACGCTCTTTGGTCTGTGATTGTTCTCCAGTTCTTGTGGACCAACTAGTGCTGAAGGCAGTCCCTTGGAGCACYCTCCCTTCTTGTCACTGCAGCCCTCTTCCTTCAAAGACCTCTTGGCCAGTAGTGTTCTCTATTCCTGCTAAGAGGAGTGTTAGCTGCAACTCTGGATCTTTTTTTTTCATCAGCTTTCAAAGTTGTGAAAAAGTAAAGCAAGGTGTTCCTTTTCCTGACAGCAGGTTTTCATCTTCATATTCTTCTTGGATAGCAATCAAGCAGACAAGGGGACTCGTACAAAGTTCTCTCTGGAGCTTTCAATATTCTGAATATTTGGGGCTTGCAGTTAAGTCAGTCTGGTCTGTGCTGTTCGTCAAGTTCTAGACATGCGGAAACTAAGGCAGAGACCTGACTTGATCGTTGTTACATAACTTGATAGAGAAATCCATCTGTTCATGTAAGTAGGGCTCAAATCTATAAATGGCAAATGCTGTCAATCAGTAATATTTTTATATAGTATCTGCATGTGATCTGGTCACACCACTTGGCATACGTACAAGAGGTTTCTAGCATTTATGTTCACCTTTTGGGGAGCTGATTTGTATTTGAGGAATGATCTTGTTTTTGAGGTTGGACTTTCCCTATCATAGCTGTTAATGGATTGATAAAATTAATGCATAAATTACATGTACCATATCTTTCAGATTATTAGTATGATAATTGCACCAAAAATAAAACTACAGTGTTAAAGTGAAGGTATTTAAACAATATTGCTGACTTTTGAAATCTCATAGAACTATGTACATCTAAAAAGACTGCCTCCATAGCCTTGTAATAATCCAGAGACAAATTTGAAAAAGATGCAGCTTAATTAAAAAAAGCATGATTCTTTGTGCAATCTCTATCCCGTGCATACCACCTCCTGTTCAGCTTCCAGCAACAGTGATTTGCTTGTTCAGTATCTGTATCAACTACAAATGGTGCAGCCTTAATGAATCTGAGTCCTTTGCCGTTTGCTGGAGATGGCTGTACTATGCACACTGCCCCCAGCCATGCCCCCAGGGAAAAGCCAGGCTCTGTTTCGGACTGCAGCACTATATGTCAGGAGAAGATTTGAGATTTTGAGTGGAGAGGGCCCCCGATTTGAAGCAGGCTGTTCCAGCTACATCTGCTTAGGCTCAGAACTTGAAAAGAGGCTGAATAGCCCTGAGGGAGGATAAGCAAAAGGCAGAAGAGGAGAAGCGATAATGGTTCTTTTTATGTGGAGTTTACAGGCTGCACAGCTGCATGAAGGGAATAGAATTGAAGGCTTTGCTGGTCTGTGTGTGTCAGTTTGGTTGAACAAATGTCCTGTAAATAAATCAGAAATTCCAGAGAGCCTTTATTAAACCTGGGCCTCCTGTGAGCTCGCTTGTAGCTGTTCAGACCCTGATTATTATCTTCTGATGGAGACTTGGCTGGCAGTTCATGTATCCCTACCAGAAAGGAAACAGGACAAATATTGGCACTTGGAAGCATTAAGTGGATTTGAAGCCATCTGTAGTGAATTCTGATTTGATTAAACGATTGCTGTATTTAGGCAGCTTGTGATATATAATTTTGATCCTGTATAATTCATGCAGTTTAAGGAAAATACTATATATCAGTTTATGACCAGTGGTACAGTAACATCTTTCAGTGTGATTAAACTGTGAAATTATGTGCAATGTTAATTTGGAGTTTGGTTTGAAGCTTCAGATATCTGGGACGATCAGATTTCTTACTCAGCTAAATTCATATTTTTATCCAAAGAGAACAAGAGAAAAAGTATGCATGGGATGGCATGGGTGAAGCAGACTGTTGCTGTCACTTTTCTGCTACAGATGGTCTATATGGTGGTTATAGAACAGAGCTTGCTCAAAATGTGTATGAGGTCTGCAGAATATGAAATGCAAAATGCAGTTGTAAGGGGGAAAAGTTCTTGGTCCCCTCTGGACTTTAATCAAATAAACTGTAGTGATCCTGCTTATTGGCATAATTCAAAATGTGTTGGGTATCAGAACTCTGGAAGGGACAGAGGAGAGAAAGATGGGTGCTTCCTGACAGCRATGAACATGCAGTACGATGAACAGGGTTCTGCTTAAGGTTGTTATTGCTTCCGATGCACCGCAGATCTTTTGTAGGAAAGGTTAAGYTGCCTCTACATGAGACTATTGATGACAGTTATGAACTTTCATATGGCGGCCATTAAATAAAATTGTCTTTACTGGAACTGGGTTAGAAGATGGAGACTAAGGCTGTATTTTGAAGGACCAGGAAGCAGGCCCGCCTAAGCTGCATGTGCACTTCAGCAGGTTGAAACCGTGTAAGGCCTGATAGCAACTGAGAGGTGAGCTTAGGGAACATGTAAAGGAGAAGTGATAATGAAAAACTGGTTTGCTTATTGGCTGTTTGGATTGATATAAGGAAAAATGACTCACTGATTATTGGCAAAGTTACTCTAGGGAACACTTACCTTTTTATTAAGATATTAGCATAACTTTTCAAGTGAAAAAGTGTGACAAGCATTAATTATGTTTTTGAGGTCATTTGTCATAAGAAGCTATTGATAATTTGAACTCAGCTATTAGCTTTTTATGGACAACATCTCATAGCTAGTCATGCAAATGACATCACTGCAGCGACATACATTACACTCGTGCTGAACTGAATACCTTGCAGATGCTTTTGGACCCCAAAACTGAGTTAATTGGAGGAAATGGCTGGCCTACACAGAGATCTGAGTTTGTGCTTTCACTGTTTGGATTAATATTTTTCTGTGTATTAATTATTATGGAATAATTATCTTAAATTTCTCTGTTCATAAGTGTACTAATCTTCTATGACATGTCAAAATCTGAAACTTCTACATGATTTAAATTTAGTTTGGGGGAATAATCCCTYTTGTGATTTCTAGCTTCTCCCCTAATAAAAATCTACAATGGGTTTCTTCTTTTCACCCAGGTGCCTATACTTTAAGATTTCCTGGAAAGCTGAAACATTTAAGTGTGTGGCTGAGTTGGAACTCATGAATTAGTAATGATGTTTAGGTCTATTTCACTGTGTATAAAGAGAATTCTGCTTTGCATTAATCACATTCTTAAATGGAGAAGGCACTTTCTGGTCTAATCAATAACTTTTCCTGTTATAAAATACAGAGATAAGTGACTTGTTCAAAATTAGTGTGTCATTAAGAACAGGATCTATAACTCTGACTCCCAAATTTATCTGCCGGACCATGCTTTCCTTTTCATTGCTCACATATGCTGTCTTTTACAGTATGGCTTGATTTTCATGTTAGTGTTTTAGTATACTGGAAACAGTTGAATCATGTTTAATATAGGTCTGATCAGTCTTTCCTTGCTCCTCAACTGTGGTGAAAAACATCTTAAAAACCATATTGGTAGAAAACCGTAAATTTAGGGTAATCGTTAACTTCATGAGAGATTTTAGAAATTACTTTTGTTGATCAGCTGATTGACAGTAACGAGGGCTTTTATACTTTAATTTAAAGCTTTCCACTTTGCATTTGCTAGTATTCTTGCTTTTTATCTGGAATTTTTGTCAAAAAGTAGTTTTTAAAAATCACAGGAAAGATAAAGGTATGTAAAAGGCTTGTCTGACATGATATGTTTAAAATGTGGAGCATACAGAAATACTGCATGGACTTTGTCAGTGAATTAGATGCGCTAATATATTTGCTGACAATTTCTGCCTCAGTGAGCAGAAACCAAAAGACTGCCCATGTTATCATAATGCCAGATAGTATTTTCTATGACTAATGTAAAACGCTTTATATGTCAATACATGGCTCATTAAAAAATCTTTTAAATTGTGTATTGTATTTTCTGCACTGTGAACAGTTGAATGATGAAACACTGTTCTTTAGAAAACATCTGTGTTTTTCTTTTAATTATGCCTAAGCTTTTATAGCAGCACATAATTGGAGACATAATTTTGCAGGCTGTGTTATTTTGGGGTTAATTTATAACATCCGAGTGCTTGGCCACCTTACAGCTTCTGCAGATTGGGTAGTTGGACAATTAAGTGCTGTAAAGTATGCCTGCAGTTATCTGTAGCCAGAAAATAAGGTGCAAAGTTGATGCMAGTGTTCAGGTCCTTTTCAAATTCAGAGATAGAATATTAGCATGAGATTTTTACACGTATAGATTGAAGCAATTGATGTGGAGTATCAGTTATGTAGGCTTTGGAAATAGCTTGCTCTACCAGCAGCAGTACAGGTATGGGGAGCAAGAAAATCTTCTCTGAGGTTGTGATCCTGCAGCAACATAAACTGATCCAACTTGGTTAGCTTGGTCCCATCCTGTCSTCTGGCTGTGGCATTTGTGCGGCCAGGACGTGAGGGGGTTTAAGGATCTGAACTAGCAAAAAATTCACCCTACAAAAAATTTAGTTTTCTACCAACTCAGCAAACTGATGCAGCTCTCCAGGAGATCAAATGACTGCTAGAGCTGGCATGGGTGGAAGGAGAGTGCTGCAGTACAACTGTGGTTAGGGGAAGCACCAGGGCGTATCAGCCCTAGCTTTATTCAAACAAATCTGAATATCTTTTAGAAATCAGAAACCGTACTTTTCTTTACTTGCGTACAATTATTTGCAATATGCATTGTGTTGTGAACTAATAAAATGTTTAACTTGCTACTTTTTGTCATTAGAGATCCCAAATAATCTTGCATACTTCAAAGAGATGTTTTCATCCATTATTGGACTACTATTATATATGGAATGAAATTGAAGAATATTTAGTAGTAATTGAAGAATATTTAGCAGTATGCAATAACAAGGGAGATGTACTGTCACTGTTATCAGCGCAGTCATCTTAAAAAGTATGTAAGTTTTAATTGTATCAAATAACCATATTGTAGTTGCATTCCACTTCAGCAATTAATACAAATCAGAATTCAATTTTGGCCATAAAAACTACCCAAAAGTTGTTTTTCAGATAACAGCCCATTAGTTTTGAGAATATTTTTGAAAGCTCAGTGTTAATTTATGCTGTTTTTTTTCCTCAGACTTTAATGTATCTTCAAAGTATGTAACTGAAAAAATAATACTGCAGCTCTGAAAAATGTCTTAATAAATATGAAAAAATATAAGTGATAAGAGTTGGAAGATGTTTTTCTTATTTCTAGAGAGAGGAAAATATAGTAATAAATTTTCAGGTCCAAATGTCTGTGCACAGGCATGTAAAATTATTAGATAGTCTCTGATTCTGTATCAGGAGAATAAAATGTCCTTGCAGGAGAATGAGTGCTGATATTTGAGGCCCTGAAAGAAATATCAGAGGAATGCATACAATRCAGAAAGACAAATTTGGTGAAGCTATGTAGGAAGATGCTTTTTTAAACATACTTCATCCATAARCAGCAAGTGAGAATAAATTGAAAAGCGTACTCTAGAGTGGATAAACATCTTATTTTTTCCAGTTAGTAATGATTAATAAATCACGTGTGATAAATAGTTTGATTATCTTTACAAAGCATGACATTAAACCGTATTTAATTTTTTGGATCAATAAGCTACTGCATTTTGAAAAGAACTTGAAAGTTTAAATCTTCACATGCTAAAGA
The DNA here is from genome assembly GCF_003343035.1 of Apteryx rowi. NCBI lineage: Eukaryota > Metazoa > Chordata > Aves > Apterygiformes > Apterygidae > Apteryx > Apteryx rowi. The sequence goes on along the minus strand of NW_020447196.1, from coordinate 722,574 downwards.
AATACCAAAAGCTTCCAACATTTTCCCTTACAGTTTTATTTGAAACCCTTTGAAATTGTCCTGAACGCTGTAGTCTTTTGATCTTGTGTTTGTTTTCAGAGGCAGGTACAATGCTGAACTCTTTTGGATGGTGGAACATCCTGGTGTCAAAGAATGTCCCTTTTCTGTGGGCTACTGTAAGCCACATGCTAATGTGCAACTCCACATGTCACAACTTGGATGACATAAGGCATTCAGCTAGCATTAATAATAGCTAATTCTTGGTCTTTTTAGCTGATGTGACTGACAAACTTATTCTGTTACATGACTGTCAGCTATATCACAATGTTAAAGGATCGTCTTTCTGGGACTTGAGGAGATCTGAAGTGTCATTTATATTCAGTATCACTCGTGCATTTCCCCTGATCATACAGCCAAATGCCAAAGGCTTCTATGAGGCTAGTTTGTTTGCTGCTGCCAAGAGTGATGCAAAAGCAGAATTAGGGTTTTTTACAAGATCTTTTGGCTTGCCAAACTCAGCTACCTGCAAGTTAGAAGAAAATGATTAAGCATAAGTATCAGTGTTTCTCTGTTCTGCTCCCTATAATGCTAATTTGGGTGAGGGTATAGGACACAAAATACAACACAGAAATCTAAGTAGGAATTTCCTGTAGGTTTCTGATTCTAAACCAGATTGAGAGAAAAATTCTTGATACTCTGAATGTAAATTATCATTCTTGTGGTGATTCATAACTAGATAGAATTCTGCTGGTTAACAGATATAGCTGAAAATAAAACTCAATATCCATGTTTCTATTTTTAGAAGGCATTTTGTAAACTAGCACAACTCAGGAGGGAAGTTATATGGTCAGAGGACTTCAGAATTCTGGTTGATTAGCGGCTGATACACTGCTCCCATGACCATTATTAGTGGGCATAATCCTGAGAGGACATCTCAGGAAAAAACCTTTCATTGTATAGAAGTACATAGATGCCTTTAGAGGCTAGTTTGAGCAATAGTGGAAGCAACATAGAATTCATCTGAAGACTTAGACAAATTAGCCCTTTCTGAGCTCCATCTCCTCCTTCCAAAGTAGCTGTGCTGACCACTGTGCTATGGAGTCATTGTAGGTGACTTCCTCTGGTAAATAAATGAACTATTTCATGTAAAGGGAAAGAACATCAGTAATGAGTCTGCAAGTGTGCTTCCCATGCAATACCACTGTTCTCTAAAGATGAGAGGGGACCATACTGAAGTTTCTCAAATGTTTAATGGGGAGAAATATGCAGGATGTAAAAGCAATTTGAGGTGAGTTTAAATTATGGGAAGAAATAGTGAAAGTGTACATAAGGAGAAGTTTCCACATCAGATATGTGGAAAAGTTCACTAGCTATAGCAATGGTCCTTCAGAGATTTTATATTTGACTGCGCACAGTCCTGGTAAACGTACCATAAGGAGTAAGTGGACAGTGGCAGTGCATGGGATTTGATGACTTAACAGGCTTATTTCCTTTGTAATTGGTTTAATTCCATACCTTTCCGTTGCTCATCACCAGAATGTTGTCACATTCCATAACTGTGTCTACGCGATGTGCGATGGTTAAGACTGTACAGTCCTTAAAGGCTTCTCTGATTGTGCACTGAATTAGCGCATCTGTTTTGGAATCGATAGAAGCTGTGGCTTCATCAAGAAGTATGATCTGGTGAAAGAAAAACCCTTCAAGCATTCAATGTGGTAGCAATTTAGTGCCAAATATGAAGTCACATGATGTTTTCATACAAGAACAGAGAGAAATGTATATTGAAAACTAGGTAACTATCTTCAATTGCTTGTTATTTATAGTTCATCTAGAACAAGAGAATACATAATTAATTCACATGACCTGGGCTTAAGATTTTCTCAAGTTTCAAAGAATTTATCAGCTGTAATATTAGTAGTCCCAGACATTTAGCATGCATATAACAATTTTCAGGATTGGGCCCAAACAGAAATCTTTTCATCCTTTAAACACCAAAGGTACTTAACATGAGTATTGAACATTTGGATTAAAAAAAAAAAGGGGGAACAAAAAGTAAGTTTCAGTCAAATTGATCTTGCATATAAACCAGTCATGTAAATGACAGACAAATAATAGGTTATTTTTAGGTTCCTTTTTCCCTTTTCTTTTTTAGGAATTTTTAGGCAAAACATACTGGGTGTAGTACATGAGTATTCTTCTTTATATATATCTAATATAACAATCACTTCAGTTACTTACTTTTGAATTTCGAAGCAGTGCTCTTGCCATGCAAAGGAGCTGCCGTTCCCCCACAGAGAAATTCCCTCCGTTTTCAACAACGACTGCTTGCAAGTTTCCTGGGAGTTTTAATATCTAGAGCACATTAAAAAAATGACAAGACTTCATACATTCTTTATGCTGGTTGTGCTCCATTGCACATTTGTCTGATTTTATAATTAGTTGTGTGTCATGAATTTCTGGCAATGTTGTACAGTATAAAATTGAAAGGAGGAAACAATGAAGTAAGCACATTTTAGTTATAGTATACTCACACAAGTGAAATACACATTCATTATTATTGTTACAGCCTTCATGAAGAATTATATGCAGTAATAGTCAATAAATAATGAATTTTGATTCATTTTAGTATTTTTATCAGAAAATAAACTATAACTGAAAACCCAAAATACATACAGTATCTTTCATAAATGTTCTTTCAAGTGCTTGCCAGATCTGATCATCTGTACAGTTACTGAAAGGATCTAAATTATATCTGAAAGAGGAAGAAACAGTCTTTAAAAGAGGCAAAACACAAGATAATAGAGCCAAATAACTATCARGCAATTATTTTTAAATATTTGAGTGGTCAAATAACTTATCTGTATGCATTTTATTTTAATTTTTATTATAGAGTATTTTCATTGTTTTTTTGTCTACTTCAAATTTTTCTGCACTTGGGTACTTAGGGAGCCCAAGAGAAAGAAAAGCCCTGTTTTCCCAGTGTCTAGATAATAGCATTTGGGGACTCACTACTGTTCTAAAGAGAGAGCTATATTTTTATAAAGTATATTAGCTTCCTTCAAGCAATCATTGATGCTGCACATCTTATGTAATTGCTCCTTACCTCACTTCTGACTCTGGTCACATTAAAGCTTTTGTTATATTTACCTTTCTGTTAAATTATTTTTGTGAAAAGGATGGTATATCAGGGTAGCTTGGTGAACAAGTTGAGTAAAGTATTCCAAGACTACATAACAACGTGAAAGATGGCACTGACAGTCTTGCGAAAGAAAATGAAGTGGGCCCTAAGATTGGGTGGAGAGGAGTTAAAAGGAACGGGAATGGAGACTGGGCAAAAGCTGTCAGCGTTCATTATGTGCCGAAGATGCTGTTACTCTGCGTTTTGAAGATAAGTAAAAGAGAAGGTGTGCACAGTCCGAAACCACTGTAGTAACTTAAAAGTGGAGATGCTAGGGCTGAAATGAAAGGCCAGAGATGATGTTTGTGAGTAACATTTCGGATGGACTGGTAGGGTGGAAGGAGAGTGGGATCATCTATTGCAATGGGGAAAGAAGGAGCTAGAAAAGGTTTAAGAAGAACTCAGCTTGAAGTAACAGCTCTTCAACCCGGTATGTTGTACAAGGTGGCGACACATGTCCTACTGAAAAGGGAGAATTTTAAAAAATGGTTTCACTTACCCCTAGTTAAAAAGTTATTTTACTATAAAAAATGGGTTATTTCAAATACTTTGAAATAGTTTGTACTTTATATAGTTCTATTCTCAAAAATCTAGTTCACTGAGGATGTCTGGGTAAATGAATGTGAAATTTGGGTTTAGTTTCCAGCTTTGTTTCAGACTGTATAAATTTGAGGCATAATCTTGACCAAGATCTGTCTCCATTTCCTATTTCTATTGAGTATTAGTACTTTCTTTCTTCTACTTAGTGTTTGTTTGGATTGTTTGCAGTGTACAGTCTTCATCTTAGAAACCTAAAATGGAATTTGGATCTCACTGTTAGTGGAATTAGTAGTAGTAACAAAACAGTGCTGAGATCTCAGGGCTTTAAGCCCCTATAATAGCAGTGTGAGTTTTAAAATACACTAAAATACTGTATTATCATTTTTTGTTTTACTATGGAAAAATTGTGAATGTATAATTGTAACAACAGCTACCTTACTGTACCTATGAACAGAATGGGATCTTGAGGAATAACTGAAAGTTTTGTTCTTAGGTCGTGCAAACTAATTGTACAAATGTCCACGTTGTCTATTAGGATAGTGCCAGCAGTGGGTTCTACTAGTCGAAACAGTGCCACTCCTAGGGAAGATTTGCCTGTAGGAAATAAAACATGGAATGATTTTTTTTTTTTTTTTAAACGATTATCTAAAGTGGATACTGCCCAGATCTGGAAGGTTTTTCACTGACTGAGCTCTGATGGAATATCTTTCCCCATCCCACAAATAAAATACAGTATAATGGGCATGACTGGAAAATGTTAAAAGTTGTGTGTCTGTGCCATCCTATCATTATGCCACATCCATCATTTGGAGTGTGTGAGAGGAGTATGTGATTTTAAGGTGCGCAAAATTTGTTCATTTTCCTTACTTGTTCATTCTGGGCTCTCTGAACATGTTAAAAAGTGTACCAGTAATATTAAAATTGCTTTTTAATAAGGGCATTCTTTGAAATTTTGCTGAAAGCCACTTAAGGTTTTTAATCTTCAGAAAGGAGCATTAGTATATTAGATGAACAATGTAAAAATTGAACCTACACAGTTAATTCTCCTGATATAAGACAACTTACAAAATTAATGTACAGCAGGCCATATGAGCAATAGGCAATTTGACATGCGCAATAAAGAATTTAGAAATGTCCATGAAAATTCACAAGTTGATAAACTTTTTATTAACTAAAGATGATAAAATCTGATTTAACCTATGATGTTTATTGAACTGTGAATGGATAAACCAATATCCGTGAGTTGGGAAAATAGTTTTCATTATTTGCTGAACTGACAACTTTCTTTGCAGTTTGTGCGTAATTAAAGGGGAGGCTTCAAGACTGCCCTCCCTCTCTGCAGGATCTATTTACATGGCACAATGAGATGTTGCATAATGATACCAAAGTTAGATCCCAGTGTGTGAGAGATTAGAAGTCGTACTGCCATGTTCCCATACTGTTTCACATGCACTAAGAATCCATGTTTCTCAGTGTCGTTTGTTAACATGTATGGAGTACACTACACTGGCGTTGCTGTTTTATTCGGGGTAACTTCTTTACAATTGTCTTGGAATGTCATTGTACAGCCCTGCAGTATGTAGTGCAGAAATTTTCAATGTATGGATTATTAAAGAGTGTGACTTAGTGGTAGAGGTGGATCTTCATAGTATAAAAGCAGTTTTTAGATAAATCTATTTAGAAACAATAGTCTTTGAGAAATATGACATTAGGTGGCACAAGAAAACACAAATCTGACAAAAAGAAAAATAAAAATCTGCATCTTACCAGAGCCTGTTCTTCCAACAATACCAATTGTTTCTTGACCATTAAATTTAATATTTAGGCCTGTGAGAACCAAAGGACTGTTTTCTCTGTATTTCATTTGATAATTTTTAAATATAATTTCTCCATGACTCGGCCAACCTTTGGGAGATTTCAGTGATTCCGAATGTTTTGGAGCCTCAGGAACACACGTCTCAGGAATGGGGAGGGGAAAAAAGGTAGAATACTTAATATATCCACTTTAATAGTACTGTTATTTTTTAACAGAGTTCATAATATTTATATAAGTTGTGGTCTTTCTACCACATTTATAGGTAGCTCTTACCAGGACATACTGCATTATCTGTTCAACTGAAGTAAATTTAGCATCTGTCTCTGTTCCTGTCCTTACACATACTTGGAGAAGTCCGCTCAGCTATAATTTAAACAGAAAAAATTTTTGGTATAACTGTTGGAAAATCACCTCTTGTTCATTTTTATCTATAATAGCTCTGTTGAGGAGAGAAAATTGAACAATCAAAGTAAAAGGATGCTTAAGAGAGTGAAGCAGTACAAAAGCTTATCAACAACAGAGTTCAGTAATAGACCCTGAGGCAAATTCCAAGCTATTACAACTGCCTGTGGAGACTGCCAAGCTGCAGGAGCTAGAAAAATATCTTTCACAGTTTGATGAGAAATCCTGTGTTTTTTCTAGCCTCAGTTCTTACTGTTAGGAGATGTTCCAGAATCAATAAAATGCATTAGATAGTATATTTACTGTGAAATTTTAACTAAATATGTATTTTTAACAACATTAATAATCCAGCAGCAATGTTCTTATAGTGTATTTATTCCTCTTCCATTAATTTTAAGTAAATATTTGAGTTTTAAATATAAATAAAAGTAATGGACTGAGGTGAAAAAAGGCTAAGGTGAAGAAAAAAAGCTTTTTGCATCTCAGGGTTTTATTATGATTGGAAATACTTAAGTAGCTGCACTGCAAGCGGCAAAATAGTTTAAAAAAAAAAGTGTAGCTTAAGACTGTAAAGTGGGGATGCTTTTAAGACAAAAATAACTTTTGCTTTTATTTCTTTATGAAGAAAGCAATTCTAATTCCTTTTTGTGCCCATGAAGCAAACTATGATTCATTTTCTCCTATGCATTCTAAACAAAACTAAGTTATATTTCCATATGCTAAACACCTATGCGAAGAACAATTACTTATTTTTGTGTTTAATAGTACACAAAGACCGTAATGACAACTGGGACATACTTTGCTAAATTTGAAGAAAGTACAGTCTTGGCTTTGCCCATAATGAAATAGTTTCAATTTCATTTAAAAAAGATATTACAATTGAGTTTAGCAAGCTATAACGGTGAATTTGTGTGAAATGAAATACATATTCAGTAACAATGAAATATACATTAGCTACATGTACAACTTGTTGTACAAAAGCTCTTTCTAAAGTATTGACTTTTATCTCTCGCCTCCTTTTTCATTGCTTTAGCTTGACATGCTTGCAGAATACTGTCTGATTATAAATAGGATAGAATATGGCCCAAGAGAATATAATTCTTGAACTGTATTGTATAAACATTGGCTAACATAAGAAAATTACATGTAGTATTGTAATTTAACAAGATTAACCTACAAATAATTTGTTTCACCTGGATGATATAGGATAATGTCAAGCCTTTTGATGCAGCACTTATGGAAGGAGGGCTCAGAACAACAAATAGAGCCACGATCAAAGTCACAAAACTCATGAGGATATCCATTCTAACTGCAAACCAGCGTAATGCACAATTGAATAACAGAAAATGTTTGGCATTTTCATTATTTAACTTTTTAAACCTGTAATGAAGGCAAAAATGAACATTCAGTTTTACATAGATAGGTTTTAACATAAATGAAAGTTTCATGCCAAGAGATGAAGTAGTTTKTTTTTTTTTTTTTTTTACTATAAGCTTCATGAATGCTTTTACTCGTAATATTATGCAAGCACAGCTGCCTAAAGTAGGCATGCCCACGATTATTACAGATTTATGAAGAGTCAGTTTACACTGCAACATTTTCCAAGGCAAGTACTATAATTCTGAGGAGAATCCTGCAGGTCAGGCATTCTCTCCGCTCTGCTACCATATGATGAAGATGCTTGGATCAGTGCTTGTCACTTTGGGAATATACTTCATAACAGGTGCTCTGTTTCCAGCTCCCAAACCTTCCCATATTAGTTTAATAGAGGATCATTCTTCTTGGGTGTACTCAATCTTCTGTCTCTTTAAAAAACAAAACCAGTTTAAACAAATCCCCTGTGATCCATTCTCTAATCTATGCTGGGCCAGTGGGCTCTGGACCTGCCTTCCTCCTCTCTTTGAGACAGTTGGCTTCCCTGAGGAGACATGCAGCGGTAAAACCCCTTTGTGCCCAAATGTAGGGATGGCACCTGTAAGACAAGTAAGATGAAGGGGAAGGGCTGGACCTCCATTCTTGCTACCTGTGTCACGTCACACTAACACTGGGCCATGTGAGGAGGCATGTCTCAAACTGGACACAGTTTGAGAAGGACAGCTCCTGCCCCAGGGCTAGGGAGTACAGGAATCATTCTGCATTCCTGTTGGCTGTGCAGCAAGGAGCATCATAGCCTCTCCCTGGCTTTGGAGGAGGGAGAGAGAAATGGCAATGGTGKGGAGCAGCTGTGAATGTGTGAGTTGCCAGAGGAGACAAAAATGGGAAGGATGGGGGCTACTGCTGTTAGATATGGAYCTGTAGTAACCAGTAGCCCTGAGAAATTTAAAAAGAAGTGTTTCCCCTAAGAAGCCCTGGTGGAACTAAAGAAAGCAAGGAGTTGTGGTGGGCTAGATCACTGATCACCCACTACATGTCTAAAGTAAGAGTAATTTACAAGTGATATTCCTTTTTGCGACTCTGTGGACCATAAAATAAGAATGGCTAAGAGAACTTCCAGGATTTTGTCACCTCTAGACAATGGAGCTATTGTCCAGTTTGTGACAGTGAAAATCAAGCCTGCAGGTTTTGTTCTTTTTCTGTGTAAGTCTCTATTGCTTTATGAACCCATTAGTGAGAGTCATTGAACCTTATCTCTTTAAAAGGGTCTTAGAGATTGCTTAAAACTCAAAAGTAAAAGCATATGCTGTTTTTGAAAATTGTCACAGTGAGATTGGATGTTTAATGTTTTTTGTAAGGTTCTGTTGAGATTCTGTAGTGGAAACCGGTAGTATCCCTGTGGCTGCCCATTTTCTAAATATAAAAATCTACAGGATCTTTGCAGCTTGTGTAGCATGATACCTTTGGTAAGACCCTTCTTTTATCACCTTGTCATGGTTTCATCAAGGTCACAGGGGATACCAGCCTACAGTATCCACGGTCAATTGAATCTGAAGGCAGTGTTACCTATTTAAATCAGAGCCAAAGTAAAACAAAGAATATTTAGTTGTATTCTATTTATCTTACTGGTTGATATAGCTGTCTTTTTTGTCATAAGCATGAATTACACTGAGACCTTGCACGGAAGAAGTTATATGAGACGACAGGGGTGATCTGCTGATATTTTCCATTCTTTTTAGTTGTTGGATAGTTCTCTGAAAAATTCTGTAACACAACAGAAACACAGTGTACATGTTTTATATGCCAGCAAAACCTGTGGGTGTAAATCATAGCTAATAATTTGATAATGACACTGCTGCATGCAAGTGATTTGAACTGAAACTTTTCAATGCCTGTACAATGACAGCTCTTGGATTTGTGCTCTATAATTGTCTGTATCTCCCAAGAATGCTTAACTATGCTACAGTCTCTGCTTTGCTTTTTCTTATCAACTGACTTCTACTTTCAATTTAGAGAAAATTGAGACTATAACCTTATCTCTTACTTCTAGGTTTTAAAAAATTTTGCACCCTCAGAAGCCAATAAGAAAATAGTCCCTATATTTCCTGTGTAGAGGACAGCCTACTGGCTTGCACTTTCAACAAAGAAATAGTTTAGGTATCTATCTATCTATAGATATTTATATTAGCTTAAAACACCTGTAAAAGCTAGAGGTATTTGAATGGTAGCTACCATTATTTGAATCAGTACCCTTCAAGTTATCTCAAGTCACTAGTTTGTTGAAAACTCTGACCGCACTTGCCATTTCATACCTTGTTTCTCCTCAGGTCTTCCATGAAGTTTGTAGTATGGAAGAATGCTGCTAATGCACTTTCAGTCCTCAGAATCCCCTGTCATATTTCAGTCCTCATAATGCATTAGTAATGAAGGAATACAAGATACTTGCCCAGAAAGTATTTTGTTTCATTTCGCTACAGATGTATTATGAATAATGAAATCTGACAACACATTTTAAAAATTGAGAGACTATAATGTCTTGCATATTTCTGTGTGCATACAAGAAAATCAATGAAAAATACTGTAATAGTATATTGTCGAAAGGGGAGAGAAGCTTGAGGAAAAGCAACACACCTAATCAAACATCTGTCTTTCACAAGAATTGGAAACTCTGGGGCAGTGGTTGAATGTGAGAAAGTGTCTTTGAATTATGATAATTCCTGCATTGCTGGATGCTGCCTATCATGTGCTACAGCATTGAATTCCAGCTGCTTCATTATGCCACTCCTGCTAACCTGGCCTATTTCTGGGTCTTTGATAGCTATAGGGCACTGGGTGAAGAGACAGTAGTGGATGACGTCTCACTCTGTAATCTCCCTCTGGACAGATAAAGAGACTTTTGTCTATTAGCAGAAGATAGTTTAACCAAAGACTGAATGTAGTCATTTATATAAAAAGCAGAAAATAATTGACAGCTTGCCATTTTCTGCCTGATGTGCTTGCTCTTTAAGATACTTGGTTCTATAGTTCTCAGCTTCTGATAAGCCTTTACAAAAGAATCTGAAGCTTAATAATAAAATACAAAAGCACACACTAAATTTCTACAGGTCAAAAAATAATTCAAATCACTTAAAATACTTTGAAAGAATAGTACATCAACTTACTTAAAAAGAAGAACAAAAATAATAGCTATGATAGCAACTGCAATTAGAAGAAAAGGAAAAACAAGGGCTATTATGACTAGAATAAAGAAGACCATAAAAAACTGCTGCAAAAAATTCTCAGCGTGAAATGGAAGGCTYACATCCAATTCATCCATATTATTAGAAAAAAGGTTCATTAGCCTGCCAGTGGGAGTGGTATCAAAGAAACTCATTGGACTCTGCAAGATCTGTGGATAAAGGGAAAGAGCAGAATCAGATGGTAGTCTCTTTTACTGTATTTAGAATTTACATAGTGAGCTTTAATCTTGGCTAAGATTAAAATTATAGGAGTAGCAAACAGAATTTTATTATAGCTTTTATAACATCAGTGTTTATAAAGCAGCCTTTGAAAGTAAAGTAAAGCTTTTGAAAGTAAAATAAACACGACTTAAAGCCTTTTTCTTTTTGCTTTTGTAAGTAAAAACAAAATAAATGCACGAGAGTCAGGATATCAAGGACTTAATGATTTCAGAGCATAATCATACTACCTCCACTCAGCTGTTCTGCGACTTGTACCGGAAAAATAGTGCCTTTATGTTTTAGCAAATTAGAAGTGCTATGTTCCCTGTATAGATCCAGGTTGACAGAATACTAGTTTCTATTTACAGAGAGTTTTTCACTGTAGAGGGTTTAGACATTTTGTGAATATTCATTATTAAGACGTTTTTATAGGTAGTATTTTTATAATAACAGAAAACCTGATCTGAAGGCTTGGATTCATCTAATGTGTCTCAGATAGCTATAATGCAGATTTCTGCATCTGAGCCAGTTACCTAAACTCTCTTTATGGTCACTGGTGAAAAATACACACTTTTAGAGATTTGTTCATCTGAAATGTTTCAGGTATTTTATCTCAGAACAGCATGAATCTCATTTTAGAAGTTTCTCTTTCTCTCCATTGACTGTGAAAGAAGTCTAGATAAAATAAATTAATATTAAATAAGTATTCTTTACTAAATATAAATGGAAAAGTAGTTGCTTTACCTTACAAAATAAACTATCATGTAGTGTAGAAGAAGCCTTTAATGTTGTCTTTGTAAAAACAAACCCTTTAACGATGCTTAGTATGATCATGGTCACCATGCTAATTCCATAGATTAAGAGAAAAAAGTGCATTGTAGGGTTATCTGAGGTGCTTGCCAGCACAGAAGTGCCTTTTGCTTCATTATCCAAAAATTGGTAGTTTTCCTTTAAAACAAAAAGAAACAAAACGATGGTTTAAACCTTAGATCTTTGCTGATACAATGATAAACAGCTATCTAGCTCATAGGAGTGGAGGAAGACAAGGCACCTAAAATAGAAAGTACCTCCTCTTCTCTGCTTTCTCCTGAAAATTCTTTTGTGTCTGAGGGAAAAATATGGGATTTTCATGCACAGTAAATTTCTTGATACAGCTCTCTTATCAGACAGATGTCATTTTTTATTGTAGAGTGTTTTTAAGATTTTGTCAATTTTAAAGTTCATTAAATTTTTGTAATAATTTTGCAGATGTATTAGCTCAGTACTCTATAAAGCTTTACAGTGTTCAGTTCCACCATTTAAGAACTGTGTTTTGACCTATATTTAAGTTATCTTCTTTTAATTGACTTTCCATTTGATTTGGCTGTTGATTTTTCCATTTTCATCCATATTAAATGCTTAAAGACTTTTCTTTAGGGTTCTGAATAGCCTGGTTATTTGTGCTATTTCCTCCACTAAACAGAGATGTTTCACAGACAGTATAAAGTTAACAGTTATAGGGGATAATCTTTTTGAGCCTTTTAAGATATATCTGAGCTCCTTGTTGTTGTAACAAGTTTCAGATGGCTGTAATGTATTTCGGATTGCTAGATATCTCTTCTTCCAGGAATAATATTTTTAAAGCTTCATGCACTCCCATTGTATCTGTCAAATTATATGAATACCTTGAATTCAGAATTTTGCATAGGGTAAGCTGCAGGTGTTTTCTAAAACCCACCCTTGTTCAGTTCAAAACAGGGACAGTTGTCAGAGTTCTTACTGTGATTCTTGGGGAAAAAAGGGTCAAATGGCTGCAAAGAAGTGAATGGAATATTTTTAGGAGCATTTTAATTCCTCCTTTCTGGATATAGTAACAATCAAGGTAGGAAGAAGAAAAAGATAAAGTAAGGAGAAACRCTGAATCTATCCAAAGAGCCTGACAAAGGCATCCATCTATAACAACATTTTTAGTCTGTTATTAAATAAAACAAGTATGTTATTAAAAATATCTTTTACTTTTTTCTGCTTATGGTTAATTTGCATTTCTGTTTCATCCTTTTAGGAGGAAAACAGATGAAGCTGAGAATTTTGTTTTATAGTTCTAATAACAGTAGACTGACATTAATATTGTTAGGGGTTACAAACACAGGATATTGAAATTTTATTCCTAAGTTGTTTTCATGTATATTAATATAAAGTTGGTGAAAGTTTTGTAGGAAACCTACATTTGGGGATGAAGTGAGCTGACAACATTTATTTTGTAAGCTTTTAATCAGTAACAGGGAGAATGTTTGTAGCACTAGGTAAAGTTATGTTTTGTGCTTGCCTTACTTGCTTTCTGCTGCTCCTCTCAGTAGCTAAGTACCTTCTTAAAGCATTTTTCAGTAGTATTTAGAAAAGGGGAAGGGGAAGTCAGTGGACTATCCCGGTCTAAGAGCTGGCTATATGATGCCTTTCAGAAATATAGTCAACTGATTTGCCCAAGCGTTTCTTTAATAATCTCTTACGTGGTGGTGGTGAGGGGGGTGCATTTTAGTACGAAGTCACTCTTAATTCATGATAGCCATCTGAAATCTGATTGCGTTCTGTTCAAATCAGTACACTGATTACAGATCAGTGCATGAGTCCTGTCTACAGTCTAGTGTGGGAAAGTGCAGAGACATAAATAATTTACACAGCTTTGAACTCCTGAAAAGCATGTCCCTATATGCTAGTCAGTCAACTTTATTCTGTACTGCAGAAATTAAAGAAAAAAAATGTCAGTGACATTTTAGTTATATGAATCAGTGGGCAGGAGAGAGATGAGAAATGAAATCCTATGCTTTGGGGAATACAAAAGGAGGATTCCAAAGGAACCTGTAACTGTGGGAAATGTATGAGTGTCCAAGGCGGTTATTGTATAAATACAGTTCTGAAAGGATGATACAGATTGAGTCTGTGGAGACCACAGGAAAACAGGAATGGCACATTGGAAGGGAGGGAGAAATACTGAAGAAAGCAGGGATATAATACATTAACTTGGAGAGAGCAAAGTAGTTGTAGTAATATAAGCTAAGTTCATGTATAATAATAACGTAATGATAATAAATAATGGATAATAACATAAACACTGATTAACTGTAAACAGTGAGCACTGTGTAAACAGTATTAACAGCCCAGGACACTTTAAGAACAACTTCAGAAAGATCCCAGGAGAAGAGGGTGGCTCTGAAAGGGAGGCACAAGAGGTTGACAAAGACCATAAAAGAGGGATGTGCAATTACTGAGATGGAGAGGAATTAAGATTAATAAAAGATTAATCTGCAGTTGTAGCTGAAAAAAAGGAACAGTGCAAATGCCCTAATTCTGTAATACTAAGTATGTTACAAATATAAATAAAATAAAATAGATTTGAACTTTATTGCTCATATTGCTCAAATATGTTTATAACCATCCCTCTAAGAATCAGAAATTAACCATAAAATTATTACACTTGTGCACATACCTCTGAGTCTTGCTCTACCCAGAAACTCAGCCACCAGTTACTGAAGGCTGAAGAGCCGATCATCAGCATGAAAAGGAGCACTATGAAGGAAGATAATGTGAAACCTAGAAATGGAACATAGCACCAAATTGATGGAGTAGAAGAAATTTAACACATGATATTTGTATAATCTGCTGGATAGCTTTTCAGCAGAGATGTTATTACTTAACTCTTACCTGTTTTTCCTTCCTTATACGTGTAGAACTTCCAATTACAAAAATGGGAATGGGGAGAATAATTGTATAATTCTTTTTTGCTTAGTGACATTAATTTAAATTCTGCCCAAATAAAATCTTAATAAAAACATCAAAACTTAGTTCGTATACAGGGGAATATCTAACTTGGCATTTATCAGAAGCATGCCAAAGGAGCAGACTCTTTGGTTGTTGCTCATGTTAAACAAAATTTTTCATGTGAATATACATCTCATGCATGATATACTCTTTCTGAGTGACTTTTCATTAAAGTAATGACTGAGAGAAAATATTTTGTGAGCATATTATGAGAAATGACAGGACGTTGCACAAAAATCCTGAATCTTTCTAAAAGAGCCAGTGTTCAGTCAGCAATACACACTGGGCCCAAATCCAACAGAGATTCTCAAAATTGATAATGCACCTGTAAAAATTTGTTAGATGGGTCTCAGTCCTCTTTTTAGAGTGCTCAAGATCAACAGAATAATATCATATGGATAAAGAGCACATATGCCATTAAATAACAAAATATTTCTAAATGATTCTAGTTTGCAATTGCCTTTAAACATGATCTCATATCTGAATACCCTGGAAATATATCTATCATATCTGAGTTTCACTGCTGACTTCTTACTATAATGCACTTGATCAATACCAAGATGTTCCAGGTTTTGATAAGATCTTAGTGAGAACCAAATGTAGCTGCTTAATTTTCACTCTGGCTGTGCAGTGTCTGATTTTTCTATATTTTTTTCGATGATTTTTTTTGTTAAAAGATTTTTCTTTAAAGAGGAGAAGGAGGAAGCAGTCTGTCTTTCTAGTTTATACATCTTTCAAAAGTTTGTAATTTTTTTTTTGAAAAATATATTCTTTAATGTAGTATGGTTGTCACATTCTAATAAAAATTAAAGCAGGTATCTTTAGCTGAAACAAAGAACAACTCAATTTGATACTGTGCACGTAAAAGGTTTGGATGAAAGGAGTAGAACAGAGACCTAGTGAACCCTATTTTTAAAAATGCAATTGTACATTGAAAAGTGAAAATTTAATAGAACACTATTTGCCTAAGGTACCTCCAGAAGCTTTAATGTAAGCATGATAGGTTTTCCATGTCACCGAATCTTCCTGTTTTTCCTCTTCTTGAACAAGTTGGTTTATAGGAGCTGCAATACAAAGAGAAAGTTCTTCTTTGTAGGACTCGATGTGGTCATTTTTGAACCAATGTCAGCCAACATTAAGCATGTTTTTAGCACAATAACCAGAAAAAAGAATCTTTGTGTTAGTTGTTTCATAAGAACATCTGTCAAATATACCCATTCATTCATAGAATCTGTGCTTTTGCTAAATGCTGCTATATGGTAAATAGCCTTTCTGGTTTTGTAATGGTTATTAAATGACTAAAGATTGTGATAAATTACGTGTATTTACTAAGAATGGTGAGTAGCTTTTAAGTCTGCATGCAAAACTCTGTTGATATTCCATTTCTCCTCCTCATCCCTGACAAAATAAAATATCAATAGAAAGGAATGCAAAACCCAAGTTTTGTTCCAAGTAAGAGCAGTTATAAACCTATTTTCCCCCTTAGTGTTTCTGAATTGAAGTAGGAGGGCAGAATTTTTATAGCTAAGAAGTGATTTGTCTTCTGTGAAATGACCCTTCAAGCTAGAAAAAAATAACTGTGGGATGGCGTGATAGATATCTTCAAAAGCATGAGCGAAATGAGGAGAGTGGGTAGGAATTCAGTGTTCAGTACTTTCCAGTACAATAACTGGGGTGCCTGAGATGAAGCAAACCAAGCAAAAGGAGATGGTTCTTCAGGCCATATGCAGTAAATCTGTAGAAATTGTTGTGGATGTTTTACATGGGTTCATATATAGGCTGGACAAGTTCACAAGGAAGAAATCCATTCAAGATTACTAAATATTCAGAAACTACAATTGGTTCAGGAAGGCTCTGATTTGAAAATAGTTGAAAGTTGGGATATATCAAGAGAAGTACTATGTATGCTTGCCATATTGTCATTCTTTGCTAGGCATCCGCTTCTGGCGGATGTTGGAGACAAGGTACCAGGCTAGAAGGACTTTTGATCTAACCCAAAATAGCCAATTTTGCATATTGGTACTAATTGTACTTTCAAAGTGTCCTCTGTTTATTTCTACTGCAAAATTTCCCGCTCCATGTTTCTAATCATGGATGTATTTGATTAAGGGAACCATACTCTCCCCTCTCCGTTCATGTTTTGTGTTGAAYAGGACCTGTTAACATTCTCCGAGGGTGTTTACCAGTTCAAGCCCTGCAATTTATATAAGCAGAGACAAAGTTCATTTGTCAATCTTGATGGAGATTATGATCTCCAAGTTGCTCAGATGACTGAGAAACTTAAATTGTGTAACTTCAGTGCCCCCCCCCCCAAAAAAAATAGTAGGAGTTTGAAGGATTTTAATTTTGGAATTAGGTAACTTATGTGGCTTTTATGTTTTTAAACACTACTTAAGCTAACCCATAAACCAAGACAGGGAAAAAGTAGTAAGACAGTATCTGTTCTGAGAAGTTTATAATTAACGTGGGCTGAGTAGACTAAGGAGGAGATACAAGCTGTGCTGGGTGAAGGGCATGTTTTGAAGGGCTCAGTTCCTTTAATTTCTAACATTTGCATACTTTCAGCTTCAAACTGAGTTTGTTTAAAAACAGTGATCTGGAAAAAACCTGGAGTAAAGTGTTTCTGTGCAGCATACCTGCATTGCTTCTCTCTTGGGGTTCTTTCCTTGGTGCCTTATTTCCCTCCTCAGACATATCAAAAACTACAGATATGAAACAATAATTGATTAAATAGCCTTTTTGTACAGCATATCAACAATTCAAATTTTAGTGTATTTTACCGTAATTTTCAGCTCCTTCATGAGAACTTCCTGAGATGTCATTTTTGTCTTGCGTTTCTATAAGTGACTCAATAAAAATGTGTTTTGGCTTCTGAAAGATAGGATGAATGTGCGTATGAAACTTGAAATACCATATTCTGAAGCATGGGAATAGTGGTGTATATTTAATATGAAAGGGTAACTGTTACCTTTGCTTGCTCCATATGAAGATTTTCAATCAGCTGAGCATAGTGTCCGTTTTTCTGTATTAAATTTTTGTGAGTTCCACTTTCACATATTTTTCCATCTTCTAATAAAATTACTTCATCACAGAATTCTAAATACTGTGTTTTTATAAATGTAAAGTTAATTCTGTAAGTATTGCAATTGCATGGAAATAAATGCAAATATCTAGTACTTGCAAATGGAATGATGAAAATTAGCAGTTTTCATTTCAAAGCTCAGAAAATTTCTGCAGTTTGGTGATCTTTGCTACCATCATGTAAATGTCTATGCTCTTATCTGTGCTTCACAACTATATGCATTAAAAAACTGTTTTTAACCAGCTTTCTGATATAACCAGTTTCATTGTAAAGATTCAGCCTAAATGATGAAAACAGAGTAGACCAAAACACGTCTGTCCTTCTAACCAACATGTTCTTGCTCTTCCATTAGATTGTGCTTAATAAACCATGAAGGCAGTTGAGAGAAAGAATTACAGAGAAGCTATTCTCACTCTGCTTTCCTAGTGCTTATTCTGTACAGAACTTGGTTTAGTACAGCCAAGTGATACCAGCTATAGCTGCAAGGTCTCGACATTTCTCTTAGACTGCCAAAAYGGAAGCACGGTTTCATGCCACTCTTCCATGTGTTTTGCCCTCCACCAATCTGCTCTGTCAGATTCTGGAAGGGGTAACGAAGCAAGCTGGCTGCTGTTTGTCCTGCAGGGCCAAAGCTGTCCTTAGGCAGATAGGAGAAATTTCAGGTGTAATTGTGAACTTAAATATCTGTGCTTCAACGAGATACTGAGAAAGTTGAGATTCTGGTGTGGTGCTGGCGTGAGGGGTTCAGCTGTAAGTGGCTCAGCACTGGGGGCCTGTCTGAACACAAGTCTTGTTCTGCCTGTCCACTCAGGTTGCAAGTTTGAGTCCAGGATCGTGTTGGGAACAAAAGGAGAATCGGATCAAGCTAGTGTATAAGTGAAAAGGAAAACAGCTGTCAGCAAAGGCAATGAGTTTTAAACCTTTGCTTAAATTGCTTTGGAATGATCAGTGGAAGGAACCCACATAGGAAATGGTACTAGTAAATACGTGCTCTCATTTTGAGATGTGGTTTTGTCTTGCTGATACAACTGAATTATTTGGTTTTCAAAAAATGTAGTTGCTTTCCATTTAATGATTTACCTTTCAAAGCATTTGTATTCTCTAAAAAGCACTTAAAGACATTTACACATCTGCTAACTGTCTTTCATGGCCATCTGTTTTATTTCACCATTTCCTGAAAGGCACTTGCTCTTAAAAAAAAAAAAAAAAAAAAAAAAAGACATTTCCAGTTCTTATGGCTGAAAAGAAAACTTTGAAAACAAATGAAACAAATGTAAAGCACTTACTTGCGTATATTGTTTTAAGAACTATTACTATTTTATGAAAATACTTATACACTTTTTATACCACAATATTCGTAAGTGAAAGAAAGTTGAACTCATTTCTTTGTTTACCTGTAGCTGATGAGTTACCAACAGTATTGTTTTTCCTTTAAGGGCCTCTTCTATGCATCGTTCAAAAATATGCTTTCCAACGTGTGCATCAACTGCTGATAGGGGATCATCCAACAAATAAATATCTCTGTTGGCATAAACAGCACGTGCTAAGCTGATCCTTTGCTTCTGGCCACCAGAAAGGTTGAGACCTCTTTCTCCTATCTTTAAATAGGAAGAGACAACTACATAAATTAGAGGACAGACACTCATGCAAAACACAGTATTATAGACGATAGCTCTGCATTTATAATTGCAATTGGTCCAGGATCTCCATTCACTGTAAGGCTGTGTTTTCAATCAGGTGAGGATTTACTTATCTAGAATAGTTTTAGCTTTCCRTTGAGCAGATGCATCACATCTCTCTCAAACTTTGTGAGGCTTGATTCTGTGACTCGTGTGTGTGTGTTACTGTGTTGCAGTTGTTGGCTTTCACACGTTCATAAGAGCTCTGTCACCTGTCTCTCGATCTTTGATAATTTCAGTAATATTGTGGTTATAAGAAAGGATTCCTTCACAGAGAGATAGGCATAACCTGATTGACATGTCCCTGAACCTTATGGGAATCTGTAGCAAATTTAGACCTTAATTTCATGTCTTTCTAGTTACTTCAGTTATTGCATCTTTTGAGTCCAGGAGTCACTAAAATGAAGAATTGTAGCAGAATGTCTCTTCAGTGTAGTGAGATATTGAAAAAAAGAGTGAACCTGTCTAAAGCTACTAATGGACTATCTTAACAGTGAAAAAGGTGGTATGGGATCTTTTGTGTATAGTAGTACCTTCCATTTAAAATTATTTCAACACATTCTACAAACTGGTTATTACTCGGGCAAACTGCTGCATGTTTACTAATACTTTGCACGTAGTTCTTAATCTGTTTTAGCTGGAGCATGTGAGTTTTCTTGTAGTTTTCAAAATGTTTCAGAGGATCAGTACTTCTCACAGAGATGGTCACCAAAGAAGTGGTAAAAGGAAAATGGACAGAAAGAAATTGGGTAGAAGGATTCTTCATATCGGTCCCCCCAAATCTAGCAGTTTTCTGGATTCAGTACAGCATTTGATCCAAATCTTTCTGAAGCATTTCAACTTGTGTCTTGCCCAAAATGGAAATAAGAATTCAGCATGCAATCAACAGTTTCCCACAAGGGACACCTAAAGAAATTAGACTCCCTCAAAGGGGAGTCAAAAGGGGTGGAAAATGATGTAACTTGTTTAGATATCTTTCCTGCTGACAGCTACTTCTCTAGCCAGTGGAAAGAAAAGACCTTTCGCAGAGCAGGTCAGGTCAGTAACTGACCTATTATAAGCTGACAGATAATGTCTCCAGTGCTGAAACTCATTTTCATTCCACCACAATTTCTGAAAGAAAAAGATGAAATCTCAAGGGGAACAAAGTGATTACGTAACAGGGTGCTACTATCTTGTTACCTAATTTTGGGGCTGATCATGTTAGTATTTGCTGTGATTATGAGAAGCAATGATATCATTTGAAATTCATGTGGGTTGAGTAGTTAAATTAGCTTAATCAGTCATAGTATAATTTTCTACTGTAAAATTTTTCATCTGTGCTTTGAATCCTTAAATGTAGACCAAGGATTAGTCACTTAAAATTGCAGCTAACTTCAAAACATTTGAGATTCTTACATACATGAACAGAAAAACAAAAGGGCAAAATTCATTAGTTAATTCACCATTTGGAAAGAACAATCCCAACATTCAGTAACAGACTCTTAGCAGGTGTAATGTGGTATAGCTTCATGCACTTCAGTTTATGCCCGCTGAGACACTGGCCCTTGTTAGCTGACCGTAAATGCCTGACACACAGTAACCAAGCAAATCCATGGAAATGCTGGAACAGCAGAAGGGAAACGATCATCCTCCTGAGTCTGCTAACAAGAGCTTCTTGTTATAAAGACACCAGTGAACTTCTCTCTATTATCATTACTCAGTTTTACCRTTTTTGTTTCTTTGTGAGGATGTGATGTAACTTTATTCACAAAGGTGTAAGAAAAATCTTAAAAGCTATCCTTGTTTCACTTTTATTCCTTCTTCCTCTTTCTTAAATGGCAGTATAATTGCTTATATTTTAGTATGTATAGTAGTACTTACTTCAGTCATATCTCCATGAGGAAGAATTTCCATATCTGACCCTAGGCTGCATACATTGACTGCATAATTGTATCTGAAAGTAAAAGTTCAGCATTTTTTATTTCTCATCATCTGAATAAAACCTTGGGCATTTTTATTAATTATTGCATCTGTGTTCCAAAAGTGTTCTGAACTGTACAGGTATATGGCTGAGTCCTTCATCTAGCTCTCTTGTTTCCACTGCGTAAAGTTGCAGCTGTACCATGCTGTCAGACCTGTGCTATTGTGTCTTTAATTCTTACTATGATGTTCTTTATGAGAAGATATACATTGCTGCACTTTCTAGCTTACGTTTTAGGCAAGGATCACTGCATCTGAAATTCTGACCTCGCTTACAAGCCAGCAACTTACTGACTTGACATGAGATTTCATTTAGGATTTCTCGGACTTGACTGATAACGTATTATCAGTATGCTTATTATTTTGTTAAGCTAAGCCCTGGATCTGATTCTAATTAACACTAAGAACTTCTAACTCTGCTCTGGAATTGTAAAAATCCATAAAATATGAGCTGTGGGAGGTAGAAATTTAAGGAAATGAGTCTCTGTCACTGCACAATGGAGTATCCTAGATAGCTTTAAAGACAGATGTAGTTGAGCTGCGTGACCTATAACCCCCACAATTTCACTTTGTTTCAGAACCCAAGCTAATAAGTGCGCGATGCCACCTGACTGGTGGGTGTCCTAGCCAACTCAACGCTGTGTTGAGGGGGGTTTCACTGTGCCCCTCTGGGTCCTCTTTCTCCTTTGGATTTACATCCGTGAGCACTCCTGGAGTGGACATTTAAGCAAATTACATCCTTTCTTAGGGAAAAAAACACCCTCATCCTGGTGTTTGGAACAATGAAGAGTAGATTTCTTAATGGCCAAGACTTTTTTGGAATATGATAGCATCAGGGATAAGTATTAGGAAAGCAAATGGAAACTTGCAGGTTTTAAGACATCTGTGCAAAAGTATCCTACATGTAAAATACCATGATTGTACAGTATTAGTTAATAATTTGGGAACTCATTTTGAATTTTTTAGGATGTTTGTTGTTTAGCTGATGGCAAATTTAACGCAGTTGTCTTCTCTCTGACTTGTATGCTGTTGCATTTGAAGTTTGAACACTGCTACATAGCAGTAGGAATAAGGTGTGATACTTAATTTTTGTGAATGCAAGACCAGAAGACTGAAAATATCCAGTATTCTATTAATTGATTGCTTTAGATGTATAAAAACAATTTAAATTAACTGATAAACATTATCACTTGGTTTGCAAAGTTCAAGTTCCATGTATGAGAAATGTTTGGAAACCTACATCCTTTATCATGTTGAGACTGAGAGTATCAAAGATAAAATGCTGCCTTTGAGAGTGTGACATACATCTCTTTCTAGTGGTGACTTGAGAGTTAGCATCGTGGGAAATTGTATTAGGTGTTAATGGCTACAGCATGAATCCAAAGGTTCAGCACATGGAAAAACTAAAATGCATTTAGCTTCTCCTGGTGTATTAAAAATATGACCATAATATGCCTGTTCTTCCAGCAGTGAAGATGGAACAAACGCGTGAACCACAATAAAGGATATTGTGGAAGTCGATTATCAGCTTCAGCTTTCCTCAGCCTGTGGGGCTGACTAACGTATGTTCAGATATTTGTTCTGATTATGTATTTTAAAACATGCAAAAAATATAGCCACAGAGTCATGCATACGTAATGGCTTTTTAAGCCTAATTGTCAGAAATTGTCAGTTGTAGAGATATTGGTAGTCTGGCATTTACCTTTGCTCATTGTATTCTTCTCCAAATAATATATTTTCTCTTACATTTCCATGAAATATAAAGGCTTGCTGTGATACATAAGCTAATGTTCCATCAACAGCTACTGTCCCATCACAGAGGTTCATCTGAAACATCAGTTTTGTACTTAAGAAAATGTTTTCTATTGTTTTATGATTAATCCTATAACCTGACTTGAAATATTGGAGAATTAGTAGATAAAGCTATTTTACACTGATCTTACTTGAATTTAAGTACCTTGCAGTATAAACAACAGAAATTTTAAAAGACACTAAAGAAGACCCTGAACTTATATAGGGAATTTAGTGAAAAATGTTTGCAACCATTCCTCTTAGGCTGTAGTTTGCAGCTTTTGCTAGCCTAGGGCAAGTAACAGTCTGCAGGCCATATCGTTTGGCTCTCCTTTCTCTCTATTTGCTCTTTGGTCTTCTATGGCCTTTTTTTTTTTTTTTTTTGGTAATAGCCTGAGAAGTGCAGGAACATGAGTGCTGTAGAAGATTTTAAGCATCAGTAACTGTAATAATTATTAATATTATGTACTAATACTGCTAATAAGTAGTGTTAATTATTGCTTTGCGAATTCTTTCCTGTGTCTCCTCTTTGAATATTTTTTCCTGTACAGAATATATGAGGATCAATTAGGATCTCTACTCCAAAATTTCATATGAAAAATCCTCAGTAGTTAAAATCAAAGTATCCTCTGGTAGCTTCAGGTTTATTTTACAGATTTATAACAGAATTCTGGTTTTGTACCTTTCCCAGTGGAATTCTCAGGTGACCAGACTTTCAGGCTCCTAAATGAGCCAATAAACCCAGGTAACACAGAATATTTTGGAAATATTTCAATATTTTAATAATATATTTAATATTTTAATATGCAACATTTTAACAGTTTCCTGAAATAAAAAGTTGTTAGGTTTTTCATTCTATCCTAATTTGAGAATTCTTTTTTAATTACAAAAACTCAGATGGAAATTATTGATGCTTTCCCCAGCCTGATCTTGCAGTAAGAGCTCAGATCTTGTGAAGGGCAGGTTATTTAGACTCTGTAGACTTGGGTATTTAATTTTAGATTAGGTTTTAATGATAAAATCCACTTAATATGTTTTTTAAACTTTACTGAGAATTTCACATCATTCTTACTATTTTGAGTTTGGTTACTTTTTGTGCTCACATACAGCTGTTTCAATTCTGTATGTGTCTTTTGCATAAGGAAAATGAAAGGAAAACATTATAGTGACGTACATACCTGTCCTAAAATAGCAGATATTATTGCGCTCTTTCCACTTCCAACGTTTCCACAAATACCCACGATCTTTCCCTAAAAAGAGGCATATTCTGAAAATGGCTAAGCTGCATTTATAAAATAATTCCCATCCTATCTTTATACCCCCAAAGACAAAGTTTAAAATGTTTTAAGTAGTTCAACAAAAACTTAAAAAAAATAAACTGAATATATTGAGACACTTGAATTAATGCAATGACGTGAGTCTTTTTGAAGTCTGCTTTTGTGTGGAGTACATAGCATAAGAACATGATATTTCATTGAGATAACTGTTTAAAATTTCTTTTTATGTCCACAGTTGTAATTTGTAAAAAGCAAACCTGCTACTTAACTTGACCAGTCATATTCTGTCCATGCACAGCATCTGGAAAAATAGGACCTTGATCCAGACAAAGTCTCCAAGTTTCTATTATTAGCAAATAATAATACTTACATATTGTTATTCCTATTAAGTACATCAGAGAGAAATCCTTAGGGAAAAGAGCTGAAAGAAATGCAGGGATGGGAAAGGCCAGTCAAATTTTATGACCTGTTATTTTTTAGAGCAATGAAAGGCAGTGGTTCTGGGTGGTGAGCCAGAAGACTAAATCCGTGTGGGTTATTGTGTTAGTATAATTTCTTTAAGATGTACCTACTTTCTTCACAGTAAAGCTTAAGTGCTGCAAAATGGTAGTTGTGCCGTTCTCTCTTCCCATCTCTCTAGGTAATATCTGAGATGGTGGCTCCAAGTCTTGTTTTGCTTGATTTTTATGGACACTCTTTGTGTTCATAATGTCATCTCTATTTCTCTTTTCACTGTGGTTATTCAGCTGTTCCCAAGACAATGTTGCATCTTCCATTATTATGGCAATTTCTGAATTTTTCAGATTACTTACATAAATCGGAGGTATTTCAGTTACAAGAATTTTCTAAAATAAGAGAGATGTAGTTAAGAATGCTATTTATTAAAACATGAAAAAAAACATTAATTCTTTGCTAAATCAGTACAGATATGATTTCTGCTTCCATTGTGGTCAAATGTGGTAAAGATTCTGGGAAAATGATTTAATATGTCAACATCATCAGTACAGAAAGTTGTTTTCCCTGCAGTGGGAAGAATATGTTACATGTACTGCAGCAGAAATAGTGTGTCAAGATGATCCTTAAGAGATTTTCATTCTCAGCTTCAATAATTTATATAATTTCAATATATATTTTAGCTTTTTGATGCCATAGTTCACTTAGTTTAGCTTAATTAATCTGATAAGAAAACTTCATCTTACATATTAATCGCAGCGTCCATTGATAAAGCCTTCCTGTTTGTGGAGCACCATCATATAAGTATTTAGAGAATGTAAAAATATTAGAAGGGCCAAATCTGTGTTGTTCAGGAGCTTAGACATTGAAATAATTTCTATATAACAGAAATAAGTTTGTCTGTAATTTTTAGAAATCTCTCTTCTATTCAGTGTCTCCAGTCAATTGATAGGCCTGATTGTGCTCTGTCAGATAAGGCATTTTTCTAATAGTTATATTAGGGGAAATAAAGTAGAAGAAATTCAGTCAATTGTCTTACAAAAAGTTAGAGGAAATCCAGAATTTTCAGTTGTGTGTAATAAACTTTACCTGTAATGTAGTATAGTATATGAATTATATAGGAATATGTGTGTGCATGAGTATAGAGGTGTATTTTTAAAATTGATGGTATTCAGTAAAAACAATTACTAATTGATCAATGTGTTTGTGCATTTGTAGATACATATGTAATTTGCATGAATATGTCAGAAACACATTTCCAAAAATGTGTGAATAGTATGCACTACATATTTTCCTTTTGAGTGTATACCCACTGTGTTATCATAAAAATAAAAGTCATAATGTAATGATAAATTGTAGCCGTCACACTGTAGAGATATATGCACACATAGATTTCTATATGCATGTGTGTAAATAGAGTCACATGCTGCTTTGACAGTTGCTTAACACTTGATTTAATGGTTGTTTTTAGCTTAACTCACCACTTTAAGATACATTTTTAAAGCTTGCTAGTTACCCATGTATTTTTAAATGAAAGCTGATTGTTTTAGTTTTTCCTAAGGCTTCGCGTCATTAAAATTTTGTTCCTACAGCACCTCACCCAGTGACACCTTGGCCCTACTCTTAGTCCATGCCCTGTACTGAGATGCTACAGCAATACTAATGATAATAATTAATCATAAGTAATCTATCGAGAAGATGATGAGAGCTTCCTGTTTGGTAAATATTTTTAAATTTAATTTCATTTTCAGTTGTTCATTCTTTGGAATGAGATGCAAAAAAAAAAGTGCAGTTTTCCTTTAGCTTTTTAATATCAAAGCATCATTATGGTGCTTATTACAAAAAAACACCTAATTTGGGAAGTAGGTCTCCAAAACTCTTGACCTGAAGTAACCTATAATGTAAAAAAACTGTCAAATATATTAAAACCAGGATGTACCTTCAGTCTTTCTAGAGAAACCTTAGCTTCTGCTGCTGCTTTCACTGAGAATGGTAAGATTGCAACTGAGAACTTCATTACATTAAGCATAGCAATCACACTAAAAACCTGTAAAGGAAAAAGAGAAAATAGCTTGCTATTTCCAATAAACATTGAAAAGAAAGTTGTATTTGCGTTTTACAATATAGTGAGGAAGGATAAGTATATACTGTTCATTTGTGCCTTCTATTTAAATAAATGCATCCTGAGTGGTTAAATCTAGCCCAACCATTTATCTTTCCAAGGCCCTTATGAATATCTGAATAGCATTAGTCCCTTCATGGAGATTTTTGGAATGTTACTATATGATGATTCATATTCCCTGAGGCAAATTCTTCCTTGGTTTAACATCCCTGAATTTGGTTAGGTTAGATGAGGCAAGTAGTTGGTCCATTAACAATAACTCTTTCTGCCAGCTAATTCTTTGCCCATTTTATTATATTTGCAGTGAAGCTACGTTTTTTTTACCTTGCTCACAAGCTGCCTGTGTGATGTCTTATCAAAGATTTCACCGAAATACAAGTAAATCATGCACAATGCCCTGCTTTCCTTAGTATTCTCTGTCATTCCTTTAAATAAATCAATCGGGTTTATTCCTGGTGTTGGCAAGCATTTAGCTGCTACTGACATCGAAGTGAGACCTCATTTCTTCCCTATTAAATGAATTTAGTGTTTTTCTAGGACTGGAATCAGATTTACTGATTTGTTATTGATGGCCTCTCCTCAAAGAACTTTCTTCCAGTTTTCATACATTCTCGTCTGTGTAATTCATATGATTAAAAAAATGTATTATCATTTTTGCATGGTTCTGAGTTATTTCCCTAAGTAATCTTGGATGGATGTAATCTTTTAAGAGCAGATGGCTGATACATTTTGTTTTCCAGGGATAGATCAATATGGGAAAAATATAAGGCCAACATTTTCAGCAATATTTATGAGGTGCCAAATTGGAAATATTTTCAAGAAATTGATTTTTGAAAGGTTTTGTGTTCCATACCTTTTGAAAATCAATCCCTTCTAATGATATCCCAGATTGGGCAGCCCCAGAGCACTAGTTACATTTGAAAGTGGATCTGTCAAAATTACTGTTAGAAAAAATTGATCTGGATTATGAATAAGTGTAGTTCAGGCGTGACAGAACTTCAGGAAGCAGTCAGAATTGCAGTCCTACACAAATATTAAATCTCTTCCATGGGTTTAACTGAAATTCACGTTGTGTCATTTTTCCCATGACATATCAGATATTATATGCTCTCTTCTGAATTAAATAAAATCTTTCTGGTTCTTCTTTGTTTCTGTAACTTTTTTTTCATATAAATCCTCACTCATATATTGGAGTTACTATTTTTTTCAGTTAAACTCCCTATACATTGTTGTTTTTTTTTCTATTAGAATGTCCTTCATTGCTTCAATGTTCTGTCTGGTTTCTGATTTCTAAAGGGAATGAATATTTGCTGTTTGCAGAATAGAATATTGCACTGATCAGAGCTGAAGCCTGTGAAGAACCAGTGGATGATGAATGATCCCAAATGTACAGGTCTTTTTTTGTTTTTAAAAAAATATTTTAAATTCTTCAAAAAAACCATTTATCTTCATTTAGAATGTGCTGCAATTAGTAATCACCTTCATTTATCAACTACACATTTATCTTGCAGTATTTAACAGTAGTCACTCATGCTTAGTGGCTGCATGCAAGCTGCACAGGAAAGTAATTAAGCCACATTTATTTTAGAGCTATCCTTTAGTAAAAATCCCAAGGATAAGTGCATGAATTGAAAAGGCTGTAGTAAAAACAAAGCAAAAGAACACTCTAAGGTAAAAAAGCTAAAAAGCAAATGTCTGTTAAAAAAAGAAACAAGAAATCGTACAACTGATGCAGTTAGTTCTTGCTTTAAGATGGTATGTAAAGTAAATGTCAGGACAGTAGCCAGTGCTGATACAATAGGCGTCAGAGCAGAATTTACACTCTGTACATATGCTGCTTTTTCCAGTAGCTTCTTTTCCATATTTCTTGTACCTGTGAAATACAAAATTTTTTAAATATTGTAATATGAACAGCATCATACAAGACAAACGCTAATATTCTTAAGAGCAGGTCATTCTATGTGACAAAGTTCCTTTACTGATCCTACTTTTTGAAGTAGTGATTATTGGCAAGAGTTGTGTGCGTTGATCAACATTAACTCTGGCTATAAATTATATATATATTTTTATAACAAACAAGGCAAAATGAATATTCAATGTGCATCTTCCATTTTAAAAYAAAGAAAACACTAACAAAATCTTTTGAGTGAGTAAAATTCAGACTGCTGAAAATACGTATTTTGGCTTTTTAAAGTGTTAAGTGATGCATAATGGAGTAATAGAATTCTCAAAATAAGTTCTCAAGTTCTGTTAAATGTATATGGATTTTAGACTCCTCTGTTTTCATCAGTATTTTAACCAGTTTAATGTTATAAATAGTCTGTACAGAGCTAAATAAAGGCTTTTTGAAAACTGTTTTTCAGCTATCTTAGAGTATGCATTTTGCTTTGAGGTTTCATTTGTATGAAATTCCTAGCTCAGAATTACAGGAAATACATTACACAGGATTTTCTCCTGTAATCGACCAGTTTGCCCTAACAGTCAGGCTAAAAATATAGCAGACTGATAATTTGCTTATTTGGTCACATTTTCGTAGCAGTTGTTACCTTTGCTAACTCTATTAAACTAAGAGGGGTATGCTAGCTTATTCCCCTTTTTTGTTATGCATGACATACTCTGTTTTTTTTCTAAGGTGAATCTCTTTCCGGTATTTTCTGTCATATTTTTAACTTTCTAAGTACATAAATATGATTTTTCTGTTCTTTCTGTATATATACCATTTAACAATGTCTGAATTATTTAAACATGCATATACCATCTACTAATGTCTTAATTATTTAAGAATCAGCAAAGAGTTTGACAGTATTCTATTTACTCCTAATTCTGCGTTATGAATGAGTAATTCATAAATGAGAGAAGTGTTAATACCATCCTTTCCAGCATGTATTCCCATAATGTAGCATATTCTTTATCCTTCCACTTAGTATTTGTCACTCCATCCCATTTTCAATGTAAGGCTTCACATTCACAAGTGAATACAAATTAATACAGACTAATCTTGTGACCAGTATGTTATGAGGCATCATATTTACTCTTTCAGTAAGATCCATACATTTAATACTTGCTACCTTCCTATGATTTACAAGAAGTCAGTCCCAACAAGATTGTTCCTATCTATCAACTTTGTAAGATGGATGCTTATTGTAGAGAAATTGGAGCGAGTTTAGAAAACAGCATAAAAAAATATTTGGAGAGTAAAGGAATAATTTATGAGAAAAGATTAAGTGAGTTAACTATGTGTGGTTTAGTTAAGGAACACCTATGTGGTTCATAAAGGTCTACAGACTTTTAACAGATATAAACAACAAGGAGAGTGTGAGTGGAATTATTAAAGGACTGCCAGTCATCTGACTAAAGAAATGAAGCAATTTTTTTTTAAATGTCATCTAAAAGTCAGAGGAAAACTGCTGATTTCAAAAATGAAAAGTTTGGGTCAGCACATGTAGCCTTTAGCATGCTCTGGGATCAGGGTCAGGAAAATCAGTTGCTGAAGAATCACAGCAATTTATGAGACCATTATTACATTTCACTATCTTACCTCAGTTTAAAAAAAAAAAAAAAGAGCTTTGATGCTTTGATTTACAAATGATTGGAATTACTAGTATAATTAAAGTGCTTGAAACATTTGAATTGGATGTGAATCAAATACTAGACAAGATAGATTAGGAATAAGCATGTATTGGCAAAGCTTTGTTTTTTTGTTTGTTTGTTTGTTTTTGTTTTGTTTTTGCCCTAGGAGTAAAACTATAAAAAATCTCTAGTGATTTAGAAAATTAAATCCAGAAGAGAGGAGCAGTGAAGAGGAGTCTGTAGTTCTAGGATCGCCACGTCTATCACTCACTATTGGCTTTTCATGTAGTAGGAGATTCTTCCCTATCAGTGCAGAGGACTCAAATAATTTATAAGGAGCTTAATACTGTTTTGAGTTACATTAACTCAACTAAAATTCCGCGGAGTATAGTCCTTTCGTATGGTCGGGCTATTGCCTCTTCCCTAATAGGGCTCTTTTCCCTTTCGCTAGTTAATGCCTCTCTTTACTATCAAGGCCATGAGGATGCCCAGAGAGAACAGCTCTGGCGGAGGACGTGGGTGAAGGAGCAGGCAAAGGAATCTGCGTTGCTGCTTTCCCCCTTCAGACTACTCAGTTGAGATAATTTCTGATACTTTGTTCTCTTTGTATCCTCTTTGTAGTGAGAGCTCCGAAGAGGTATGTATAAAGATCCTTTCATATACAATGTTTTAGAAACTGCGATAATGTRTACTGTCTTTGTGAACTCCTGATATTGGAGAGAAAACCACAATTATGGTTGTGTATGCTACTTTAAAATCAAAATTTTCTATACCTTTGATTGTTGTCGCAAAAGATTTTTCCCAAGCATACATTTTAATCAATTTAATGCATGTTAAAATCTCGTTCATTATTTGCACACGCTTATCTGTTACTGAAATTGCTGCTTGTCGGAATACAGTTGTGAATTTAGCCATCTTTATCTGCAAACAAGTTGTAAAAATCTTGTTAAAACATTCCCTTAATACTGAAATATCTGACAAAAAATGAACATAAGCAGAGTTGCYTGAACACATGAATGTAATAAAATAGAAATATGTTACAAAGCACAGGCCACGCTTCTTAAAGTGGCAAGTTATCTCTGTTGAAGTTTATATTTTCAAGCATATGTGCTTCTAAATTCCCTGTAGAATATTTATTCTTGTGACTTCTATTACATTTTGCTACTTATTACAGTATTCTGTTGGTCTCTAAGAACATCAGTCAAGATTACCTTTTTATACCCATCGCTAGCAAGTGCATATGAAAAAAGTAAAAAAGATTGGCTTTTATTAAAAAAAAAAAGCAAAACCATGTTAGTAACTACCTGATTAAATATAAAACATCAATTTGCTTTAAGAACATACGAAAAATGGAGAACTTCTGAAATATGAAGAACAACTTTGCACATGAAGTTCTTCTATAACTTCCAGAAATTTCTTAGGAATTTACCCTGCACCTTCTTGTTGGCTGAACGGACGGATAGGTCTGAAGGGTTGGTTGATAACTGATGTAAGGGGCCGCGGTGCCTTTGATGGCCCAGGTGCCCTAGGTGTCTGCAACCTYGTTGACATCTCGGTCATGGGAATGGCTGACATGGGATTAATTGGTTTGACACAAATGTAGGCAATTAATAACTAGCCTGGCAAATATTTGTATTCAAATCATACAATACCGGCTGTCTTACGAATCTCTTTTTACTACTGTGAAAAGCTTGATTCATAGACTGTGACTCACTGGCTTTAGCTGGCATAGTCATTGTGGATTCAAGCGGAAACTTTAGAAATGCTGCAAAGTGCATGTAAATGCTCAGGCAAGCTAAAGAACATTTGATTAAATAATCATTTTAATGCTGCCTTTATTAGTAAAAATAAGGGAGATATATATTCACATTAAGTAATAGAGAAGTTCTATTTCTACTGCTCAATGAGGAGCTTTTTGAACTGTTTTTTATATATGTTATATTCTTTAAATAAATCTTAGTAATATCTAAAGCTTTTTTATTTTTTTTTGCTCTTGCAAAAATTTTTGGTTGTACAGTGATGCAAAGCTGAAGAAGTATTCTCCTCTGACCATTGTACCTGAAATTTGGTGCTCATCTTTTCTTCCAGTCATATTCCTTCTGGGTTTCCATAAAACTGCTTATGTGGCAGCGTGAATATAAAAGCCGATACTACTGTCATAGATGTATACTTCTATTACAATGAAATTGGAAGTCTTTATTGCAAAAGTCACAGAAAATGGAATTCTGCTTTCACAATAATGGAGTTACTATGGCTTCACTGAGAGCAAAACTTGAGCTGTCATTGATTTTTTTAGGTTCAAAATTTAGAGGTGATTTAAGGCTAGGATTTTTTGAAGATCCTCAGAGACAGGCACACACTCCACATAAAATATGAGCTTATATTATCTTCCTCTGAAAACCCCAGTGTTGGTGTTACTATCAGTCAATGTGGATATAAAGCAATTAGAAGATGTTTCACTTTACCTGTAGAGGTATAAATATGATATAAACAAATGTGCCTATGAGAGCTGTGGGACCAAGAATAAGACAAGCATATACTGTGCAAGTGATAATTAGTATAGGCACATTCACTGGCAGGGGACAAAATATGGCTGCTTCAAACATATGATAACCATCATGAGAAAGTACATTGATGACCTGCAAAAAATACAGAGATATATGAAGAGCAATAATTATATGCATAATTCTTCATTTAAGGAAAAAAATTTTGAAAGAATTAAATTGATGGTAGTTTTGTAGCCCCATGATTTGCAGGATCAACTGCCTGTTTACTGTTTATTAGGACAAGGTTTAAGTGAATATGGCATATCTTTTCAGCATTTCACAAAACCAGTTTAAAATAACCTAAAGGTGAACTATAGCATTTGTTTATGAGGACTTACCTCACCGACAGAAGCGTGTGTCAAAGACTTAAATTCCAGCAGATGTTCAAATGCTACTGTAGAAATAGAATTTTTTAATCGTATGGCTGTACGGTAGTTTATGGCCCATGCCAATGCCCAAAATATTATTTTAAAAAATTCAGCAAAAAATAGTGCCATGCAGAGTCCGACTCCCTTAACAAAGTTTTTTGAGGTGCTTGCACTGTGCTGTAGAATTTTATGAATGATCATGGTCTGCAAAGTAATTTCAGAATATTTTACATTGCATTCATGATTAGTTTCCTATTTTTCAATCCTTGGAAAATTTATCACTATGAAATCAGGAGCTGTACTGCTTTATCATGATACCAAACATGCTATTGAAATTAGAGGGGAAGTGTGTCAAAAGCATTTATAGCGTATAGTTCTACTGGAAAGTCAATCATTCAGCAGTTCAGAAATGCTGTAATTAAGGTTTCACTGACCAAACTCTTCTTTTCTCTATGTAAGCTGATAGAAGTTATTCTTACTGACTTCGGTGGACTTTGGTTCTAACCTCACTAGATGGCTCCATCTTTTTTTTTTTTTAGGGGGAAAAATTCCCCAAATAGATTATTGCTAGTATGTGTTCTGTCTTAATATACCTATAGAAGTTCACTTGCAGAACAGCCATGAGTACAATTTCTGTGAGTCCTTAGACACTGGTTTGACTTGGTGCCATTCTAAGGACTCTGCAGCGCACAGTTAATGCCTCTCGCATCGCAGTGATAGGGAGGTATAGTAACGGCTAGCAGCTGATGACCAGTCGAACTGATTGAAGTTGGATACGTAGTGAAAAAAGGCATTCACACTTCCCAGACAAGTTATCTTTGGAATGTTCCCTGTGGATATATTCTTTTTATTCTCGGTTTGGGGAAGAACTTTCCATTTCACAGTGAAAGTATGTATGGATAGATACATCATATATACATGAACTGTTATTATGAGTAATGTAAGGACTTGAATCAGTCTTCTACTATTCTTTAGAATTTGATAATCTATGATGTTAAATGTAACTGAAAAATGTGCATATTTCCCAGACTCCTTTGTATAATATAGGGTGATACTAAGACTGGTATGTTAAGGCTAGATTATTACAAATTTTGCTCTATGTAGGCTTCTACCTGATATTGCATCTGAGCACTAACTGCATCCAAATAGTGGAAGTGGCAATCTGTTGGTTTGCTCCTTACAGAATTCCTCCTAGCTGCAGTAACCAAGAATTGAGCATCGTTCACTTTGGCATGAAAAGGACATTTATTTCTTGCAAAGGCATTTTTATTTAGATTCTTCCAGACATTGTAGGGAGGAGTAGATCCATGAAATGACTGGGAAGAATAGCAATTATTGAACTCTGGGAAATGCAGCCACTGAAATTACTTTGTTCCTGGTGTCGCAGGGGAGACGTGCCATGGCTTTGTCTTTTCTTGCTCACTAACCAAAGGCACTGGCTGATGGTATCGGGCAGCTAAGCTGTGCTTCCTGCGTGTGTTCTGTTTCCAAGGCAGAACACACTCACTCGTCCCTATGAAGGATGCATATATTTCATTTTGTCTGGTTAATAGCTGGTTGTAAGCTGGTGCTAAGCACAGTCATTCTCCTACATAAGTGAAAGCTACCAGTGAAAGGTAACTGCAGAGTAAAACCTGCTAAAAGATTTTGAAACTGGAGAAGATAAATCAGCGTGCATTGAAAATGGCTTTACTAGAAGTCTTCAGCCCTGATCCCAACTCCAGGAGTAATGAGTATGAAATTCACTGAAACACATACTTTTTCCCATGAGTTTTACTTCTGCTTTTCAAGTGTGGTGAATTATAAAGACATTGTGAATCATATCTTCTGGAGAGAGGTTGGGAGGGACAAGGACCTGGCAGTCGCTTAGGGAGGCGAAAGAAGAGAAGAAAAAGAGATTGAAGACTTCAAGTTTACCTCTGACATTTATTTGTGTTTTACTAGGTTACTATCTCTTTGCACAAACAAAAGCAGCAGTAACCTCCTTTTGTTTGTTACTTGTCACTGTGAAGGTAAATTGTGAAATTCGGTACCTGTATTATTCGCTAAGTGAAAATATTTATCTGTAAAATTCTACGAACCTATGATATCTAGTCATTAGTGACATATTTTCTATTCTTTAGTGAAATGGATGTAGACAAAAACATTGATTTTTCAAGAATAACTATTGGAGCAAAGTTTAGCAAAGCATTCCTATGGCAATAGGAATAAGCAAATAGTTGAATTGAGTTATTCCTGATTTAATTATTATTACTGTGCAGACAATATTTAAGAGTAACTTGAGTAAAAGCACTATATAGCTTTAATAAAAGAATCATACCAGAACTTATATAATTACAGTAAATATTAGCTAAATCTTTTTATTTTAATGAATTCTTATAAGTTATTAGAAGTTATGTGTAGTAGAATGATTGTGCTAATCTGTTGTTTTCTAACTTTTTGGAGTTAAATTTCCTTGATCTCAAGCACTTCTCGAACCTGTATTAACTCACCGAAGAAATGGTAAAGTAAACCCTATGCTTAGTCACCTACTGCCACTGATTTCTATAGCTGATAAGTGCTTGAGTGCCTTTGAAGAGCTGGACATCAGATACATAGCAATAGAGAAAGGACTCAGACCCTTTCCAGACTAAGGAAAAACTGCTGCTGGAGTCTTTGTGAAAAATTCTGTACTTTAACATTAAAAATGGCTTTTGAGTTGTACTGTTCAGTGATGTATAGAATATGGAAATTCTGGATGAATGAAGCTCTCACTGGTCTTGAATCTGACTATTAGAAACTCATGTTCTGTGTTAGAAATCTTCTTAGGTTTTCTGTAAAACACCAGCTTTCACTCATGGCTTCCATATCACAAGATAAAAATAATGATCTCAGTAATGTGGCATGAGACACTGCTTCATGAAAAATGCAAAGAAATAGATTCATTTTGCTCAGGGCAATTGCTGGCTCCTCTCATTACATGCAATAAAGGTGAGCAGAATAGTCTTTTTAATTTTTTGAAAATTTCTTTAATGGAACAAAAATCACCTGTATTTTTTATTTTTGATTCAAAAGATATAGTTAACTTGACTGTAATATGATTATTACATTGTAGCAACAAGACCTGCTCTTTTTTTTTGATCATGGCAACTTTCAATGGAATGAGTAATGGGCAAAAAAGAGAGAGTGCAGGGACAGTGCAGGAGTAGCAGCCCTGCTTTTGTACACATTTTGAAGTTCTAATCTTTAAACTAGAAAACATGCTAATGGTAAGATGCAAATGGGGACTGACACTTTTTCAAAAGAAAGATGAGGAAAAAAGAATTGCTTGTTGTCATTCTTTGCTGTTTTCTCTCAGTTCCAGAAGTGTGCAAAAATGACTGAGGTGCTGCAGAGGCAAAGATACTGACTGGTTCTGCAGGTGCCTCCACCATCGGTTGCAGAGTTAAGGAAACACTGATGTGAGCTGGAGATTGAACATAAGGGGCTTTGTATCAATTTAACTACATAGGTTTTTAGTATGATTTTAGCTAAGGTGGCATGATGTGGTGGAAAGCAGTGGAGCACATATTTTGTATTCATATACTTGAGGAAATTAGAATACACAGTCTTTTCTACTGTAGTCTCTGTTGTCTCTGTTCACATGCAAGAGGAGATGAGAGGCATATGGATAAGAGAAATTAGAGCAAATGGTTTTGTCTTTTTTAGTGCTTGAAATGATGTTAATTGATCAGATTCTAAAAACATGAAAATATAGAAAATTGACTTCATTTTCATCTAAGGTTCACTGTTTCCTATAACAATTCTGCAAATATATCTGTGGAAAAATGAAGGCAAACCTTTAAAGAAAAATTAACAGACACTGGAGGACATTTTGGGACAACATTTGCTGATTTTGCTGTTATTCGTTCATCACAAGTTTGTCTCCTGTGTTTGTTGTTTAACTGTTGCATAAGCAAACCTTGAATTGTAGCTCAGGATAATATTTTTCTACACAAAAAAGAATGCATAGTACATTTCATCTTAATATTAATTTCTAGATTATATAATTTACCTTTATAAAAACAGACATTTTAACTATTTCAAATATGTTAATTTTAAATATTTAAAAAATATATTTAACTGGCATTAAAATGTAAGAAACCTATTTGTAATATTGTTCATAAATATGAAATACAACTTACAGGTCCTAAAGCAGCAAATATAATGCTAATTAAATTTACTATGATATCCACCAAAAATCTTGTTCTTTGAAATTTCCATACTACTTTGCCCAAGGAAGCTTTTTCAGGCCCAACACTTGCAAGCTCTGCTTCCCAAAGGCGTCGAAATCTGTAAATAAATAAATAAATAAATATGTATATTTGCCAATTTAAAACTGAAAAGTTTGATGCTATTTCTTCCATTCCTGAAAATGCGTAAGACACTTGTGTAGGAAACTGTATAAGTAACAGAATTCATCATCTTACTCTGTCAATCCGTTCATTTAAAGACATCTTCAGAAGTAATATACAGAGAACATTTCCAGAGAGCAACATCTCATGAAAAGAATTCATTATGCAAAATGAGTCCTCTAGGAAATTATTAAAATGAAAGATTAATTGAGAATTTGTTTCATGAGGACAGACAGTCTTAATTATTCAGCTAAGTGTAGACCACAGTGGAACAAGATGAAATCGTTGTCTTTTTTAACCCCTGGGGTGAATTCACAGAATGCTAATCTTCAGCTGAAATGAATGTCGGCTTCCAGCACTAGAAACTGAAGTTTCATGGGGTTGTTAACATCACATGTAAAACTCACTAGTCCTTTTAGAAAGCTTTGCAGTACTTTGGGCTCAATGTTGTAAAACTCTGAGCAGTCTGACCCCATCCCATGGTCTATGAATGTTTAGGTATGATTATATGTGTAATATGATTAAATGTAATATGATGGTTATTAAAATATGTAACTGTATTCTTCAGGTTTTATACCAGTCAGGGTGTTGGAGCCTGATTCAACTTACACAGAAGCTTTTTGCAGCTTCTGTGGGTTTTTGGTTGGGCCCACACAGTAATTTGACTGAAGAGACAAACAAATTGCTGAATTTTGAGAGTGATTCTTTGCAGCCTTTCTTTTCCAGTTTATGGGTAGGGACTACAGCCTCTTGCATAATGTTTAGAGAGGGATGCAGCAAAGCTTCCCCCCCCCCCCACTTTTAGGTTTGTTCCCCTGTTTTTCTGCATCGTATACACAATTCCTACCCATTGTTTTCTTTTAATTTCTGCTGCTCATACCTTTTTATGGTATTATTTTTCTGAGTATCATGTACTAAGTCAAACAGTGGAAACAGCACAAATCATTTTGCAGTAAGAGCAGCTAATATATATTATATTTCTTGTGCTTTGCATGTATTTCTGATCATGATTAACCCTGGAAGGTCACATAAATAGAAATCTTACAGTAATAATTCAGCAGAATTGACATAGTGCTACCTTTTTGCGTTTGGGTCTGCACTGTCATAATATGATAATGGTGGTAAGCTATCCACAGTGATGCTGTGTCTGTATCCTTTCATCATTAAAGGTGAAAGCCAAGAATACGTAACTGATGAGAACAGCCCTGCATCATCCATTGGATTAACAGCTGACCTAGGGGAAAATACAAGGTATTATTGTGGTATTCACCAAGTTTATTTTATGGCTGTCAGATTGACCTTACAAATGTTAACTGTAGCAAATTGTGTGTTCTGAAGCATTTAAAGATCTTTTGACACTTACAGGCAGAGATTACCCTGCATTTTTTAGGAGAATGATAGATCTAAATAACACCACTTACTAACTAATGATCTGGTAAGGTCTCAGTCCTGAGCTAAGACCTCAGCCGTTTCTTTCCGGTGCATGCTGCATGCTCTGCCTCTGAGCCAAGAAAGGTTTCCTTTCTTGAAGGCAACTGGCATTTGCTACACATAAGCAGTATCCTCCTCGCCTACTGCTCCAGGGCATGCACAGAGTATCAGGGCATATGTTCAAGTTACCTTTCAACAATGCTGAAATGTCATATTCTGTCAGTTAAACTCAGCTCAGACTGGGGCTAAAAACTATCCTGACAACATATCGACCCAGTTAACAAACAAAATAAAGTAAGCAAGACACAATATTTCATAATAACATAGTAATGAAATTTCGACTATTTGTATATTTTCCTTCTGCATTTTATTTTTCAGTTACAAACAGATGTGACTTACTTTGCTTTGATGTGGATAGGAATCATTGTTTTTAAACTGGGTTCATATTTCTGAAGAGTGGAGCTTCTATTTTACTTGCCCGTCTGCCTCATGTGGTGCCGAAGTAGTCATTGTGCCAATGCTCAGTTTCCAGAGTTTCTTATTCAGATTTTTCTTTGGAGCAAAAATTTAAAAATGACATAATTAGTTTTAACAATTTTTTAAGGGACTATTTAAACCTGGTGGCAAACTCCCCAAGAGTTTTCCAGTCATAACAAAATGTAAGATGGAAAATGTTCCAACTGAATAGATGCATGTGTATCTATAAACCTATGTATCTATGTATTTATGTATATGTCAGGGAATTAGGAATTGCTATGATGGGAGTGTTCAGAGGACTGATAAAATCAGGCCAGTTTCAAACTTCAAAACATTGCTTTACTGGATTGATGTTCGTTAACAGTGAACATTGCCAATGGTTAGTTCTTAATCCCTGTCAATCATTATCAATACATAGTCAAAGAATTAGTCCCTAACAATCTTGTAAACTAGCTGTGAGTGTGCAACATGGAGCTGATACCATATAGTTAGCACTGATGGCGTGGTCCTTGGTGGTCGTAGTCACAGAAATCAAGGTGACCAGGCTTGAGAGCTCTTTAGCAAGGAAAGCTGGAACTGAAGCGGGCATCTTTCCTCTGTCCTTAGTGTTTTATGCTCCTTACCCCGTCCTCAAAAGAAAAGGGGGTAAGCTCATCTGTTCCTGCTATAGTTCATCTTTTTTTGGGGACCTGAACTTCTGGGTTTTGCCAGACATCCTTCTTTCTTATTTGCAGGATTGCAGGATTAATTTGGTTCTACCGGACATGTTTCCTCTTTTTTTTTTTTTTTTTTTTCTTCTG
Organism: Apteryx rowi; assembly: GCF_003343035.1. Classification (NCBI taxonomy): domain Eukaryota; kingdom Metazoa; phylum Chordata; class Aves; order Apterygiformes; family Apterygidae; genus Apteryx; species Apteryx rowi. The sequence goes on along the minus strand of NW_020447196.1, from coordinate 682,098 downwards.
CAGGATAATTCTGGTTTCACTAGACATCTTTCCTGCATGCTCTACATCCTTCGTCCTTCAAGCAAATTCTTCTGCTTGCAGATGATTTCTTCTACCTCACTTGTGCAGGTGTACCACAAGTCTGTTTACCCCTTTAAGTATATGTGCATGTGTGCATGTGTGTGTGTATATATGCTTAGCTGTGTTACAAAATACTTATTGCTTGGTTTTGCTATTCTTAATGTTACAGTGTTACAAAATGTTTATATACCCTTGCTGGTTAGGCTATTTTAGTGTCCTTATGTCTGTGTTTAAGACAAGCAAATATTAATTATATCTTAGTCTGCTACTTTATGGGTGCAACAGGCCTCTCCTTTGGCTACAAAAGTCTTTCCATCAGCATCTGTTTCATGTAATCTCCCTACTTAGAAAGTGCCGTTACCACAGTAGCAAAGTGATCAAAATTATAAAAACTTGGAAAGGAATATAAAGGGTGTGCTTTCCCTTTGCCTTTTGATCTTCAGTACACTGATTTTGCTACTTAACTATAATGTAATACTCGTTTGTATCACAGTTGTGTTTTTTTGGGKTTTTTTTTGTTTTTTTGAAAGCTTGCCATTTCTGGTATCCAACTGAGGATACAGTTGCTTAAATTTAGGAACTTTAGGAACTTTAATTTGAGAGAATTTTGCCTTTTTGTGTGATAAATGTTTCTAATGATGCTGGTGACCTTTAGTCCAATGTCTCATTGGTCTGAGCAAAAACAAACAAACAAACAAACAAAAAACACTTCTGAAAAGTGCCTTTTGTTTCTTCTGTGTTTTATTAATTTTTATACTTTGTTATTCTGCATTTTCCAGACTTAAAAAAAATTCTACCCTTCTTGGCTTACCATTCAGTTAGAATAGTCTTATTTCCTGTCTCTATGATCTATCCATGTGTTGCTATATCCAGATGATGCCCAAAAGCATAATCTCAGGGTCTGGATTTTGTAAACTTTAATTGGAGTCAGTGTTATGGTTTGTTTGTTTGTTTGTTTTTCCTACTGGGGTTTTAGTATTAACCCCCAAATCTTTTTCTTAGTGTTACATTATCTCATTTATTTTTCCAGATTTCTTTGCAAGATTTTCTACTCAAGAGTCTTCAAACTGTAGACTGACTCAGCTTGTCTCAAAGCTGTATTTTAACAGCTAAAGTGTGTGCGCATGTATGTATGTGGGTGTGCACATATGAATTATGTGTATGCATTTTTATATGTACATACATATATTTGCAAATACCCCAGAAATGCTACTGTTTTCTACTTGGTTCCCTAGTGTTTCTTTGCCATTGTAATTCCTTTGTATCAAGTGCTATATCTTTTCCCTCTTACGGAGTTTTATGTCGCTTACATATTTGATTAAGACACAATACAGCTCTTCCAGTCTTCATAAATATTAATTGTGTTAATTAAATATTAATTCAAATATTAAATTATAATTAAAATTAAAAGATTAAATATTAATTAAAAGAGATCTAGCGTTGGTGGCTGTGAGGCCAGATACTGAGAAATTGTCTCCTATTTAATGTTGTACCATTTATAATTGTTATGCTAATGGTCCAGCAGCCAGTTATGTGTTTCAGACTGCTGTGTTCATGTTCAAATCACATTATTCTTACTCCTTGAAATAGATTTGTAGGACTATATTGAAACCACTGGTAAAATTCTAGGAGTAGATTTTGAGTTTGGGGAAGGTGATTATAGTACAAGACCAGAAAAGTGTGCTAATCAAAGTTAACATATTTATGCTGCCCAGTTCCAGGGCTGCTGGCCTTGTACTTGGTCTTTCAGTAATTTAGAACGTAATGAAGGGATGCTAAATTTTATGCTTAATCATCACTGAAGAAAAGCATCATGTCTCTTCTACACTTTTTTTCCTGCTTATGCTTTCTACTCTTGGAATTCTCGCCATGGAAAAGCCAATTTTGGCTGACCATTTGGCATTTAATCTGCCTGTTGGGTCTTAAGTTTTCAGTATGTCTGAGCTTACAAGTCAGCATTCAGTGTTGTATAAAGGAACTACTTGTCTTTCTCTGCTTTCTATCGAAACCTCCTGCAGGCCTGTCACCTAGTCTTGTATGCTCAATTAATTTGCCAGCATCTTGACAGTTCTGTTATCCTACTACATCTTCTCTAATGCTAAACTTGTAGCATGTCTTAACATGAATTTAAAATGCAACATCACAAGTAAAAATAAATGATCATGTGATATGCCACAACTAGCTTCCTTGTCTTTGCTGCATATTTTCTGTGAAAATATTTTCTGTGAAAGGGTGGATGCTGGAGGATTTTGAGTTAAAAACCAATTGGGGGCAGATGGAATTCATGTTTCCAAGCTCTTTCCAGATTCCAGCCTCCCAACCTGTCGTAACTCTCGATCTGTTTTTTCTGTGGGGATCTCTTGTTCACGATGTTGGTAAGGAAGAATAGCTGCTTATTGGGAGAAGGGGGAGCGTACAGTACGCCAGAGACTTTAATGCTCCTCACCTTGATTTCATACCATGGTGAGGTTGCATTAGGACCATGTTAGAAAGACTGGGCTGCATTAGAAAGAACATTGCCTGCAGGTTGAGGGAAATGGTTTTTCCCTGCGCTCAGCACTGGTGAGACTGCATCTGGAGTGTTGTGTCCAGTACTGGGCTCTCCAGTGCAAGAGAGACATGGACATACTGGAGCAAGTCCAGCAAAAGCCCACAAAGATGGTTAAGGGCTTGGAGCATCTGACATGTGAGGAGAGGCTGAGATAGCTGGAACTGTTCAGCCTTGAGAAGAGAAGGCTCGGGGGGGGTCTTGTCAATGTGGATAAGTACCTGATGGGAGGGTGTAAAGAAGATGGAGCCAGACTCTTCTCAGTGGTATCTATTAAAAGGACAAGAAGCAATGGGCACAAAAAGAAATACAGGAAATTCCATTTAAATGTAAATTTTTTACTGTGAGAGTGGTTAAACACTGGAACAGGTTGTGCAGAGGTTGTGGAGTCTCCATCTCTGGGCATATTCAAAACGCAACTGGACACAGCCCAGAGCAAGCTGCTTTAGTTGATCCTGCTTTGAGCAGGGGTTTTGAACTGGATGATCTCCAGAGGCCCCTTCTGATTTCAATTATTCTGTGACTCTGTGTTTCATGCCACATACTGTACTGGAGTTACTATTTTTGATGCAAAATTAACATTCATTCTTTGTAGAAAAAGTAAATGATGAGAGCATGGAAAAAGTCATGTTATTAATGGCCATAATGTTTATTTTGTCCTCTATTTATGTTGTTTAATTTGGTTTGTACTGTTTATAGTTTTCAAATATATGTCCAATTTTCAAATATTCAAGAAATCTATCTTAGATTATTTTCACTAAACAGCGTTCACAAGAAAAGTATGAAGAACTAGCATAGTTCCTGTAGACATTAGAAACATGATCTCTGATATTAAACTCTACCTGCTACCTTTTTATTTCCTCTTTAAAGTGATAAAGTGTACCTGAAACCTAGAAACCCAGCGTGTGTGAAACCACTTACATTTTTCATGAAACAGGTGAGATGCCATAAGCAAATCAGAACAAAGCACTTGACACAATAGGCTGAATATTGAATATGCAATAAATAAATGTGAGCTGTTTTCTGGTGAACCAGGACTGAGACTTTCAAAAGGATATCTGAATACAATGTTTTACCCTATGTTGAATATAGCGTATCTTAAAAGAAAGAGGGGAAACCTGATTTGTTTCTATATCAGTGTTCATCAGGGAATCTGGTTTTATTAGCTTTTATTTCTGGCCACATTTTTGTTCCCATTTTAAGATTCTATTATTTGATTTTTTATAATTAACTCGAAATTGTGGAGGCTGAGATAATAATCATGAGCCTACTACAGCTACTTATTTAAAATATTCAGCTGATTTAACAAAAAAAAAAGAGGCTGAAAAGAATCCAAATTCCTAAGTTTGCATTCATTTTTAAATGGTGCTTTTGTAATTCAGCTGCTGTTTTATGTCAGTTATGTTTTATGTTGGTTAATTTCCTATATCCTAATCTTCCCTGAAAAGCGAGTTTGCTATTTCTTCTCTTCTTTTTCTTTTTTTATGGAGCCATTGTGAATTAAAAATAATTATTCTTTCAAAATATGTCAAGATACTTTTCAACAACAATTGATGATGATTTAAAAAAAAGATTTAAAAACTAGTATAGGATTAAATCAGAAAGAAAGATCATGAAATACTCATCTTGTAAATAATACATGCGCCACCTGGTGTTGGACATTTTGGTTGATAGTAAAACTAAATTGAACTACATTGTGTAGGCTCAACCTTTATTAATGTATTATAGGTATTGTGAGTAAATATGAAAGGTTAATTTTATTCGCATTATGCTTGTGTTAAAGAAGTAAAAAAATCTTTTTTTTTGAAGTGGGTAAATTATAAGAAAAGTTAAAAATAGCAGTAGAATCATTTTTATAGAGCTTGCCCTTATAAATAATGCATTTTTCTTGACTTTTGTGAGCTTTTGGAACATTAAGCTAAAGGCCCATAAGAGTTCTTTTGTGTATGCGTTTATGTAAGTCCTGACACCTTCCAGTATTCGCTGTGTGCTGACATATCACAAGTAAGCACTTTGTAAGTATTGCTAGTGAGGCAGATGAGGCCAGAGGGCGAATCCTGAGCATGCTGATGGATGGCTGTCCATCAGCCTCTATGTGACAGCTCTGAAATTTCAAACCTATTGATTGAAAAAATTCAAGGATAACTTTTGCACGCATTTTGTAAAAAACAAAACCAAAAAACCCAGCAATTGGGTAGTAAAAGGAGATGTAAATGAGTGTCTACATTAAAAGAAAGATAAGCAGAAGTCCATTATTATACATGTCCTTTAGCCGCAGACTCTTGGCCATCAGCGTACTAGCGGGCCAATTAGCTTGCATGTAGCTACGGAGCAAGCAAAGCACTCCGTGAGCCTGTTCTGCTTGCTGGGCTGCCTCTGTGAGCTACACTTGCAGATTACTACAAAATGTACAAGTGTATAGCAATTTAATATTCTCTAGATTTAATTAATGGATAAGGACAAAAATGTTGCTTTCATTGATGCTTGCCTGCCAGAATTGAAATTAATGGGCTTTCTCTAATGCAAAATTTGCATTCTCTGTTAATGCAAAACTTGATCTCCCCCTTCCTAAATAGCATATAAATGAACATTGAAAGAACCAGCTTCTTTCTTCTCCCATTCCATATTTCCATAATTTAGGAGAGAATAGCTTATGTTAAAAGGAACCTACATTACTGCTTTTTATTATATCAGCATTAATGTTTTCCAAAGATGGCTAGATACATTGATAGAGACGACTGCATTTGTATCTCTGGTAAATGAGGGCATAAAAGAAAAGAAATGTGGGGAGAACAAAGGAAGTGGATTAAAATTTCAAGCTTTATGCAAAAATGTATGAGAAATTAAGCTTGCTTTTGCTTCCATTAATTTGTAGCCCACTTTGCCACTGTTTCAGGATTGTATTTTTCTTGACATCCTGAAGAATTAATCCCCAAATAGGTGATTGAACTATAGACAGTTATAGTTGGGGTGACATGCAGTCTTAAAGACTGCAGTCTTGCAGTCTTGAATGCTATCAGAGAAGAAGCTAACTAAATGGAAGTCCCTCACACAGTTTTGCGTGTGGTTTTGGTCAGCTCAGTTTTGGTGAGCATGTTGTATCCTTCATGTTTCATCATGAAGCTCTATAGTGCAACTTAAATTAATGCATATCACAATGCCTAGGTCAATTACATGCATGTAAAGCACAAAAAAATCAGTTATTTAATGTATACATTATAATATATAATGGTAGTTTTTTTCTTTTCTACATGTCCTTATCTAAAACAGTTTTTGGCATGACTCCCAGGAATTTTTGAACACTGAACATTTTTTATGTGTTATAATAGGTACTGAAGAAAAGTGTGTACATATTGAAATTAGCTTAATAAAGAGGCAATAGGTAAAAATAATGTAGCTACATCTGCCATGTTCTGTATATTCAGTATCATAATATTCTACCAAAAGGCCAACTGGATAAAAATGTAAAGCATAGATTCTGTTGTGCTTAACTAATACAATCATTTCTATGAAAAACAAGGTTTTAAAACTTAATTTATATACATTAGAGAAATCTGCATAAAATACTAACGTGGTTGCCAGGTACACAGGGTCTGTTTCTGCTATGGAGATTTCAGGGTTTCAGACAATGAGGTCAGTGGCTACCTCACCTGAATTTAGAAAACCATATTAGAGRGGAAGTAGGTTCTAGTATATAATTTCCTGAAACATCCTCAGGGAATACACATTTGTGATTACTCGGTGGCTTTAAATCAATGCAGCTGGAACAATATTTGTAATATTTTGCAGCATATTTTTTTAAACATGGAATTATGAATAACATTTTGGCTAATGATTCCGTTCATTACTGGTTTTGATTACGATACAAATTGAAGAGCTGCATGTTTATATGGCACACATTCTGCCAGTTGGCTGTGTGCAGATGATAACAACAAAGAATGACTAGTGTGAAAGAGATTATTTGGCTAATTCAGAAACAGGTAAACTGCTTCTATCCAACTTTATTTTGGAAGGTTTTTGCCTCTGGGCAAAATTGAATAATATAGATAAAAGTTGGCTGAATAACTAAAAGCAAGAGTAAGTCATGCTTCATGTAGGGAGTCATTATCCAGCAGGTTCGAAAGGAAACATTCTTGAGTTGATTGACCTGCAGAGTGCAGTTAGTATGCTATGCAACTGTGAAAACCATAGAAGAGTGACTAAATTCAGTCCAGGTAGGCTATTCAGAGTTCCCATGTGAACAGATAGTATAGAAATACCTTATACTGTAAAATCAGGAGAAGCAAATACAGAAAAAGAAAGAGCAAAAATACAACATGAGCCAAAGAGAAAGGGGAAATAAATGCCCAAGGCCAAATACCGGGAAGTGCTGAACATATCTTAATTACCTGCAAGGGTAGCTAAACAGCTTGGAAGTTGTAGGTGTTCAGCAGTACACCTGCAGTACGCTGCAACCAACTGATTCAGGGAAAAAGAAGTCTGAACAATAAATGTGGAGTGGAGTAGTATTATCTGAAAAAAAAGTATGGCAAGTGATGCTTAGGGAGCAATAAGAACCACAGCTGAATGAGATTTTACACTGAAATAAGGTTTCAGATGAAGCAAATACTATACTAGTAGTCTATCACAGAGCAAATTTCTTTTAAATACCAGACTAACATTGAGTAAATATAGATGCAACACTTGTGATACTGTGCTGAATTAATTAACTTAATAAAATTGAATATATACAAAGAATAGCAACAAAAACATTGTTTTTGTTATATATAACCTGAATTTGAAAACATGGTTAGATCATGAACTAGAAGGCTTTAATCAAATAAGGACAGGCTAACAGAACATGTGGGGCCACCCCAGGGCCAGCTTACGCTGTGCTGCTGCCATGACGAGCCAAAGCAAGTTGTCTATCGATAGCAGTCTCTAGATTGTGCATTACTTCCAGCTTCCTATGAAAGAAAAGGAAATGTCCCCTAGCACATAGATAATCCCAACTTGTTAAAGCAGTACTTTGTGGTTATAATTAACTAGATAAGAATAATGTTGTAATCATTTTTGCCTCACGTTCTTTAAAAGAACATGATTTTGAGGCTAGGAGCCTACCCCGCAACCTGTGCAAATCCAGTCCTGGCCCTGCTTTGGATTTATCCCTGGATGAGACTAGAGAAATGAAGTATTAATGGTTTCTTCTTATTCTTGCTTCCAGCTTTAATCACAGTGTTTTTTCTCACTCTTTGGTATCATCAAAATTAGCAGTTGCACATATCTCTTTTGTATAAGAAACGTCAAATAAAAATGTTTTTAGATTAATGTTAAATCAGTTAAATGAGAAATTTTCAGAATATAATGTGCAAGCTTTTATACAGGCATATAAGAATATAACACCCAGGTTTCAGAATTGCTGAGTGCTCAGAAAGGTGCTCAGAAAATGGCAGCAGAGTTTGACAGTCTGTAAGAGATACAAATCAAGGCATTTACCTGTTTCTTTCCTGTTCTTTCTCCTTTAATATTGTCACTGTGTCCTTGTCTTAATCTTTACTCGGTGTCTCCGCGTCCCAGCCTGTTTCTCCTCATGCTCGTTTCCCTGTCGCCTGCCTTCTTCCCGCCCGAGCGCTGCGGTTGTGCTGTTCTCTCGCTCTCCAACAGCCCGGGCAACTGCCACTTTCAACTTGCAAGGAACATTCTGGCACCGGTGTTCCCTTCCCTCCTGTTCAACAGAGACCATCCCAGCTGCTGGGAGCCAGAGGCAGAGAAAGCTCAATTTTTATGCTGAAAAGCCAATTAGCTATACTACACAGCCAAACACCCTCTTTGTGGTAGGACACATCCATTTGGGGAAGTACGGTTCCTCAAAATACAGAAAGACAATTTCATTAGTAGCATCCTATAGTAATAGCATGAGAGTGACTCCCTGTCAGCCAGAGAAGGGAGCAGACTCTGCCTCAGAGCATGTATTTAGCTGCCACAGAGAGATGTTCAGGTCTTCTTCCCTAGTAGACACAATATTAAGCAGTTACTAAGAAGTGAAGGCAGAACTCCCATGCCTCCCAACCTTTAACTGGAATTTGTCTACATAGTACATTTGAAAACAGGCTTGAGGATCCCAGACTGTGGACTTTCTTTAAGGTCAAACTGCAGAACTACGCCAGACCTTTAGCATATCATTTTTTAGCTTGCAGCCAGGTAAAACTCATTTGAACTACAGAGAGGAAAATGCCCTGTCTGATGAGAGGGACATAAAAAGGTGATTTTACAGCTCCTTCAAAGTGTTTCTGTGTTAGAACGTGGACAACAAATATGGCTGAGTTTAACTCAGAAAAGCATTTACTTCCATAGGTCAGGCCAGTAACTCCATTATTTTCCATGCGCTTCTCTTCTTTGGCAGCTATGTTCTTGGTTTCAGGAGAAAATTCATTCCTCTTGGTTACAAGCCCAACTTCTTTTTCTTTTCTGAGATTAAAAATGAGAAAGCTTACAAAAACATACCAAAGATAAATGAACCTGAAACTCATCCCATTCAGCTCTTTCATTCAGTTAAATTATACTAAAGAAACATATTTCTCTCTGTCACTAGCAGTTCCCATAAAAAGGCTGATTTGGCAGCATGCAGATTAACAAAAAAAATTGTACTCTAAGTAATAGGACATTATGTGCAGCAAAACTAAGTTAAGTTTGAATGAGAAATTCTCTTTCAGTTCCCTACAACTGAATCCTCTTCTGAGTGTTAATAGTGCTGATCAGCTCTACTAATTCCATTTCTTTAATTTCCCATGGATATTGCTTGTCCTTCAGAAGTTCCTCTGAATCAGTGTAAATTTTGTGGTATGCCTCTGGTGTGAAAACCATCTCTGAGTAGGCATGACAGGCAAGAACTCTCTCTGTACCACCCTCTTCTAGCTCCAGTTTCAAATTTGAACAATAAGTTTGAAATTGCTTTTTTTATATACCTATTTCCTTTTCCCCTGTTTTATGGAGCTCTCTTTCACTTCTGAATAGGAGATGGAATTTTTAAGTCCAGTCATTTTTGTGAGGTCTATTAGCAGTTATTCCTAAAATGCAGTTTACAATTACCACGGAAGAATCCCACACACAGCTTCAGAAATTTCTGAAAGGTCTCACGCTCATTTAGTCAGGAGTGTGCTGCCAGCAATTCTTGGCGTGTTCTGTGTGCTGAGCCTACATAACCAACTGGCAGCATTTTAATCGAGCTGGATGTGCAAAACCAGAGATTCTTTTGTATGAAGATATTTAATACAAAGTTTACATTAAAAAACAACTTTTAAAATTTCCACTGCTACTTTACAGTAAGTAGAAATATGTGATATTAAAACAAATGAACTTTAAAATGCAGTTCAGTTGCATTATGATGTTCTTTGAATTGCTTTACATAAACGTCCCAGTCATGAGGAGTTGATGTTGCATGCCAGGATGGTAGGAATCACAGTTAGGGGGGAGAAAATATTATTGAGGGAAATAATCTAATGAGCATGTACTTTATGCAGTTCATCTTGTGCACAAGGGATGGACCATGCCTTCATACAGTCTCTCACCTGGGAAGACTGCAAAATGTGCATTGTTTCATCACATGTATTCCAAAATTATAAGTCCTTCACAACACACCCATCTTGCATATTTCTTACAGAACAGCTCATATTAACTGATGTATAGAAACACAGCTTTGATCAATTCAAAGCATCTATTTGCATCTTTAAAGTTAAGCACTTGTGCTTAAGTGTTTTATTGGATTGGGAGGGAGGCGATGTGTTTGTTAAGACAGGAGGGCTCTTCCTGATTTTCACACAGTAGAGACAGAATTTGAAAAGCTAATTGGCAAATTTCTTAATTTCTCTTTCATCCGTAGACATAGCAGTTGAGAGTGGAGAGGAATAGTTCCCCAAGAACACCATTGCATCAAACAACCTGTAAAAACACGATAGGGATGTAGCAAATAGAAAGGGTATGAAAAAAGGAAAGTGTGATGACAGATTGAGTGCTTTATCTCATAAAGTAGCTGCAGAAGGTTGAGCAAAGGTTTGAGAACTCTAGGGAGTGCCAGGAAGGGGGCAGAAGAAAGAAGAGAAGAAAGCACATGCACATCTTATTCAGGAGAAGTGAATTGAGAGAGGCAGGTGAAAGATAACAAGGCTAGATGTTTGTATGGCATGGAAACTTAACAGAGGATGGTTTTGGTTTAGAATAGTGTTTTTAATATTCAGAATATCCCACTCTGAAGGCACAATGAAGTTGTCTTATTTTACAACTCAGATTTGCARACAGCTTCAGATCGGTGCTGGGATTAACCTCTACAGAATTTATTGTGGGTTTGCAGCTTCTACTGCAACCCCCAAGAAAGAAGTGTATCTTCAGAATATTCACATTGGCAGCTAGAAAAAATGACTTGAGCTTATTTTAATAACTTCAGAAAAGATAGTGTTATTTATGTCTGCCCTCAGATCACACACCTCTGGGATAGGCTAATTTCATATAAATAAAGTCTGTACTTTTTACATAGCCAAAATCAAAGCATTTATATTAGGAGAACTTCAAGGTGATAAAACTATGATCTTGAATTGAAAGACTGTTAAAAAAAGAATAGTACTAGTAATTGCCAACTAGTAGGTGTAAAAATAAATCTATCAGAATGGGATTAGTGAGAGCTAGTTAAGGATTTACAACTCAAAAGCACCTAACACATCAAATACAAAATTGAGTTAAACCAGTCAAAATGCAAAACGGCTTAAAATTCCTATGCATTTATAAAAATAATAATTGTTATAATTGTCTTTTCTGTGTATTTATATTAAATTGCTTCCACTTTAAAGTAATGATGATATTACTTCCTCAAGGTAACAGTGGATGCAAAACAATAACAATGTACTTCAGATGAAAACAGGTACATGTACTGCAAGCATATGATCTGTTTCAATGGAAAATTTTTATTGCTTTATAATGTAAATTTTCAGAAATGTGAAGTAGATAAGAACAAAGAAGCTATCATTTTTTTAAAGGAAAAAACTACTGTTAGCATGTATTCATGCTGTCTGTCAAATCTTCACACTCCTCATAGCCTAATAAATTTTGAAGCTCTTCCAGTAAATTTAAGAATGCTGAAGATTTCAGAGACATTACACTGATATGAATATAGGTACAAGCAGTGGGCAGATAGCAGAAAGAGATCCTATTAATGCTCCTGCTGGGAAAAAGTCGGGAGAACTCAGCCCCTATCAGTTCTGTTTGCTGTCAGCCAGCTGGCGAATTAGCCTGCTCAGAGCTCCAGCCTACCCGCAGCTCTCGGGGACTGTTTCTTGCTTGGCTGTCTGGTGTCAGCCGGGAGTATTGCCAAGAGGGCATAGGAGCTATGGGAATAAACTGGGATTATTGCACCATAGGGGAATACCAGGACATTAGAAGGAACAGGGATAGACAGGTAGAAGATGTGGAAAAATCTTACAGTTTGTGGTGTAAGGACACGTATCATCAGAAATTGTGCTGCATTAGTTTTTCAGATTATCTTTGGAATCTATACCTGCCTATTACAACTCAAAGAAGAAATGATCCTGGAGAAAAAAGGTGAATTTTGATACCACTGTTTCAATTCTGATTTTTCATTTTGGAATTTTTGTAGAGTATCTTATATTTATTTCAAAATATTCAAAATTTCAAAATAAAAATATTTTTATTTATAGTAAAAGTCATGAAACGACAATGTAAAACTTAGATTATCATGTGAGTTTCAAGTACTTATACTATTAAAAGTTTTTTTTTTCCATTGGACATAATTCTTGAGGCAAATGCTTTTATATACAGTAATACTACAGTAATTTCTTTGTGCAATTAGTTTAAAGGTTAGGTCAGCTTAGGTTAATTTAGACAATCATTTCGTCCAGTTCCCAGTTACAGCACTAATATAAGCAAAACGTCTTCATTTGTGTAAAAGTCAGTCTGGTGCTTGTGAAAGTTTACAGCAAGAAGTGCGAGAAGCTAAAATTTCTATTTATATGTATTACAGCTTGCTCTTCAGTACAAAAATCCCTCTAAGGTGTAGGTTCCAAAGCCCTATGATTTGGAACACTGTAAATAGAATGAGGTATGTGTATCATGCAAGGGAAATTTTTAGATATATTCAAAATAAGAAATTCAGGATTAAGGATCCTAAGTTCTTTCTATGCTTGTCCTGCTGATAACACTGTATGACTGGGGTTCGGTTCTTCAGCAACATGCATTAATCTCAAGTCTACACTGTTAGGTAACGTGATCTAGTTTTTTTGGAGATACTGAATTCTCCCATGCTCAAGTAAATAGAAGAAATAGGGCAGAGCCTGGGGAGAGGGGAATAATTATGAGAGTTTTATGGATATCAAATAAATACATCTCTGAATTGCTTTATTTCTTGGAGGAATGTGTCTTGCAGAAGATCATCATTGCAAAAGATTTTAGTATGATCTTGTTGACTAATTCAGGGAGAGCATTGCTATCCTTTCACTCTTTTAAGGATGTGAAATTAATGGGACTACTTCTGTGCTTAATGTTAAGTAGGCGGTTTTGTACCTTGCTGAGATGGGACCTAAAGCAATATCCATCTATTTTAGTCTACAAAAATTCTGTGAGGCCCAATTGTTGCGTCAGTTCGGCTTCAGAGAATGGAAGCAGGAGCTTCTGCAGAGCTAAGATAACTAGGCATCGATTTATTAGGTGGGAATCACAGGTGCATTATACCATCTGGTGTTGTATGCACTGTCTTGCTTGTGCCACATCACATTGATATGCACCTCCATCAGTCTGATTTGTGCTGCATCCATCCCAAAGTATCTGTACATAAACTGTGAGAAGTGGTGGTATACCCAAAACTACAAATTTAAGGCTTAATTTTGTAAGCAGGGAATATCAAATGAGGGACAGTATTACACCCCTTTATATGACATTTGCACTACTGGAATACTAGTTATAGGCTATCCACATTTTAAGGATGATGAAATGAGAATAAGACTCTTCAGAATGAGATAAGAAACCACCTCTAATGACTACAGGGAGAGTCACCTCCAATGGAGGGAAAAAATTGTAGCCTGGAGAATAAGCATGATGAAACTTTCTAATGAAAAAAAAACCAAAACAACAGACTGAGAAAATTAATCAATAAGTATGACTAGCAAATGTTTAACCTTTCAGTTTGGCTTGTGTTCACATTCCAAACTAATATAATTAGAGAAGCTTAAACATTTGGAGTGTTGCACATATGTTTACAGAGTAATTACATTTAACTCCAGGAAGTTCACAAAATATTTCCCATATTCTTGTGTAATGTGCCCTTTTGCAATAATATTTTCTAAATGTCATGTTGAATAGTATAGTAAATTCCAGATTCTTCTTAAGGTACCTGAGGTGGCTGCTTTAGAAAGAAGATACTTTTCTCAACTGTGATAATTTCTTGTATTTAAGTATATTCTTAGTATTTCCATATATCCTGTTACCATGACATTTCAGAGTAGGCCAGAAGATTATTGAGGTATTAATAAACTGCATGATTAAGCAAGTTTTCACTGTAGCTGTGCTGTGCATAGCAGGTTGTCAGTTCTCATAAACATATTTGCTGCTTCTGTGATTTCACCTCTGTACGGGATCACCTTTGTTCAAAATGCAGCGCGCGCGTCAGCGATTAACAAGGGGTTGGCTAACGTGCAGTAGATGATGCAATTCTGATATTGCAACTTTTTACCGGGGGGGAGGGGGAGAAGGGTGGGAGAGTTTCCAAAATCCTCTTGTTCATCCAAACTCTCCCCAGGCCTGAGCACTCACAGCCCCCGGCACTCGAGCGGCCTCCTGCAGGATCGGGCAGAGTATTTTATGGATCACATCGTGCGATTCAAACCGAGGCGAGCGCGGCAGGGCCGTAACCTTGGCCGACACCGGCATGCTGAGCCCAACTCTAGGGCAGTATCTCCCCACGGCGTCTGCCAGCCCGGGAGCCCATCGCTGCCCCGGTGCGAAGGCTCGGCCTTGGCTGCAGAAGGTGCGGGGCTGCGGCGGCCCCCGGCCGGCCTGGCTGCAGAAGGGGCGGAGCTGCGGCGGCCCCCGGCCGGCCTGGCTGCAGAAGGGGCGGAGCTGCGGCGGC